>NW_016690209.1:1447654-2041490 GCF_001604755.1 Lepidothrix coronata | reverse complement strand
TTTTGCAAATCTTAATATTATGCCAGTGTAGTCAATACATACTAGAAAAATTATTTTCCGGTTTATATATTATTTATATATTGTTTTGAAAGATTGTGTCTTTCATTTGGAGAAAGATATTCCTCTCCCTTTGCAAGGCCAGTCTTTCCCTAAAGGCTTCATGCATTGACTGTGACTGCAGAAGCCTTTGGACTACATCCCATATTTCCACTGCTTGCTGATTGAGCAACTGCATCTGACAGAGCTTTCCTGTCTTTTCTAGCTGTTCTGAAAAATCTCATACCCAAATGGGTTGCAGGTATTTGGGCTACATAGTGGAAACAAATCTCAACAGCCAGAGGAACCAGATGTATCAAATGCTTGTGATCACATGCAAACATGATAATGTTGGTGATTTAGGGAATCAGCTGTGAACCACATCCCATTTTTCTAAAATATGTATTTCTCTGTGTGTCAGTGGGGAATTGTTACCTTCCCCACTGAATCCTAGTACTACAAACACACAGGCTTTAAGCCGGATTTATGTAGAAGCTAGCATGCAATATAAGTAGAATTTTACATTACTCTTCGCTCTCTTTTTTCCCTCTCAGGATTTTCCTTAAGGAGATAGAAAATTGTATTGAAAACCCTGAGCTTCTTGCCCGATGCTTTTTAAAAAGAGTAAGTACATCCTTTTGCATGTTTGTATCTATGGTCTTATCCTACAGGACTTACAGATTTACTCCTGTTCTTTCCCTCCAATTGCTTTTGTGAATGAGGGCAACTCCCATAAACAGATATTCCCAAATTAAGCCACAGTTAACAAGGACATATTCTGAAATCTAACCCTTTACCTGGTTTACTGACAGGAAGAGAGCTTTTACTAGTGTTTTACCAAGTAATTTAAATCCCCTTTAAAAGAAAAAAACAAACAACAAACCAACAAATAACAGTGATCCAAATGTTTAACGTGCTTTTCATATCAGAAAAATCTATACCAGCAGTCTACTGTAACCCTGACAACAACCTGCAGTAAAAAAGCACAGCACAGTATCACAGAGGATTATTCTGAGTGCAGACAATACATCCTGTTCCTGCCTTATCTTATCCTTCTTTTCTCTGCACAATTCAGGACTTACTCCCCTAGACCTGGCCCAGCAGAGTCTGCTGCCATCCTCGCATGGACCCCACCAGCTCCGTAAGACTCTGTGAGGTTGATTCCCTTACTTGTTCACATAATTCAACAAGTGGGATTCTCCTCACTTGTATGAAGTGGTGGGGGTCAGCTGTTTGCTTAAAAGTAAAGAGAGCTCATTTCTGAGAAAGCCTCAAGCCATCAGGCAGTGGTGGCTTTGGTCAGGTCCGTGTGTGTTCGCTTCCTGTGGCTCTCAGTGCCCAAGTTCTACAGCTTTTCCCCGAGAGTTCCCAGTCATGTCCCTCCTCCACCACCACCCCCCCTCAGCCTGACTGTTAGTTCTGTTTCCTGCAACACAACCAAAGGTGCTTGTTTATATGGCACTCATTCAGGGGCCCTACTAATGAGAAAAAAAATATCTTTTGTTGGATTGCTACTGTTTTCAGAGTCTGACAAAACTGCTTGAATAAGACTCTGTGTTTTGCATAGGAAATGGAAGAGGCATGAGAACTGGGAAAATCTGTCCACTGTAGTCAAAGGTACCTCCTGCCTCTCCCATATACATCTAGTATTTGCTGCTTTTCCAGGGTACACATTAAATACACACAGATTTGCATGTACCAGTCAGAGATATTGAGCACTCCCACATCACTAAGATTTGATGGGAATTATGAACATGTGATACTTGCAAAGGGTATGCCCCCAATTTACAAACAGGTCAGACTGAAGAGAGTCATAGGAGTGTAAACATGATTATATGTCCACTGAATTATTTTCTGTTTAACAGCGAAGCATTTAGGGCTTGAGTAAATGACACTACTAAGGAATGTGTTGTTATCCTAAGATTCAGATGCTGAGCAGGAAAATATTGTGGTGAAATCATTATGCAAAAGAGGATAAGTGGTCTTTGAAGAATGCAGACCTTTGAAATCCAAGAAGCCTAAAATAGTCCATGCGCTGCAAATATCCCTGGATTTACAGCTAAAGAAAAATTCTTGATATAGAATTGATACTATAATTCTGCAGAAAGTTCAAATTCCATATTTAAATATTGTAGCTTATGTCTCTGTGAAAACAGCGATGAGCCCAGTTCTCCTCACTATTCTACAAAAATGAAAGCAGCACTAAAGCTGTGGTTCAGGTTGGTTGAAGTGAAAGAAAACCAGTCTGTCATCTTTGCTCATCAGTTTCTGTGGCCTAGTCAAACCACACTAAGTCCATCAAATAAGAGGTTAAATCATGCATTTGCTTTCTCCCTATTTCAAATTTCACACTAAGAAAGCACAAGCTTCTCTCTTGAGATGTCTCTGCTCACACAGTAGCACCTTTGATTCAAGAACTTGCCCTTATGTTCTGTTTTTAGAAGAAGCCACATAAAGTCCAGAAATGTGTTGTTTCTGTTGGACTGCCTTTAGGAGGCACAAACAAAAGTCTATTTGTGTGTTTGTGTTCCCCATGATTTGGCAGCTTTTTATGCCTTCCTGCTGAGCAGTGGCTTCTGGCTGCCCCATAAATTATGCCTGTGCTTGCTATGACAGGGGGAAACAGAAGCAGCTGCTGTTCCAGGTGATGCCGGAGTTCTGTGAGGAAACTCACATTGTCGCAGATTCTCTTCTCTATTTCTCCTTCTTTGTATGGGTGTGGCCATCCTGCCACAACATCGTGGTGGGCTTGTGATTAGAAATAAACAGGTTTTTTAGACTCATACTTGAAGAGCTCTACCCTGTCTGATCATACTGGGCTTTTTCAGCCCTGATTCTAGAGTTTCCTGAAAGCATCCTGAGAGCTGCAGTGAGACACTCTGGTGCCAGAGTCCCTCCACCCCCTGCCAGTTGTTCCTCTGCCATGTCCCTACACACTCTCCCACCTCCACCAGTGCCACCAGATCAGCTGTTACCCTGAATGTGAACTCTTCTTCTCACGTGATGGCAGAAAGGCTGTGGACTCATAGCCTATTTCTCCTCTCTGGTCTCTCTCCTGGAACATGGTAGAATCAGGTAAAAGATGAGCCAGAAATGCCCTTCTTGTCCTCCCTCCCACTTTGCCTGACCTTGTTTAGGGCATGATTTTCATATGAACTAAATTGCAAGTGAGCCAGCTCAGCTTTGCCGACATGGCAGCTATTATACCATCACCAAAATGCTTGATTTATTTAAAGCTCTGTGTGGTCAAGGATTATGCAGCTGTTTAAAGAGGGAGGGATGTGCACTGAATAACCTTGCAGGATGGGTCTCCTAGTGCTTTATCAGCAACAGGGGGGCAGTCTGGGCTGATCTGCTATACAAAGGACTGGGAAGAAGGAAAGCTTACCAAACCAAGGCAGGAATGCCCAGCATGAAACCAAAGGTTTGTCAGGCTGCTTACCAACATGTGCCAGGTGATGTGTCTGGCAGGAGTGATTCACTGTGGGTCACCACTGTTTACTTATTCATATTGCTAACCTTAAAAAAGGGAATAATTTAGTAGGAGCTGGCAGTTAGGGCATTTGGTGATTCAGGGTGAAAGAAGCATTTAGAAAAGGAATCTATCTGTGAAAGGACAGTAGCAGCTCACCAGAAACCTGTGAGTTGGATTCAAAGGGCTAAATTCTGCTCTGAAGCAAAAATTATTCATAAATTAGCAGTCAAAAGATAATTGGAACTGTGCATATATGCCATAAGCATTGGAGCTTACAGAGATCTCAAGGTGCAAATCAGTGTGGAAAGGAAAAGCATTACAGGGGAGATGAGCATGGTGTAAAAATACCAGCAAGAAGTCAGAACCTTTGGATTTGAAAATAGATATGAGCTGAACATGTAAGAGTGGGATTTGAATAATGAGGCAATTAATTATTTCTTGGCATTTTAGAGTCTGATCCTAGTAATTTCATCAGGAATTTCCTATTCCTAACAGTATTGCAAAACTTAAAGCTGTATTTAAAGATGTAAGTATGTAGGTAGGTGTCAGTGATTTAGGTAGGAGTAGACTGCATTGGCATAGGTTGGTTCCACTATGGCAAATTACTGGTAAATTGTTGGTTATTGTACCTTTTCTTTAAATTGAAATTGGTTATTTTCTCTTACTCCTAATAGTGCTCTTGACTGTTGCTGTCTCTGTTCTTCTTGCCCAGTCCAGTTAGATTTCTGTGGGCCATGAAGAGATTGTAATACTTGATTATGCTTTATTCCTACTTTTAGTTTTGTGGGTTTGACCCCCTGCTAACTTCCCTCCAAGACAACATGTACAAACCATTCTATTTTTGTGAAGAAAACACTGCACCTCTTTTGAAACTGGACCATTAGTCCTCTATTTAGTTGCAACAGAGCTTTTTGTATTGTGTAATCCTTAACACAGCTCGGTGTTCCGTGGCACAACTTTGCTCACAGCTGATTCCTCAGGGTGATGTCAGTATGGGTCTGTAGAGGAAGACAGCAGCAACACTGATTTCTTCTAGTAACTCTATACAAAAGGAAAAGCTTTCCCTGCAGCAGGAGTGTATAGGAACTGTCTAGTGGACTGAAAGCACAGAGACAAGAGCCAGGAATTCCCAAGATTGATTTTTGGTGCTTTCTTTGATTCACTGAGGTCACATCCCCCAGGGTAGGTGCAAATGAAGATGGGGAGCTCCCAGCACAGCCAACCCTGCTCCATGGCCCTGTGGCTTCTGGGCTTCCTGGGTGCATAGCCAGTGAGCCCTGAACCTGCCAGAGGAACACCCATCTCTGCATCCACCCATACAGCCCAGGGAGCTTAAAATATCCCCCTCTGAGCTTTTATGGAGATTGCCTTTGTTTTCACTGAACTCAATGAGATTTTTGCTGTGGACCTCAGTGTAGTCAAAGCTAAACAGAGGTGAAGTGAATCCACCCACTATCAATTTGGATAAGACAGGGTTAAGTATATCCCCCTGCCTGGCCTGGGACACCAACAAGACAAACTTCCTACTTTTTTATTCATCCGTATATTTTTGAGAGCCAGCACTATTTTCAGGGTGTGCTGAACAGGTAATCCTTAGCTATGTGGTGAGCACTGTTAACAATTACAGTCTGTGCCAGTATTGTTAATAAAATTTACATTTCTAATGTGTCTTTTTATTTGTTTTCAAACCATCTATTTCCCTCTCAGAAAGATTATGCAATTAGATTGTGTGTCTTCCAGTCTGCAGTCTCCTTGCTTTGTGTTAAGAGTGAGGAAAAAAAAATAAATCTTACTTTCAGATGTATTTAACTTAATCAGGAGTAAAAAGTAACTTTGGTAGTTTTGGTATGTTTTTACATACAGACTTATCTCCATGTATTAATTATTTCATGTCTTGGGATGGAAGGTAAGAAAAAGTGTGATTCAGTGTAGATGCTCTATGGATTCTTTTTTCTTACCTTACCTAAACTCTCCTTTTCTTGCAGAAAGAGGACCTCCAAATATATGAAAAGTACTGTCAGAACAAACCAAGATCTGAAGCTCTCTGGAGACAGTGTGGAGACAGCATCTTTTTTCAGGTGGAATTTCATTGCAGGCTAGCAGTGCAAGACTCATAAAGCTCGTTTTCCTTCTGTATCTCTTCTTTCTTTAGAAAGCTTAGAGCAATACACAGAGTTTTCTGCATGCTTCTTGTACTGAGGGCAGGTGCTCAGAGTGTGTCAAGGTGCTCTGTACAGGAGACTGGGCACCTAGAGTAGATTTCCTGCTCAGGAGCCTGACTGCAGGCTATACCCAAACCAAACAAGTGCTGGCTTCTTTGCAAACGCCAGCTGATTGCAATCTCAGCCGCAAGGAATGCCAGATTTCGACACTAAGTCGAACCTTAACATTAGCTCTTGTTTAGATGTATTTTCACTGTGGCATAAATAACCTGGAAACTCCTATGCAGATTGAACAAATTTTTCTCTCACTTAATTCACAGATATATAATCTCAGATTGTCAGATGATAATGATCTTGGTGTTTTACCTGTGTTTCAAGAAACAATTGTGTTTTTCTACCCTGTTATTTCTTACAGGAATGTCAGCGTAAATTGGATCATAAACTCTCACTAGATGCTTATCTCTTAAAGCCAGTCCAGAGAATCACCAAGTATCAGTTGCTGTTAAAGGTAAGTTCTCCACGGCAGTGCAAAGATTTCCAATGCATAGCATTTTACTTAAAGAGTTGCAAATCAGTCAGGACTACTTGGAAATAAATCCTCACTCAATTCTTCAGCAAATACTTTGCAATGTT
This sequence comes from Lepidothrix coronata, assembly GCF_001604755.1. NCBI lineage: Eukaryota > Metazoa > Chordata > Aves > Passeriformes > Pipridae > Lepidothrix > Lepidothrix coronata. The sequence goes on along the minus strand of NW_016690209.1, from coordinate 2,035,184 downwards.
CAGTTGTAAAATAGTAGAAAACAGAAAAAGAAGGGACTTGCATTTTAGAATAGGAACTGCTATTTCTTAGCAGTACTTACATACTAAGCAATAGAAGTATACTATTATATGTATAGCTTTCTCTATATAAAGATATTTTACACAGTAAGTATTTTATTGTCTTATTTATTGTTTTATTTATCTTTAAACAGAAATTGAAGTTGGCTTTTTTGGGTCAGTATATGGTCTTACAGTCTGAAAACAGGAACTGATGCCTTAAATCCTGTCTCTAACATCTGTCCCTGTTTAACAAAACTCTTTCAGCTCTCTGAACTGATATTTTCCCATGGTTGTGACTCAAACCTTTCAGAAGGAGCCACTCCCTTTTGCTGCTTCTTTTTAAAAGACCCAGCTAGGAACAAATTGTAACTTTTCCAGGAGATGAATATGTGAAATTCCCTCTTGATTTGGCTGGAACCCTGAGTGGTCCATGCTTGAAATTGTGGTCTGAACTGGGCAACAGGAAATATATAACTCAAAACAATGACTTTTTTTTTTTTTTTTAAGATGATGGCTTAAATTTCTGTCTTCATTTTCTCAGTTCTTAAAAATAATACTTATTGTCTTTCCTTATGAGAAGGTCATGAAGGTGAATTACATGCTGTTCTCAAGCTGCTGGGATTAATGTAGTGTTGTGCACTGTCAGGAAATTTAGCACTGAAATTTGCAATGAAGATTTTAGGCTGCCATTTAACTTGCTAGCAGCTACCATGGCACTGCTCAAATTGTGCCAGTGCAAGTTGTGAGGACCTGGCTGGCCCTTCTTGTGCAGTATTTCTCCGAGCTGTTTATTGACTTTATGCAAAACTATAGAATCCAAATATTGAAGGGGGATATTGACATGGATAAAACTTCATGGATTCCAGCAGATTTACATCAACATACTCCAGAAATAAATTTGCCTCTATTTCTTGAAACTAATCTGCGAGAATGGCAAAAGTGTCAAGGTCTCCAGAAAAGCAAGAATAAACCAGTTTCTGCTTTTAGTTTGAAATATGACTGTAAATAAAACCAAGATTAGATCAAGGAGTAAAATTCTCAGGCAAAACAGGTCACAGCCATTGGGGTTTGAAGCTGGTCAGACCAGTTTCATACTTAGCAACAACACATTGGCATGGGCATTTACCTTGTCAGGGATTATGAGATGCACTCTTTTCCTGGTAGCAGGAGCACTTAAACATGTAGAAAAATTGAAGTCAGTGAAAAATTGATAACAAAGAAGTGCTTAAGAAGCTGTGTACCTTGAGTGGTGGGCAGACTAGATTTAAATTTTGGGTCACAATTATTGCAACCCTCTATTTTCAACCAGTTTAGCTAATATGCTCATGCTGATGAAAGCAGCATGCTCACTGTACAAGGAGCAGAGATCCATCCTCATCCTAGAAAGTGTGCAACAGGTACTATAGGAATGAATCCTGCTTTTACCTTCTAGTGTCTGGTTACCCAAGCACTTGAGGAGAGGCTGCTGCTGTTTGGGGTTTGCAGGAACTACCTTCTTGGGGCCCCATTTTAGGGTAACACAAGTGCATCAGCATTTGGATTAAATTATTTCCAAACTCAAAATGTGGAATGTAGAACCTGCCAAATTCAGATTAGAAATTAATTTATATTTTTAACAGTGGTAAGTACCTTGTGGAACTAGTTGCAAAGGAAAATGGAAAATTCTCCAGCATCTGAAATAATTATATTAAGTTTGTTTTCTAGCAGATGTGAAGAAAAAAACCCTGGAAGTAAAACCCTCTGACATGCAAGAAGTTCATTGTAAATATGTCAGAATGGTCCCATCTCATCTTAAATGAACACTTGAAAATGGCCAAAAAGTCAAAATGTGTGTCCTCAATGACAATCCTGGTGAATGTCCTGTTTGGTTTTGTTTGGGGTTTTTTACTCCCTTTTTGTTTTCCCAGAGCTCTGCTACTTTGTCTATACAGCACAAATTTCAGGGAGGATTGTTTTATGGTGTCTTCTGGTACAAGAAGTTCTCAAGTAGTTTCCATATCTCTTTTTAATCAGGAAATGCTGAAGTGCAGCAAGAATTCAGAGGGTACTGCTGAATTGGAAGAAGCCCTGGCCACGATGCTTGATATCATCAAATCAGTAAATGATTCCATGCACCAGATAGCAATCACAGGATATGAGGTACTATTTGCTGTTGCTCCTACTCTGGTCTTGAGTAATCCAATGCTCCTCCCACCACTGACTATGCTCTGCCTTTGGCTGGTACACTTTACAGGAGCCTGTGCCACATTCCTGAAGGATGCCACTCAGTGGCATGTTGTGATTGCCAAAAATACTTGTCAGCACACCTGTCATGTGGAGGTGGGGTGTAAGCGTGGGGAGGTAGTGGGACAAATGTGAGACTTCTGCGTAATTGCACCCAAAACTCATTTGTAGGTGAGAGGTGCAAGTGTGACAGACATAACTTAACAAATTTGCTGAAACTTTGTGACCTCTGTGCAGCTTGACAGTTTTCAAGTCTTTTGCACTGAGGGAAGAAAATTTATCTTCCACTTAAAGTGGATAATAGAATCCATCCCAGTCACTGGCAAGCTTGTTATCTGAAATATGAAATAACAACCACAGTACAAATCAAAGGGAACAAATATCTCTCTCTCTCTCTCTCTCTCTCTGTCTTTCTGCTGATGCTCCATTGAAGTCATATGATTTTCAAGAACTAGTGTTGCCTACATAAAATGAGCCCTTAAGTGAGAAGTGGAAGTGATTGACACATAAAGGAGAAACATGCTTGGCAAAACGAGGCCTGAGGGTCATGTGGTTGCCCATTTTGAAATAGCTGCAGGGTGAAAATGTCAAGAAAGAAATAATATAGTGAGAAACTGGGTTCAAAGAATTATTACATCAGAGGAACAGTTTAGTCTGGACACCAGGAAAACTATTTTGTGCAGAATGCAACTTCCTGAGAAGGTGCTGGGGTCTACAGAGACTATGTGTGGGTGGGAAGTTATTCTGTTTTTCAGGATGGGAGTGGCTTCAGTTTTGATTTCTATAGTTCTCTTTCATGCAAGTGCATCTGGTAGCTGAGGAACCCATGCTCCTGTCAGCATTAGTTTATAAATAAATTTAACTGCTTACTCAGCGGCATGTCAGAGATCCACTGCTGCACAGAGCTGGAGATGCTCCTGTGGACTGTGCATTACATTTGAACTGAGAATGTGAGTTCTTCCTCCAGTAGCTGTACTGGTTGAAGGTGAAGCAGTGGCCACCTCATTATACTGGTAAACACAGACTAGATGTGGTGCCCATGGATCAGAGAAACATCACAGATCATAAGCATAACCTTAGATCCCCCAAACCTGACAAATTTAAATAAAGCATATGTTTACCTCATTCTGGTTATGGCTAAGTCTAAGTGTCTCACAGATTCATTTTAGAAAAACTCTTTAAAGCCTGGATATTATTATTGCAGACTTGAACGAGTCAACATGGGCGTGGGAGGCTCATGGGTACAGGACACAGTTTCCACTGTTTCTTATTCATTCCCAAAGAGAAGGGTAGCTTTCCTCCCATGTTTCCCAGTTTAAATGTATGAAGTTACAGCAATTTCACAAAAAAATTTGGTTTTAAACTGCTCCGTAAGGGATGGGCAGAAGAGCTTCCCCAAGAAAGGTATCATATTATCCTAAACAGAGGGGTTCTAGCCAGTTTGCTGTCCACATAAATGTTGAGTTCATCTTTTTGCCTATTCCTTGCTTTCAAATCTCAGAGTAGTTTTGTACTCAGGAATTCAACAGAGCATTCCTGTTCCTTTTAAACTTTTACTTTTGAATTTTCCAGCCTTCCATGAAATGCCAGATAGTAGCTCCTAGGACTAGATTTTTGCTTCTGGTTTCTTAGCTGAACTGAAAAAGCATTGCAAAGGGGGACATAGCTGCTGTTTAGCCCAATGCTGACAGCATTCCTGAGATGGTTTGTTACATGATTATTCAATGGGGTGAAAGTGTCAAAGAGGATGCACCCAATAATTATTTCTTCTCCCTGTTCCACCTGTCCCAGGTGCTCAGCTGTGGTGCCAAATAAACACCTCCCATAGCTGATGAAACCACACCCCATCTTGTGGAGTCTTTCCCACACAGCCATGATAGAAATACTTGGCTAGAACACCTTTCAGGGAGGGATATTATGCCAGCAGGAAAGCAGGTTTTGTGGCAGCTGATAAATGCTCCTAATTGCATAGGATATTCTGCTTCTTGGACTTGTGCACATGCAGACTTGAGGAGCTGAACTGTTGTGTAAGAAGTTTCTAACACGTAAGTCTGGGGTTGGTTTGGTGGTTTCTGGGTTTTATTTGTTTGATTTTTGTTTGTTTGGTTTTTGTTTGTTTGTTTTTTAATTTTTATTTTTAGTCAAAGCCACAAAAAAAAAGTAGAATAAAGCTTGGAGAGCAGAAGTTTTACAGGTGTTTGCTGTTATTATCCCAACATTGGTATATAATCTGGCCTGCATAGTTTGTCCATGAGTTATCATGGGAGATACATCTGAGTTATCATATTTATCTCTCATATTTCATAAACATGAGATACAGTGTATTGTTCTTAGAGAGGATAATTATGTTTGAGATAGTGATCAAATCCTTCACTTTAAATTAACTTCCTTTAGGACAAAATATTGCTGCCCACTAGAAGAAATTACCAGAAACAGCATCCTCCTCTCCATTTGCTGCCCACACTAAAGAGAGAGTCCAAGGCTTGTGGGCCAATATTCAAAGGCTGCCACCCCTGTCCATCCTCTTTCTCTCTGCAGTGGCAGCCTCCCACTTCACTTGCTGTATCCCAATCCCAGATACAAGACTGGAGACAGATCTATCGCAAGAGTTACACTGAGCTGGATCTCAGTGCTGTACTAAACAGTGCCTGGGGTGACAGCAGCTCTCACCATTGTCAGAACTGTGTAGAAAATATGCTTGTTTGTTTTTTTAATTTAGCTTTACATACCAATATGCTTTTCACAGGCTTGCAGTTTATACCTGCCTGCATGTATAAATACAAACATCCACAGTCCTGTATGCACAAATAAAAGATCCAACTCTATATATTAGAGATGGGAGACTCTTATTAAAATCATTGAAGTTCTTTGAATAGTTTGGAGAGTCTAATAATACCCTGATATAGACTGGAAAAGTACCTAGTTAAGACCTGGTTTTGCAGCGGGATCTATGGTAGAGGAGGGGGAGTGAGAGAGAGAACAGGTTGCAATCCATAGTTTAAGAAATTGGACATTCCTGCTTGGAGCCAACATCTTTACCTTATAGTCAACAGAACATACAGATGTTGAAAATAAGTGCTTCAATAATGCACTGGGCTTATTCTCTCAACTTATTATACAAAGCATTCCTAGGAAAAACTTGCTGGTAGGATAATGATGTTTATCATTACTTGTTGAAGCCCATTACCATAAATGTGTTGCCATATCCTTTATCCACACTTTACTACACTCTTAACACTGAACTGTGCTGGTGGCATCGGAGCTACATATTTGTTGATTAATATCAGTTGAGGTATTTACCCATCAGTGGTCCTCAGACAATTTAGAAAGGTCTTGTTACTGCTTAGTTTCACTCTCCCTCAGGTACTTTTATAGCTCCTTGGTGCATTTACTCCCTCTTTGCCCAAGGCTGTGCAGGGTTGCATAGTTTGCAGATAGCGAGCCAGGAAACTATTGACAAAGCTTATAAAAACTATTTTGCAATAGGAGGGAATCACACACCTCCATACCTCTGGGCACCAATCTGTGACTTCAGGCATCTAAGCTCTTTCAAGGTTTTGCCCATGGATGGAAGAAGCTCCAGAAACTGAAACTAGATCTTCCAGAGCCAGGGCCTTTGCTTGAGCATCTGGACTGCACTAGGCCTTCATACTGCCTTGGAGTCAGGAGTCTTGAAACCCTTTTTTTGTCAGAAGTCTCCTCTGAGGTCACCAAAGGGGACAGCCTGTCCTGAGACAGACCTTAGATGCTAACTATGAATGGGGAGACAAACTGAGAATTATGGACATGGAAACCAGTGGGTTAATGGTTATATGAAGAAACCACACAGGTTTAGCAAGGGGACATGTGCACTCTCCAGCACAAAGGATGCCCAGGCACATGCCTCTGCCTGGAAGCCTAAACACCATTAGAGGAATGAATTGTGCCTGGGATTACCCTATTGGAACGTGAGGTACCCTCTCTTGGTTTCTAGGGCGATGTCAGTGAGCTTGGCAAGCTGTTGATGCAGGGTTCCTTCAACGTGTGGACCGACCACAAGAAGGGGCACAACAAGGTGAAGGACTTGGCTAGATTCAAACCAATGCAGAGACACCTCTTCCTCTATACAAAGATGCTACTTTTCTGCAAGAAACGGGAGGAGAACACAGATGGCCACGAGAAGACAGCTTCGTACAGCTTTAAAAATTCATTAAAGGTAATAAATGCAGTAATGGTGGGGGAGATAAATAAGTCTGGTGTTCTCACAAGACAAGGATGTTTCCATGTGGAGTTTAAGCAGGTGCATATATCTGGGGCTGTCTCACACCTCTAAGTAAGTTCCCATTTAGTTTTGGTCTGGAGACAGACCAATCCATATGTCCTGCAACCCCAGACATGAACCTTGTTTTTTGCAACTAGATACAAATGGGCATCTTGTGTATTCTTGCCCACCATCCCATAAAGAGAAGCAAGACTGAATGGACCTGCATCTCTGGTTGTTCTGCCTGTGGGTATCCTCTAAGTGTAATTCTACTGCAGGTTTTACTATTGAGATCAGTTGAGCAGGTCTATTCTGTGACAGTAATAGCTACAGATGAATCAGTGCAGTAGAAGTGCCCTTTTATTTGCAAGAGTGGCATTTCCAGATATGAGTCAGGACATTTTATGCTGGGATTCACAAGTAGGCCAATTTTCCCTTTAAGCACATTGGTGTGACACTTGTGACTTTGGCCAACTGATATGGATCATGAAGTGTAATGCTGCAAACTTACTACACGATAACCAGACAGGAATTGTAATAGAACCTGGTTCAAGAGTTGAACCAATTCATATAAACATTTGTAGTTTCTTTCTGTGGAGAGAGAAGGAATGGTGGCATAACACTGTCTAAATCTTCAAAGAAATGCTGAGGTAAATCAAGAACAAGAAGGATGAATGAATACAGGAAGAAGATGGGAAGTAAAGTAGCAACTGAACTTCAAAATTGTGGCAAAGAATATTTCATTTAAGAAATCTAGAATTATTTCCTTCAGGTTTTTTGTGTTTGGATTTGCAGTTCAGTCATTAAATCTCACAAAGCCCTGTTACATCCCTCCTCCTCTCCCACCTTAACAGGTCAGTGATGACAAAGGAAAATTCAGTCTTCCCAAAACTGAAAATTTTTCTAGGTGGACAAGAGCCAGGATAGTATTGAAAACTGACCCACAGATGAAGCAATGAAAGAAAAGAGGATAAACTCATGAACAGACATTAGCTTGGGTTACTTTTGAACACTCTTTCCCCTCAATCAAAAAGATGAACAACAAATTAGATATTGAGAAATAACATGTTCTGACTTTTAATGACTCACTAAAGTGTATAAGTGAATGCAGCCTTTTCAAAATGCTTCTCAGAGGATTGAGTTTAAAGACTATTGAAATTTTCCAGATTTCAGCTTCTTCTTTTTTGTTTTGAAACAGATGAGCACTGTGGGCATTACAGAAAATGTGAAAGGGGATAACAAGAAGTTTGAGATCTGGTATAATGGCAGAGAAGAGGTCTATATCATTCAGGTAATGACAATATTTTTTTTTCCCAAGGACTATATACTTCCTTTCAATTGAATTGTTTTTAAGAATGTTTACTGTCCTGTACACTCCAGAAACAATAGCCATTGAAAGCTTCATTGTTGTGTGGGCATTGAGATTGCCAATTTATTGTTGTGGAAATGGTCATGATTTTGGCTAAAAGAGGAAATAGAGTAGTGGGAAATCTCTTGGAATGCTAGACAGAAAAGCATAGACAGGACCTTAAATTCATTGTAACTCTTCCATCTCAAAGAGCATCCTCTGCTTTGCTCAAAGCTGGCCCCAGTGTTCCAATCCTTGGGAAAATTGAGAGCAAACATAGGTCAGGGCAGCACAATGATTGGCAGCACATTTTAACTGGATCTGCTTTGCCTTGTCCTCTTGTGTTCTCAGGCATCTTCCGTTGAGCTGAAAAACACCTGGATTTCAGAGATTCGCAAAGTCCTGACAGGACAACTGGAAGCGTGTAGAGGTAGGACACACAGAGCAGGATCTGGTAATGTTGCCTTCCTTCTGGAGCTGTGTGTGACAACACTGAGCTGGGACGAGTCACAGGGCTGACCTGTACCACCAGTGAAACGGGCAAGAACAGATCTCCAGTGTGAGGACCAGTTGGGTGGTTGCAGCATTGCTGGGATTTAAACCCTTGTCCTGGTCAAAGAAAATTTCTTGGAACTTTAGAAGTGGCATTGATAATTATTCCATTCACAGTTAGTCCAAGGGACATGCTTTTCCTCTGTTCTCCCTCTCAAGCTACAACTCTAGGAACATCATTTACACCAGCATGTGAGGAGTTGGAGTCCCAGTCTTCACTTTGTGCCTGCTCACAAGACCTGGCACAAAAGATCTTTGTCCATGTCCATGACTGAACATAGCAACTGTTCCTCTCCATCTTACTGTTTTCTTTACTTTGTTTGTGCTTGAAGGTTTTTATTTTCTATCTACTCACCCACCTTATGTTTTAAATGTCAGTCAGTTATCCCATCTTTTTATCTTGGTGACCTCCCTGTAAAACAGGGTTGGTGACATTTCCCTCTCTCACAGAGATGTCACAACAAAGGTGGTTTTTGATGTGTTCAACACCATGAATGATCTAAGCCTCATAAGTACCTAAAGACACCCTTTTAATGTAAGATATTGAACCCCAGACAGAAAAATTCAGCTAGATTATTCCAGATAGTAAAAGAACATAGTCATGAAAGCTATTGGAGATACTATTTTATTTATTCTCTTAGACAAAAAAGCCTCACAGCTGTGCCTAATACAGGCTTTTCCTGTATTAGGAAAAGGCCCTGGCATTGCTTGTCATCTTGCTCTGTCATTTTCTGCTTCTGTCATACCTCTCTTTGCAAGGTCAGCAAAGCCTCTCCACCCACATCCTTCAAATTCCTAAGCAGAGTTTGTTCTAGGTGAAAACCTGTGCCTGTGCTTTAACTTTAGAAGTCACCTTTATTTTAATTGTCTGTTTCACAGAGACAGTGAGTTCTTGCAACCTCCTTCAGTGGAGGGAAACAACTATGTACATGAGCCTCAGCAATTCAATCCAACCCAACAAAATACTTACTTACAATGCTTATTTACTGAGGTTTTTTGTTACTGTTCTTGTCCTCATCCTTTCTCCTTTTTATTCTGAATTTCACTATGATCAGTTCAGCGTGAACTGCTGAGGACAGAACTCAAAATTCTTCTAAGCGCAGTTTCAGGACTTGATCTAGGGACTTTTTGATATAGTTTGTAATATTTACTCCTGAGGTATAAAAGCTGGTATTGCTTAGGCTACTGCAGTAGAGAGAAGAGAAAATGTACATGTTTAATAGGAAAAAGTGCTAATCCTCCATGTGTGTTTCTAGGCAAAGAAAATGAAGCTCACAGATGAGCATTTGTGAAATATTTGTAGCATAAAAGACCTATTAGCTAGAGTTACTATGCATTCTCCAGAGAAAAATACTCAGAAATCAAGACTGAAAGTTTTTTAAAGAATTTATGTTTTGATGTTCTCTATTGTTTTGTCTTAAGATCATAGAATTCTAGAATATTTCTGTCTTAAGATCATAAGATTATAGAATATTTCTGTCTTAAGATCATAGGATTCTAGAATATTTCTGCCTTAAGATCATAGGATTCTAGAATATTTCAGATTTCAAGGGACCTCAAGACATCACAGTCTAAGGTCCTGCTCAAAGTAGAGTCAGTTATTGGCCAAACCACATTACTCAAAACTTTATCCAGTCTGGTCTTAAGAACATCCAAGGATGACTTTCATCCTACTCTATGAGTAAAGTCAAGCTTCCCTTCATTGTGAATCCAGCAGAACAGCAGTCAGAGGGTATAACTTGTATCTCATACGCTGTTGCAGCTCTTCCCATTGCCTTTTTCCAAATGATCACATGAATCAAGGCCTTTATTACAATACTGATGTCAGGAAGCACATGCTTTGTCCTGTGGTTTTACACAGTTATTTCTAGTTCCAATGACTCATGAAAGAAGAGACTATAATCCAAGACTGGATATTTCTCCAACTGTGCATTGTAATGAGAGAAGGAAGAGGGATAGATTTGTTTGTCTGGCTGTTTTTAATGACTGTTGTTAGGAGTTGCACAGGCGGTTGGGATGTTGGAAGGAACCAGCTGAGATGAGTGAGTGAGTGAAGGGCAAAGAAGGTGGCCAAAGTATGTGATAAATAGTTTAACATATGGGTCATTTGTGTCCAACCCTCGGTGTATGTACAGCCCCATCACATATTGCAGTGAGCACGGAATGCCAATAAGGCTTTGGGTAACACTGTGGTCCATCAATCCCAAAGAATGTAGTTGTCTCTTGAAGGCAAAGGAATTACTGATGCAGCTTAAGGGATCTGTGCAAGGCTGTGGATCAGTTGCCAAAGTCAGGAATGGAGCTATTTCCAACTCCCCACCCAGAATGCACACTTCTCCCCCGCCAACAAAAGACTTCATTGAGTTTAATCTTTTGGTGCTGCCTCTCACCCCTTATCAGTTCTTCTTTCATTGAAAGGAGATTCATCTTCTTACACAGCAAAATAGCCTTGGGATCTCAGCAACCTGAGAGTTTGAAAGCAGCTCCTTCCATTGCTTCCTCACTTCTCAGAGTCTGACTCTCCTGGCCTTGAAATACAGGCTGACAGCATCTTTCTTATAATTTTTCTTCACTCAGAACTTACTGGACATAGGCACAAGTTGTTGCTACCTGACAGCTATGCAGAAAGAGTGAACAAGTGGCACCTAAACAACATTTTCTTATTTCTGTTTGTCAAGGATGCTGAGCAAAAGCATTCTGCAGAGGGATGGGGGTATATCCCACTACATGGCTGTGTGTGCAAAAGGACTGGTGTACATGCATTGCTAAATGCAGAAAAACCTGTGAGCCACAAAACCTGTATTCTGGGAAAAATGCCATTATATCCATTCTCTAGATCCATATAGTGCAATTAGCTAGGAAGAGGTACAGAGGAAAGAGAAGGAGGTAGAGCAATAAATCTCTTCTGCACTGAAAAAATATGAGTGGAAGAGGTGTTTGGGTGAGCTAAGGTTTCATTAAGATCATCATATGCCTTTTCTTCAAGTACAAGCATTCCATTTTGATTGCAGTGGCAGTCAAAATCTCTTCTCTCCTATTTCTCTCTCTTTCCCACCTTCTACATAAACACAGAAGCAATTTATACAATTTGGAGCAATTTCCTTTAATTTTTTCTTTACCAGAAGCAAGTCAACTGCACCAAAGAATCACTGAGAGTGTATACCATGCACCGATGGATTCCAATGCAAGCAGGTAACCACAGCTACCATGGCACATTCAGGGCCATGTTTTGTCTTGCCTTTGTGCTTTTGCAGTACAAAAATTCTGAGGGTTTTGTATTTAGCTTCCTGGGTATGAACTTACTTGGTTGTCTTCAAATTCTTTAAAGATAAATTCATAGTAAATACACATAAAGATTTTGCTCATGGGGGGACTAAAATCACAATTCTGCATTGATTAGCTCAAGTTTAGGCAAAATGTATTGGAACATTTCCAGATGTTAAATGGAGCTGTCAGCAAATTTTTGTAATGGCCCAATTGCTGGGCAAGTTTAATGTAAGTTGGCACAGGATATCGCTGTAACATTTTAGCAGGATCAACCAAACCAGGAGGTCCAAGGTAATACAGCCAGCCATTGAGGGCTGTACAACTCCATGCAAGAAATACTAAACACATGCAGTGCTAAATCCTGCACCGTATTTTCTCTAGGCTTGGTTACATTTGCTTTGTTTAAGATTTAAGGGTGGAAATCTTTCAGCAGAACCACCTTGGGGATAGGAGAAATTTATCCCAGTAAGATATGAAATGCAAGCACAAAAATGTTTCAAAATAATCCAGACATGTGTCCTTCTTATAAGGCTCCTAAAGTGAGATTTTTTCCAGAGCAGAAATTATAGAAAAAATATGTAAACAGCAAATTAATTAACTCCAGGAAGAAAGGCCGTGTGATTAGCTATTTGTCCTAGAATGGATTAAACCAAAGGAAAAATGAAGCACTTGTTGTCCTCACTCTGCCAACTGTGCCAGAGAAGGAGAGGTCAGATGCTCCTGCTCCAAATGCAAGCAGCCCCAGTTGTGAAAGGTGCTGTAGGTAAACCAGTGGCAGACAGTATTAGCTAGAGAGCAGACATTATCATCAGAGCTCTGCCAGTGGTTGGAGAATAATTAATCACTGAAATTTTATCTAACCAATAGACAACCTCTTCTGGGTTGCCTGTGTGTAACAGTGACTGTTGCTTATCGGGAATCGTCAAACCTGTGCTGTGACATTAATGAAATCTGTTTGCAGGATGCTCTCCCCTCCCCAGGCTGTATCTGTTCCATGACAAAGACTATCCCCTTTACTTGTTTATGTGCCACCACAACACTTGTGCTGTGACATTAATGAAATCTGTTTGCAGGATGCTCTCCCCTCCCCAGGCTGTATCTGTTCCATGACAAAGACTATCCCCTTTACTTGTTTATGTGCCACCACAACACTTGGGACTGCAATTCCATGAGATAAGGCAGGGCTGGTTTGACTCAGGATTGGAGCTGAGGTGTTGGCAAGAGGGACACTTAGAGCCAGTGCCTGTAATACAGGCAGTTATTGAATGTCCCTGAGTCCTGTTCAATCTATTTCAATTCTCTCTCTCTGTAAATTCTTCCCCAAAGTTTCACTGTTAAATCCTAAAATGAGATGCCCTGAGGTATCTATTGCTGCTGTATCTCTCTCAAGGCATGGTTGCTGCATTTCAGTGATAATGAAATCATCCCTTTGTATTGTTTTCTAATCTATTTAAACATATGAAACTTAAATATATTATTGTTCTAACTGCTTAACTATCTTCTTTGTTGGAAATGACTGATTCAGTCATACATCCATGTAAAAATATCCTCTGCACATAGATAAACACAAACACTTAGAGTTTGACTGCAGATGCTGTTTCAGAAAAGCTCGTGTGTTTTCTTGGTGACTTTCCCACAGCTGTAAATCTTTAACTCTGTCAGCTGCACATCTCATAGTTATCTCAGCCCAGCTGAGAAGGAACAGAGAAAAAAGAATAAGGAAATGTGAGTGTGCTTTGGATTTGTTCCCATATTTATTTTAAGCCCAATTTTGTACCTGACATTAGGCTGAAAAATCACATTTTGATTTAGTACAGGAGGTAAGAGAGACCTTGCTAAGGTTCCATCAGAAACAGATCAGAGGTTCAAATACAAAGCAATGAGTCCTGTGCCGCTTTATAGTTATGAAAGTTATTCACAGATCTCTAGTGTTCCAAATGTTTTAATGTTTGTAATGATATCTCAGGCTTTCCCTTACAGCAAAATAAACCCTATGAATGTTCAGTTTAACAGTTCATTGTTAATTGTAAGCAGCAGTGTAATTGCTGATACATGTTAATAACAAGCATTTTGGCAAAGAGGATTTCAAGTATGTAGATACAGTGAAACGTACGGAGCAATCTGTGAAAGATAACAGTCAAACACCCAAATTAAACCACCAGACATTTGCAAAATAATGAGGATAAGAAACATGAGAAAATCTTGCAGCTAGAATGTCCTACAAACCAAGGGTGGGAGGGTCCTTCCTGTTACAGACACAAGACCAGTACCTGTGCAAATCTGTCAAGGCGGATCCCCTGTGGTCTGTGGTTCAGCTGTAGTCAGGAATATCCCACTGGGATTCATGTGTCCAAAGAGAAGAAACAGAAGTTGGGGGAAGCCAGTGGAATTCACATGTTCCTCTATGCATGGTATGACCTCTTCATGACCATCCAGTATCCATTTCTCTCCTGGAGACAAATGCAAGCTACAAAGGATGGAAAAGTGGGATTTTCTTTCCTAAGCTGGTTTTCCCCCTCCTTCCTTCTAAATTGGTTGGATTTGCAAAAAGAGCTTGTGCAGACAACCAGCTTGTTTCTCCATTTTTCTCAACTCTCACAGAGCACATCCCATAGTGTGTGGTGCAGAGAGGAGGCAGGGGCTGGGATGACTTTTATCCGCTACAGATGCAGGCTTCTGTAGCACAGAATTTTAAAACCTGCTCTTTGTTCTGTAGGCTTTCATGTCTGAGGAGAAAAAGAATTCTTAGTGCTCAGTGCTCTGTTAGGCATTAACCAGGAATGTAATTATTTTTATATTTCTCTTGTCCCAAGGTATAGCAGGAAGTCATCAAGTATTTATGAAAACAAATCTGAGACATCAAACGTGGAAGCATCTAACAATAAAAACAGGAATTCCAGTCCCAGCGCCAAACAAAAGAGAGGTAGGAGTTCTGAGACAGAGCTTTTGCTTCCAAAGGGTAATATTTTTATAATTACACATATTTGTGGTGTTTGATGAGGATACTTTAAATGTATGTTGTTTAAACCCAACATCAAAAAGACAATGCTGCAAAGCTGAGCAACTGTACCATGAAACTTCCTGAACACCAAGAAGTGGTACTTGTTTAGGATTTTTAAGTCTGAATTTTGATGCATTACAGTGTTCTTTATGAAACTTGTGTTTTTTAAAAATAGAATTTGGGGGACAATAGTATATGTATTTTAACCTTCTGTATCCTGGTGAAATTGGTTTCTAGATACATTTAATTTTAAGACTGTCTGTGGACTTTGCTAAGTGATTTCCTTGCTGTATGTCTGAGGCTTTTTGCATCCTCTAACTATAGGTTCCCTCTGGTGTATAGAGAATACACCCACACACTGTCACAGAAAGTGCCTCCACTGTTTGAGGGCATAAGTACAATAGATATTCTGTACAGTGTAGGTTAAAATGAACTGAAGATGAGAAACTGAATCTCATCTGACAGTAGCAGGAACGGAAAATCTTTTGACAGCAGTTTCTCTTTCAGGCAGTATTTCTAAATGCTAGAGCAAAGAATTTTCTAATAATATAAAATGAAAATTGTGAGGTCTTAAGAGACTAATGCCCAAATGAGGCTTAAAGTAACAGCCCCTTCATAAATAGAGATAGTAAAAAAGAAAGTGGAATATATTCTCTTTGAAAAATAGGCTATTTGCCAAAAGATTTTTTCATTTCAATAAGTTTTCATGGTGAGAAATGAAGTTATGGATTCTTCAGTTAAAAATCCAATCTTAAAAATTTTTTTCAGTATATTTTTTTAAATATAAACTTTTTAGAAATTAGGAAAGTGGAAAAGTGGCTTTTCATTTGAAATTCATAAACCCCTTTAAAAAAAATTCCAGGAAAATGATTGATGTTTTTAACTGGTCCAGCTAAGCAAGAGTGTGGGAACTGGGATCACCCTACGTACTGATTGTCATTCTTCTGTCTTGGCTTTCCCATGACCAGCTCCTCAGGGCTCTGGCTTTGATCCCACTAGCTCAGCCCAGAGCCTCCTCATCCTCTGCTGGGTGGCTGCTCCTGCAGAGCTGGGCAGTGAGTCCCTTCTCGTTTTGGGATTCGGGTGTCCTGTGCATCCTGGGCTGCAAACCAGGCTGCACAGAGCCACCAGCAAAGAGCTCTCCAGCTTTAGATGTCCCACCAAAACTTGTGTCCCTGTGAGGCACCTCTGGCTGCTCCTCTGCAGGGGCTGAACTGAGTTTTCTACATATAAACCCGTGGTTGGTGTGGACCTGACTGGTGGAGTCACTGCCTTGAAGCCATATGGGAGCAAGTCCAGCAGGGCAGTTGGAGCAAGTTGCTCACGGCCATGTCCTGCTGGGCTCTGAATAGCTCCAAGGATGGTGACTCCACAAATGCCTTGGGGATGCTGTCCCAGGCTTTAACCACCTTCACAGTAAAAAAGTTTTTTTCACATTTTAGAATGGAATTTCCTGTATTTCAATTTGTGCCCATTGCCTCTCTCATCCTGTCACTGGGCTCCACTGAGAAGTGTCTGACTCTGTCTTCTTTGTTTGGTATGATCCGCCTTTTTCAGCCCCTTCTCCAGGCTGAAAAATCCTATTTCTCTCACTCTCTTGTCATGTCAGCTGCTACAATGCCTTAATCATGGCCTTTCACTGGATTTACTCAAATATCCATGTCTGTCTTGTCCTGGGGAGCCCAGGACAGGACAGCATTCCAAGTGTGTCTCTCTCGTGCTGCAAAGAGGGAAAGCATCACCTCCCTGGTCCTGCTGGCACAGCTCTCCTTAATGCAGCCCAGGATGCTGTTGGCCTTCTTTGCCACAAGTACACATTGCAGGCTTATGTTCAACCCACTGCCCACCAGGACCTGGTCCTCATTATGTTTGGAAATGGCTTCCAGGGTTATCTGGTATACTTGCAGAATAAAGGAAAAGGTTTGAAATAACTCAGGTTATTTCAAAGACAATGTGAATTTAGAGACCAGTGTATAGTGCTTTGCTGGTGCTGAAAGGCTGGGGGGACTTGTGAGATCCTTACGGGGTTCCTCAGTGCAGTGATGTAACTGCAGAGCTGAAGAACCAACATTGAAACCTGACCCCTGCAGACATGCACTGATGTGTTTACCATGGGACTCTGATAATGAAATGCTATGGATTTTTTTGCCCTAAGCAAACAGAAAGTAAGTGCATTTTATATACCAGTTTCTGGATTCTTTATAAGCTACAGTATCTTTACAAGGTTGCCTCGCAGTGGGAGCAGCTGTGGCAGGGAATGGTTCTTAGGCCAGCACAGATGGTCTGACAGCCAAAGGCAGCCCCACAGCTGAAACCACCACTCAGTAGCAATTCCTCACCACATGCATCTGCCTGGCCCAAAGCTGGCATCAGGACACTGGGTAGCAGGAGCTGAAGCACACTGACATAATACTTCTGTGTTGTTGAAATCTGTTAACCTCACACCCACCTATGCATGCAGGCACCTTGGATCCTGGATTATCTTGGCTGCAAATCAGAAAGTGATAGGATGCACTTTCCTTTGGAAGCACAGCTTGTCTGTCGCTTGTCCATCAGTGTGGATTCACTGTCTCTTTGTGCTCCCTTTGTACTTCTGGTCTTCATTTGTCCCTCTAATGATTTTCACTTGGCAGCGTATGAAGTAAAGAAGAGGAAAAACAGCCAACACATGGTCTTTGTCCTGTTCCTTTGCCATAAACCTTCTGTGTGTTACCTGCCCACACTAAGAGAGGAGCAGATGCAGAATTTGGCAGGAATGTGTGGATCTGGGGGTTTGATCTAGGTCCACCTGTTTCCTGCAATGCAAGTAACTGAGTATCTTTCAAACCCAGAGCCTCAGGGTGTGACTGATCCCAGGGTTTGTGACTGATCCCTTTAGAGGCGGCTGTCAGGCAGCATGGCTGGCTTATTCCCGAGGGAGCCTGGCATGTAAGCTTTGCTGGCATGGCATCCTTACATCCCAGCAAAGCATGAGATCAATTGCATGACTATGTGCCCGCTTTGGAGGCTGTTAGGAGGACTGTAGGAGGTAAGGCTGAGAGCACATCAGCTTTAGGGCAGACAAGGGCAGACTGCTCAGTATGAGTGCTGGATAGCAGAAGTGGGACTGCTCACAACACTTGCGTGTCTTGCACTGCAAGGCTTCTTCTGTTACTTCTCCCTACAACCTTGTTGTTCCAACCACAGTGATGTGTTTTCACAGTAAAAGGCACTAGATCCTTTTTAATGAGCTTGCTGCTAAACTGTATTTTCCTTTGATGAGAGCTACATCCCTTCACCTGTTTTTCTTTGGTTTTGTTTTGTTATTGTTCTCCATTAAAACTCAGTGAGCCAAACTCAACCCAGGGGCTCTGTTTGGCTCAGCTGGTTTAATCACCCTGACCTCATGTGACCTTTCTAATTGATTAGCTCTCGCTCAGGCTTGAACTGAATCAAAATTTATTTATTTATTTTTAGTTGTCATCCAGTGCTAACCTTTCCTTTCCCATAAGCTGAACAGCTGACCCTTCCTTCCTTATTTCTCTTCCCTCTCCCTCTCTCTCCTAGTTGATGCTTCCACCAGCCTTAACCTTGAGCGCACAGCGCTTGCTAGAAAGCGATTCACATTGCAAGGTCTTTCCAACCGCAGAGCTCCACCCAAAGGTAAAATCACCCATGCAGCATTTGGTCTCAGGCCATCTGTCTCCTGCACTCCCACAATGTTCTCTCCATCCCATAGTGCCATCCATCACTGTTTCCCAAAGTGCTGCTGCATCTCGCCCAAACACTCCTGTCTGATGCACACATTTGGCTCCTCTTCTCAAAGACACTGTTACCAAAAATTTCTCCCACAGCAGTGTTGGCAAGGCAACCTTTGAGTTGGCCAGTTCGGTCTTTTACTGGTGCACATTGCAAGTAATGGAAATTTCCAGTTTCTCTCAAGGGTCAAAGTGTGAACTGGTTTTAAATGATCAACCTAACTTCTTTCAGCAACTTACAGGCTTGAAGGGAAGAGTACCATCTCTGTGTTGTGCTACACAAGGTTTTCATGTGTTAAATCGTTCATCGGTTGGACCTCTTTGTTTTTTCAAATGTTTCTTATCTGTGGCCTAGTGATTACTCCGGAGAACCAGAATTCAGGAGATCTGGGGTTTATTGCCATTTCTACTTAATTATTTTATATGGTACTATAAAACAGTGTGTTCTGGGTCTTTGTGCATAAATGTTTAACAGATATTTAATATCCATGAGCAGAGAGCACTGTGTGTTCCTGTGATGGCTGTACAAGGAAGAGACTTCAGAGCAAAGAAAGAAATGTGAATAGAAATTAAACTGGATGACTACTTACAATCACTTTCTGAAAAGATACTACGATTACTCCTTTTATTGTTATTGTGTGGCTTTTCTCCTGTTCTGATCAATGATATTTCCTTCATGAGACAAAGGGTTAGTGTGCAGTGATGGAGACGGTGAGCATCAGAGGAAGAAGCAAGATGAAAGAATAAGAAGAGAAATGCAGAAGCAATAAATTGTATTGTTATAAAGTAGATAACAGTGTAGCAAGAGCCATGACAGCCATAAGATTCTGGCCGCAAGGCTAAGGCTACACACGGTATTAAGATCTGAGGTACACAAACTAGTTTGGTGTCTGAATACCAAACCCAGTGATTTCTAGATCCTGTGACTTGGGGAAATTAATTACAAAATACAGATTTCAGAAATAAAATAATTTGTGTGAGTTTGGATCTACAATTTTGGTTTGGGCCCCTTTTGCTTTTTTATCTGAATTTTTCTTTTCATATGAAATGTCTTGCCTTGTACTCAATGTTCCAGACAGTGAAGCACAGCTCAGAGTTCATACCCCCTCAGCTGTAGGCACTCTCAGCTCAAAGGCTTGCAAGGTCTGGTTATTTGGGATTCCTGTGAAACACCTCTATTACCCAATGTGGTGTTTCACCTTGTTGTGCTGTTTTGTCACTGATCTGGTCCTGGCCTAGAGGGAGCCATTGGCAAACAGGCTGGGTGCTGGGGTCATTCCTTCAGGCAAAGCCATATTAGCACGACATGGGCTGGCTGTTCAGGCAGATGGGAAGCTGCGAGAAGGGAATGGGGAAGTCTCTGCAATCAGCTTGTCTTGCTCTTGAACGTTTTGTCTAAAGATTCATTACTGGACGTGGCAGGGGATGGTGCATTGAGCTGAGCACACTTTGGTTCACACCTACTGTGTCTGTTCATGTCCAGAACACACAAAAAGGAAGGTCTAAACAATAAAATACCAAGACTAAATAAGGTGAAAACAAGATTGCTTGATGGATATCAACTGGTAGTGGAGCATGGATGCTCAGAGAAATGCTGAACTGTCTGACTAGGCTGGATATGATGGGGTGGAAAATGTTATATATAAGGACCTCAGTGTTTTGGACAAAGAAATGCTGATGTCAGGAGGAGAAACTTTACTATCCTGCACTCCACTAGTGCAGAGATCCCCCAGGCAGCCTTAGCAGAGCTGGCACCAAAGTCTATCAAAGTCCATACTCAGCACTCTGCGTCTCCCCCATCCTTGGGTCAGCATTAGCCATCCTGGTTGGCAGAGCCAAGCTCCTATTACTTGGTGTTGGTACAACTCCAACACATCTCATAGTGAAATCTGGGGAATTTGTGTCTTCTGAGCAGACTTAGAGAAAAGGCAGGGTCCTAATTGGAGTAAACAAAAATCTGCTCTGTAGCCTTCACTGGTTTGTCCTGGTAAGGATGGAGGCTCAGAGAGTGTTTTTAGGCATTCACACAGTTAACTTCTAGAAATGACATGTGAACTCCAAACCATTCATGTTTCAGTGTACTTCAGGTCAGTCATCACATAACAAGCAGTTCAGTCTAAAATAACCCAAACCTCATCTGTAGACACACACCCCATTCTAGTCATCACGCTCATTTCTCTGTGTTTTGTAGCTGTACTTGGACACTAGTTGGTTGCTAAAATAATAATTGGCATGAGTCTGCTTTCTGAAGTATTAAAACTGATGCAATTGGAATTGCTTTGAAAATATGTCCGTAGCAACTCTTTTTTGTGCTTCTCACTTTGTTGAGGGTATTTTTCGTGTTTGTTTTAGAAGAGCAACCCACCTTTTACCTACCCTTTTCCAGCTGCTGCTTTGCTTTGAACATCTTTTACCCTCAGTGCTTATTAACCTCTAACCCTGCCCTGCATTGCATCTGTCTGTTCTCCCAGATCCAGAGTCTAAGGACAGAGAAGTTACCCGTCGCTTTTCCCTTGCCTCCTCCATCAGCACCACAGTTAATGCTTCTGCTGTGACCAAAGGTACCGTCACACTGCTTGCTTAGCTCCCCCTCTCCCTGCCTGCTGGCTGATACATTCACTGCTAAATGCTATTCACAGAGTGAGTACACCAGGCTCAGTTTTTACAAATGCAGGAGGTTCCAGTAGAAGAAGAGTCAGGACCAGTGTAACACCTGCAGGGAGGCAGCCCAAGACATTTCAAATGTATATCCAGATGTGCTGCCAGCACATAGAATGACTCTTCCCAGTTTCTCCACAGTAGGCTTCAAAAAGTGTTGCTGGTTTCCATGGAAACTGCATTAATTTTTGGCTGATGTGGGGTTAAGTTTCCAACTTCTCCCTGATTTGGATTAACTGAAATTCAATTGAAGTTATTTCTCTGTTTCCTTAAAGCTCTTCAAGATTTTTGCTTTCAAGAAGGAGAGAATCTCCTCCTTGTGCAGCAGACATCAAGAAAGTCTGAAATCAAGCCAAAAATAGATGCCAGTTTTAAGCATATTTAGCATAGTCACAGTTTTGATTAGAAATTATGTTTGCAAGGAATTTTCAGACATGCATGAAGGCACTGACCTCTATGCAGTTCGTGTGGGAATTTATGAAAGTTTTAGGTTTGAACTTTATTTTGAGAAAAGGCAATTTTACAAAATTTACTCTAAGTTACTGCATTAGTACCTACATTTAAACTCTAAATCAACCCATGCATTTGGGCAAGCTGGTTGTGCTGAAAATCAGTAAGTCTGTAGGCACCTATGCCTACGTGTCAGAGATACTTTTAAGAACAGAACATATGGTCTTACAAGGAATTCTGAATATACTGTCTTTTGGCAGGTCTTGGAATTAAGCAAAGGAACTGATTTGCAAGTTTAAGATTTGCAGGGGCAATTCACAAACCAAAATAGAAGGGAAAAATGTCTGAATTAATTTGTATAAAAATCTTTCCTCTGTATTTGTCAGGAAGGAAGTTGCACAGTATTTGGTGCCTTCTCAATAGCTGTGAAGGGTATGAACAGCATCCTTGACTGCCATGAGGCTGTCAGGAAATGAGACTGTGGTGGGATTGATGGGCAGAGGAAGGATGTGACAGTCCCACTACCTACAAATGTTTCTTTGCCAGCCCCTTTAGATGGTAACAGTAAAACACCACCCCATGAAAGCGATGGGCATAGCACAGGAGAAGAGGTTCTTAGAGCTTTCTGTCCTTGGCAACAACTTCAGATATACGTGGTCAGTTACTAAATTATGGGAAGACTGAATTATTTCCTAATAATTATTTTGAAAGCTGAGGAACAGAATGAAGCACATATTAAAAAGAAAATGGGCAACAAAGGGTTGTTCTTTAGTGTGGTTTAACAAAGAGAGCATGTGTGAATTGCAATGAAATTCAAACTCTATTATAGTTTCATATCAAAAAGTCCTGTCCTAGAATCCTGTCTGCCACAAGACTGTTGGCAGTCTTTCGGAATCCTGAGAAAGCAGCTTTTGTAATGATTTTAAAAGCTAGAAAATAAAATCAGTGCTTTTCAATTAAGTATTTTATTTACAGCATCTCTTTTAAGAAACTATTTCAGATGACAAAAGAACTGAAGCCTGAGTCTTGCCTCAGCATCAGCCCAAATTCAGGTCTAGCCAGGGTATTTGAATCATCACTTTAAAAGGCTACAGCTACTGCTGTGTCTGATCCTCACTGCTGACAGTTCAGCTCCCTCCACATGTGGAGTCGGGGCTCAGGAGAGGCTGTGACAGGTGTCCTCCACTTCCGTGGGGTGTTAAGTGTTGGCTTTTGTGGGCTCTGCCCTGGCAGTCTCACGGGTGAGAGCTGGGATTGTGAGTCTGGCTGCCTTAGTGCCATCTCCTGGTCAAGAGTGAGAGGGAACATCTGTGAGACCTGATGGGAAGCAGATACTTTTACTGTGATGTCTCAATGTCTTTTGCTAAAAGAGGTCTGTTTCCTATCTACTTCACAGAAGTGCTTGTCTGCACCACCTAGAATTTAGTGGTTGACATTTTTTCTGGGTGAAATGGAGAGTCCTAAGAAGGTAGTGTTTCCAGGTAATGGGAAAGCAAGTTTCTCCTTTAACAATATTTACAGCCTTGTGACTTTGTAAACTTCACACAGGTCCCCTTGTTCCTGCAGTTAAAGTCAAGAGACATGAAATAAAGAGTGACCCAACTCCCCTGGGGTTTGAAGGTATGAGTATTTCCATCCTGCATGAAAACCTGTTTGGTGATCATTTGATATTATTCACTGAATTCACATCTCATCACAGCTGGCAGATGACACTGGAGTCCACTGGGGCTTTGGGGTCAGTTTATCTGTATAACTGGGATAAAGACAGCTTGTCACTCCCTTGCCTGTCCCCAGCACTCATGTTATATTCATCTAGGGATGGGCCTGAATTAAAACCCCAATTCTCTGCCTGTTTTGGGAAGTAGTGCCCTAGACTATCACCTGGATCTGGATTTTCTGCCTAGCTTCTGGCTCTCTCCATCAAGTGTAGCTGCAGGGAGCCAAGGGGCTACTTTTCACCCTCACCTGCAGTCTGGCCACTTGCATCCCTCTTCCCTTGTTAGTGTCTATACCTAGAGAGAGGAGCAGGAGCCATGTGCATGAAGACTACAGAAGAGGCTAGACTGTGCATCAACAGCCATTTTAAGGTGCAGTGTTTCATTTCAGACAAGCAAAATTTCCACCTATTTGTTGCAGCAGATTAATCAATTACTGCTTAATAAACAATACAAAAGAGTTAATTTGGGATGCTGTTACCCAACTACTGAAAGATCACCAACTTCCATTGTCAGTTTTCCCCTTTACCAGAGTGTTTGCCAGAACCTGGGACACAAGGAGCCAGGTACCCCTGCTGCAGGAGAGAGAGGAGAGAGATGTAGGCCGAGGAATTCTTTCTTAGCGTTGTGTCATTCTGCACAAAAACTTGGTAGAAAGAGCAGGTGAACAGGTCAGTGACAGAATCAGTGACATATCAGACCTGTGTCCTGTGTCACCCTCAGCAGGGAAGAGACTGGAACAGAGAGGTTGGAAGAAACAATTCAGAGAGAGCAGAAGTAGTTTTGCTGTTTGCAGAATATTTCCTTCTGCCAGTGACCCCTGGCACTACGTTTAGAGTCATCCTGGCACCCGGCACCAGAGTTTCCCAAACTGTGGTGTTTATACCTCACTTTCCTCACTGACAGATAGCTCTGGTCTCAGCATACCATGGGGCTGCAGAGGTAGGGGGGATTTCAAAGTACAAGGACTAACTGTAGCATAGAACTGACTTGCTCCTCATTGCTTAAAACCAAGGTCCTACTGCACAACATCCATCACCAGACTGAGTTTCTTTAAGGAGGAAACAATGAACTTTATCATCCCTTTACCAGAAGATATTGCTGCTATTGCCAGGGCTCTAACAGAGGTAATAATACAAAGGATTTGATGTACTTAGATAAAAATGTCCCCCCCAACATTGCATTGCATTCATCAAGAGTGAAATAATTCATTTCTGGCCTCCCTGGTCCCCTGTTGCTGCATCAAAACTATAGACCATCACCTACAGAATGATTTGAAATGCTGCAAGGAAAACATGTTAAAAATGGGTAAGGAATCTGTAATGAAATAGAACACTGCACTGTTCTCCCAGCAATCGTTTTCCTTAATTAGCATCAATATATCTGTTTGATTCATTTGGCTGTTCTCTGTCCTTCTCAGACTTACAGTTTTTCTGTGGAATGCTGCTGTCCTTTCACTCATTTGTGCTGGTCATGTGTCTCCTCTTTTATAACTGTTGGACCCCAGTCCACCTGTTTGTTAAAAAGACTGCCAGTAGCAGAGGTGATGCAGGAATTCACTTTGTACTGGTTGTCTGGTCACTATTTCACCCTGAAGACACAAACTGTACTTCCTGTCACAGATGCTTTTGAGAACACCATATTGGCCCAGACTAACTCTAATACCGGTTCCACCATGAGATCCGTACCTAGATCTGCTTCACAGACAGGTAAACACAATTAAAGAAGTTATAATCTCATTTTGAGAGTGTAATCTAAACTTATGATAATATTTACTCTCTTTAACATAAAGAGATTTTTCTCTCCTGGTGAATATAACTTCCCATCAGAGCAATGAAAGAACAAGCTTGGATCACTAGAAACAATGCCTCAGATTCTGGTTTTCTGAGGCCAGGAACAGATGAAAATAATGCTTTTAACTGATGCCAGAGAGCTCAGAATTTGATGTCTTATTTTATAGCTTGAATTAAGTACGTGAAACTTGGGCTATTTCTTAGTCTCTGAAATTAGAACAGCAATTTGTATGGAAGAGAAAGGCTGATGCATATATTTGCAAGGAATCCTTGCTGGTGAGGTTTCTGCCTTGGATGCTTTCTGTAAATGACAGTGGCAAAAGATTACAGAAACTTTGTCTAAGGGGGAAGAGGGATATCTTTTTCTTTTGGTATTTGTAGCCCAACCTGTGAATTTGAACTAAAATTGCTGTAGCAATTTGAAGTTAATTAGCATCAATATATTCTTGTATGTTTAGACACTTGCCAGTATTTTGCTTGTGTGAATAAACTGATAGAGAATAGTGTCACTTCAGAGGCTGCTTTACACCCTTAAAAGTACAGATGACCAAACCATACCCATGGGGTTATAGCTGGGGTCACAGCTCTGGAGGAAGATGGTTGCTGTGTCCCTTTTAACTGGATTTCAGCTGTGGGAGCAGTCACAGCCCCTGGGAAACAGGAGGGAGGAGAAGGGGCTGCAGAGCTGCATGACCACATGTTGCACCAACCAGTGCCTATAGCAGGGAGGATGTGCATGGGGAGGGATTAAATAAATCAATTAATAAACCTATTTCTCCCAGATCACTTTTCTGTTTGCTACTTGAACTACCTGGCTTAATTTTGTATTGTCCCAGGCCAGGTTTTGGTGTGGGTTGTGAGTGCTGGGATATGTAATCTCACTATGTGAACATCTCTGTGCACTGTAGTCAGAGCACTGCTTTGCCTTGTCAAGCAGTGGCCCACAGGATGTAAAGAATTTGGTTCAGCATCTGCTCAGCCCAAGTCCCTCTGAATCAGCTGATGCAGAGCAGGTACATTAATTAGGAAGCACATGGTGGTTTGACTGACTGTTCAGCTTGTATCTGTCAGGGCTGCAGAAATCTTTGGGACATGGAAGGTCTGTTTCCTCTGAGCTGGACTGTAGTCATTCCCATCCCCACCAGAAAAGGGACAGGCATCAAGTGAAGGAAAGTGCAGATCATGATTTCTCTCTGTACAGAAGAGTCTGAGTTACTTTTGCATCATGGGAGCCTCAGACAGGCAGATCTTATAGGGCTCAGCCTCAGTTTCCTTCAGGACACATCCTATGGACATACCTTTGTAGGTAAAGAAACTGGGGCTGTTGTGCTTGAGCTGGAAATCTCTCATTAAGTCCCTTCCACTGGGCTGGGGTGGTTCTGAGTGTAAATCATGCAAGAAGACTCCTAGGAGCAGAAATTTGAATGAGACCTTCCCTCCATACCCCCAAGGTCTGATTTTCTTTGTGCCTTGCTCTTTATCCTGTCCCTTTCCTGCAATTCCAGCCTTCTCCAGGGTATAGTTCTGTAAGTTGCTTGGGTGGTAATATCCCCTTGGGGTGAGATGGAGATAAGAAGTCAACAAAAATTCCATGGCTTTGGACTTCAATTTATAGATAGACATGTGGAGGTAAGCTGGAAACGGAATGAGCGTGGCCTTCTGAAAGTCACATCAGCACCAGTTATCATTTGCTCCAGCACTGGCTCAGCAGAAATATTCCTGGTCCTTGCTTTTTGTACCTCCTGAAATGAAGGGATTTTGCAATGCTAAACACTGGAGGCATTGATGGATGTGCACACTGTGGCCACACAGTCTGCCCTCCTACTAATGACAGCGAGTGGTACAGGTTTTTAGAGACAAAATAATGGCTGTGACAAAATTTTTGTGGCAGAATCAGGGAATAAGCTATAAAAAGGTACAAGCAATTCTGTAAGTAGAATAGTAAGAAGTGAACCTGTGACATTTATTTTATAAAGACTGATTCTGAAAGAGGCTAATGACTGATAGCTAACTCCTCTTGGTTTTTATGTCCTTTGAAAAGGTTGGCCCAGCAGGCAAATGCCTTCTCTAGACACATTTGAAGATTTTGAAGCCATCCCTTCCAGTATGGATGAACTCTCGAACTCCTCTGACTTGGAGGAAGAGACCAACCCTAATAATGTAATTCCTTTTTCAAATTACACTGCCCTTTTCCCAGCACAACCTCCTCCCCTCTAAGAATCATGATGTAACCTACAAAGTTTGGGTTCATACCAATGTTAAATTCATAGACATGTGGGAATACAGAAGATGGGAATTTGATCTGGGTTATTGGGAGATTATTCCAAGACTATTTGGTTGATCAGAATGAGAAACATAAAAAAGTCACTCTTACTTGTAAGCTGTCGCTTTACTTTTTACAAAAGTGAGGGAAAACTCTGAGCCTTTAAAAAAGTAACTTCAGACTTTCCCACATAACTTCACCTGGTGTCACAAAACCAATTTTTATGTCAGAATAATGGCTGGCTGGTTAATCCTAAAGCCTGAATGCACAGCACAGTTCTGTCATAATTTTGAATAATATTTAACCTGGGCATGATAAAAGGAATAAGAAGATACACAACTCCCTACAGAAGAAATCTCTGCCAGCTTGAAATGCCTAATTTAGTGTTTAACTAAACTCACTCTCTCTTGCACTCATAGTGACTCTCTTTCTGGTGCCTTGTTTCATTCATTTTAGGGGAGCAATCTTTTTCGGGTGGAAGGCAGCTTTGACAGCTGTTTCCCGGATTCTCTGACTCTCGAGGATGGAGATTTGGTGCAGTTTGTGCAGGAAGGAGAGAACGGTCAATGGTAAGTACAGCAGAGAGACAGGACTTGACAGGTAAAACAGCCATGAACTCCTGGAAAAGATGGAAAATATTCAGAAGAATGTCAAAGTCTCTTCAAAATCAATCCATATCCCCTCACCCCATTAACCACAACATGAAAGAGGCAGTGGGAGGCATGAACACACAAGCAGCTTTGGTTAATTCCACCTGGTTGACTTTCATCCCAAATGCTTGTGACAGGAGGCTTACGAGGACAGAAGTTTGTATAAAGGAAATGGAGGGGATTATCCAGAGTTTTGACACTTTCTAGGCAGAAGGGCACTGTCAAAGGCAGAACCCCCCTATAGGATACATCCATAAAATCCCCATGCCTTCCACTGAGAGCATTTTTAGCCTGGAAGGTTTTGATATAAGATATGACTGACAAAGGGGAATGAGTCTGGCCTCCCCTGAGCTCACATATGTTTTGGTGCATTTATTCTCTCTTACTGCAAAGTGAGTGTTAGGAGCCAATAAGTGTTAGTGCCCAGACCTGCCTGCACATCTGAATTCTCCCTGCATGGGCAGTTTAGAGGAAGAAGATCTGATCTCTTTGAAGTACCTGTGCAGTCAGACCCTTCACTCAGAACTGACATGCAGCTGAGAAGGGAGCAAGTTCCATAGGGTGAAGTAGTTGGGAAGCGAACTAAACCCATCCTCCCTGGTATTTACAGCAATGGGGACGGATAATATGATATATTAATTTTCTTTAGCTTTGAATTTAGAATCATAGAATCATTTAGGCTGGAAAAAAACTCCATGGAGTCCAACCATTAACCCTGCACTTCCAAGCCCAAGGTCAGTGTCTCAAACACAGGCCAAGGCTCTGCTTCCGTGTCACACAGTCTGCTTGAAAGTGATCTGGGATTCTGGGTCACCATCGGAGACTGAAGAAACTTAGTCACCAGGTACCTGTAGGACTGCCTTGGGTCCTCTGCCTTCTTCTTCAGTTTAGGAAATAGCTGCCAACATGCACCTCTAAGAAACACAACCCAGGGAAAGGGAATGTAGGAAAATTCACTGACTGTTCTTTGAGTTTCAGGTTAGTGAAGAAACTGGTCTCTGAGAAAAGTGACTGGGTTCCTTCCAGTATATTGCAGCCAGCAGAGGGGGACAGTAACAACATAATTAAGAACAGCAATGCAGGTAATAGAGAAAATGTGTTACTGGCATTTATTTTTTATTTCCATACTGGAAAAGGATGTGATAAAAAAAGATGTGATAAAAAAGTGCACTTTTTGTTTTAGAGGACTCACCTGAGTATATGTGTCGCAGTCTCTGGTGATGTGGCTGAGACAGCCTGAAATTTGGTGCCTGGGTGTCAGAACTAGTTAAGGCACAGCAGCTTTCTTTGGCATGCTTTAATTGTTTACCCCTCCCTGGGCAGAACTTGAATCTCCCACCAAACTTCTGTGGCTACTGGTCCTTTACAGCCAGCCCAAGTGTGTCATATGGTGGGGTGTGCCTGCAGGATAGCTTTGATCCTGACATGGATAGCATTTTGGATGGAGATCAGCATCAGGGCTGTGGTTCTGGCCTAGGTTTGAAAACATTAAGATTTCATGACCCATTACTGCTTTCATCATATTTCACAGCTGGCTCCAAAAGCTGGAGGAAAGGCTGCTCTGGCACAATTTCAGCCAAATCAGCACTAAAAGTCATCCTTTCTTCAGCTTTGGTTCTGACCTAACACCCAAACAGGTTGCACTGGAAAAGCTGAATCTCAGCAACTCCGCACATCAAAGGTTTAAAATTTTAGACTAATTTTTGCCCATCCTTAAATATAATTTACCAAAATGTGTCCTGCTTGTCTTCTGGTAACAGAGGAAAGCAAAATCTAGCAGACCTGCAAACGAGAGTTACCAGCACTTTATTC
The DNA here is from genome assembly GCF_001604755.1 of Lepidothrix coronata. Lineage (NCBI taxonomy): Eukaryota > Metazoa > Chordata > Aves > Passeriformes > Pipridae > Lepidothrix > Lepidothrix coronata. The sequence goes on along the minus strand of NW_016690209.1, from coordinate 2,005,436 downwards.
TGAGTTACTGGTCTCTCTTGATTTTTTTTTTTCTTTGGTTAGTTTGTTAAAGTGGAGGAAACCTTTTCAAACCTCAGGATTCTTTGCTGTGGTTTAAGGGGAGTTTAGTGCTGCTCCTTCACCTCCTCAGCAGGTCAGTTCTGTCTTCACCCTCAGTGCCCAACTATAGCTCTCATTTCTTTGGCATGTCTAATGCTTCAAAAGAAAAACAAAACCACACACACATTACAGTTCATTATATGCCAAAAGAGCCTCCCTTGCCTTTAGTGAAGGAATTAGGAGAACAGTGGAATTGTGATTATTTGTGTTTTATTTTATTTCAGGCTTTTAACAAAGAACCTCAAGACTGTAGATGGAAAATCCTATAGACATATTGTAGTGACAATGCCCATGTCCTCCTTTTCAGACATGTACAACGATTCCTGCAGTACAGCCTCAGTAGAGTCAGACACGAAGGAAAGTGAGGTGGCCAAAAGCTTCCCAGCAGAACAGAGGGCTGGCAGCTGAACAGCAGGACCAGCCTTCCTCAGGACCCCATCCATCTGTCTTTATTTTGGGTGGACACTGGATCAAAGTTGCCTTTCTCACAAGCTCTGAGGTTCACAATTCACTAAAACTTTATCACCATGAACAGACGAGAACTGTGCTGTCCACCTGGCAAGCTGGAAAAAACAAACTTGAAAGGAGCATTAAACATCCAGAAAACATCAAACCTACCTTCAGTGTTAGAGGAGAAAAATGCTTCTTGCATTGGTTATCAAACTGTTTCAGAAGATGTGGCCTAAATTAGGTCGACAGCAGAGCTGAAGAGTTTCTATGCACGCACCTTTTGGCAACTTTGCTTGAGCACCACGTCACTGCACGGGGCACGGGATGGTTACGAGTTCTTGCTCACCTGGACGTTTTTCCATTTGCTTGCCTCTGGCTGTGCCTTCCCTGTCCTCCTTAATTCCAGCTGATACGTCATCACAAACGTGCCCTTTTTGCTATGGTCAACACCAAAACCATCCAATTTTAGGGTGGCTGGGGAAAGGAACCTTCTGACTGGGACCATCAGAGAGGCTCCGCGCAGCAGTGACGTGACTCCCTCGCGATGGCACTGCTGCACACAGCATTCCACAGCTTGGAATGATGCAGGTGGCAGCTCCTGGCTATGACACGGAGGTGCAGGGCTTAGCAGGGAAGTAAAGATATGTAACAGCTACTGTGACAAAGAACATTTTGAACTGTTTTACAATCTTAGTCATTCCTCTGCCCCCTCTGCAGTCCTGGTTGCTGGATCACAACTCTTTGCATTTGGTGCCAAGAATTCAATTGAATGCCATTTACTGTCACATGTTTGAGTAGACTGCATGCTTTCCTCGTGTGCTGGGCTATGAGTAGATACATTTCACCCCCCATTTGGAATATACTTAAGCATTGCAAATAGGCAGTGAGCATTAGAATGGATAAAGTGTTGTTGTTAAATACTTCTTTCCAGGACATTTGATTAAAGGACTGTACCAAATCTCTGCCACATAAGGATGTAATGTATAATATAAAGTGATTAGAGATGTTATTATTCCTATACAAGCCATTAGCTCATTTAGAGCAGCTGTTAAGGCATGAAGGCATTTTGATGGTAATTGGGTCTTAGGTCCCACAAAAGCTGCTAATACTGTAGTAAAGATAAGTATTGACTAGGTTTGCAAACAGGCAAAGATCAATCTGGTAAAAATGATCCTAGAAGAAGCTCAAGAGTGAGTGAGTGGCTTTCACTCTTAGGGATGTTTTGTTGAACCCTCAGTGGTGCTTTATGTAAATAACAAAGGGGACGAAAGCACTAAAAATGGAGACAAAGCAAAACCAAAACCCACTCTTTACTAACTGAGGCTCTGAGCAAAACAGTAGGTGTCTGTCTCACCTCTGCTATCACCGTTGCAGGGACCTGAATGTTTTTCTTTCTGTCTCAGTGGAGGCTGGTGTTGCAAATATCTTAGTGTGTGAGTCAGGATAGCTGTGACACAGGTAGATAGTCCCATTCGAGTAGGTAAAGGCTTATTCAGATTTTTTTTGCCTGTGAAGCCATTGCTTGATTATGATTTGCACTGTGGTGATTAATTCCCATGGCTCTTCTAACCCTCCATATCTGATCCCTGTGATTTTGGACATTTTCCGTTCACGACTAAAGGACCTGAGAGTTCTGTATCTTTTTGGAAAATGATTTTGTCCTATAGAGAGTGGAGCTTACCTGTTTTCTGCTGGTCACTTACCTCAGAAATGACACATAGGCTCTCAGGAACATGAATCCTCTTGGTCTACAGTAGTTCTCAGCATCTTAAGGGAAGAATTCATTCCTTTCAGGAATGAAACATGTGGTGATGTTTTCTTGTAGTACAATTCCTTTATCCTCTCCCTAAAATGAGCCCATTCTGGTTTCAGTAATTTTTGCAGTGCTGCTGTCTACTCCTGCCCTAAGCAGAGGAGAGGGAAGGGTAGGGAGCATTGATTGCATATTAATAAGTACAGTAAGCTTTTGTGTGAGGGAGAGAGAGATGGGGAAGGGTTATCCTGGGTATATGAAACTGCCAAAATGAAGATTTGTGACATTGCTGAGAGATGGAATGATGAAAACCTGCACTTTGGAGTTTTCTTTTTGAGGAATCTCATTCTTATGGTGAAATGGCAGTGGGAAGTCTCTGTTTGATCTGAGGATGAGAAATCAGATACTGCCAGTCCCTTTCCTACCTCTGCTGTGAGCAGGATGACAGTGTGCAAGTCCTATATCCCCTATATCCCTGCAACCCTCCTGTAAAATGGGAGCTATTGAATTTCCCTCCTGTTGAATTATGATGCTAAATTTTACCATGTATGCAAAAACTGGGGACCCTTCAGGGGAAAGCGAAGCTTTGAACCCCATATGTCCCACTGTGCCCTCCATGAGTGCCAGTGGCAGCACCCTGTGGAGCAGCCTAGAGCTGGAGCAGGGAAGAGGATTGCTGATGAAATGTCTCCTCTCCCAGCTCACCATCTCATTGTGACAACTGCAAAGGTATGGGCTGGATTATCACAGTTCTCCTCCCTACTTTGCTTTTGAAAACATTTTTTTTTCCCCTAAAAAATGTTTTATCCTGCTAGACCAAAGTTTGAGTCACTCCTGCTCCACAAGTGTCCTGAGGATGACAGGTAACTCTCTGCCCCACTGCCACTCAGCAGTGGCACAGCACTCTGCTCCTTGGGAGCTGACTGTGCCACAGCTACTCAGACACGCTGAACCTGAGCAGGGAGCCCACAACTATTAATTGTGTCTTTAACCCTCCAGCAGTGCTGGTGAGCCAGAGGCAGTTCCTTGTTCCTGTCTCCACGTTCCAAACCCAGAGCACACAGCAGCCCTGGCAGCTGCTGCTGGGCAGTGACCAGGCCCTCTGTCAGGGAGACAGGGTTTGATTTGAGAAAGAACAAAGTTCAGGGACAGATCAGGCTGCTGACAAGTCCAGGAGCAGCCCATAAAAAGTAACCCTCTGGCTTTGCTGATGAGACAAAATGGGTTTTGATGACTTTTTGTTTTGTTTTGTTTTGTTTTGTTTTTAAAGGGTAGACAGGATAGTCTTTTAATTAGTGTATTTCTGTCAAGCAAGGTGATAATTAAGGGAATGGCTTTCCATGTACAGTCTAGATTATGATCTGGTAATGTCCAGCAAGACTAATGCCTATGTTAAGGTACACTCTGTATGTAGGCCTTTGACCCTATCCTTTTCAGGTAGACACACCTAAAAATCATAGTTTTCAAATATGGATTTCATTTCAGTGTTGTTTGGAGATTAGATAGTGACCAGAAAGTAATTTAAAAGTAACAGCTGCCACTAAGTTTTGGTCGTAGAAGACACAAGATCCCAGGTAAATCTGGGCTGTAGCAGCACTTGTGGCTGAGCAGTGCCCTTGCTGCTGGACCAGTGAGTCCGTGCCAGTTGCCTGCTCTGCTCTCTGGGGCTGTGCTGGTGAGCCCTGCCCTCTGGGCTCAGGGTCCCCTCTGCTCTGCTGCTCTTCTGTGAAACTTGCAGGAACTTCACATCCTCAGAACTGCCCTCTGCTCAGGCAGCTGCAGGTGGGCAGCACAGTCCTTCCTCACCAGCGGCAAAGAGCCGGGCAGTTGCCATGACACACAAGTCTTGATTTTAGTAAACCAGGTTAACATTTAATCAGGGCTCATCCTTTCCTCTCACCTTGAGCCCCACAGGGTGGAGAATCACACTAATGGTCGTTGTCTTGATCATAAACAGCTGCAGCCAAACCACCACATCTGAGCTCTGGCTCTTCTTGCCAGTGACAGCAAAGCTGTGTGTGTGTGTCTTATGTTCTGGTTGTGTGTGTGATGAAAAGCCATTTTATTATCTATGATTTTCTTAGACTCTTGATATTTCAAACAGGATTGGGTATGAGAAAGGCTATGTGCTTCCTTTCCAAAAATATACTCAAAGACTTCAAATATATATATGATTAGAAATATATAAGAATAAGAAGAAAAAAGAGCCAAAATGTGTATTTCTTCTTGCAGCTGGAGCTGAAATAGCTGCTAAGATTTCCTCTCCCCAGCTGAGAATTGGTACAGTTTGTTTTTCTTACATGATTTCCATGGTGTTGATAATGATGTATTTGTATATTGTGACTGATGAGAGATAATCAGACAGGGAAAGAGCACAGAATTACCTGTCCTTTTTTCCAGTCAAGACAGAATGTATGAATTTATTACAAGAAAAAAGTGTGCAAATGAACTTCCTGTAATTAGGCCATTCTGACCTGTGTAGAACCACACTTTGTTTGAAATTTATAAAAATTATAACTAGTACAAAACCCTGTGGTTGATGTCTCTATATGAAGCAACAAGTCAAATGAGGTTTTCCCTATTCAAAATAAATGCATATTAGTAAAGGCACACCATCACAGCTGAAAAAATCCTCATACCTGCTCAGTATAACTTTAATTTGCCCAACACACGTCACAAAAGGCACAGTCTTTGGTTTTTTTTCCCTTTACCCATCTCCTTTAGTCATGTTCCTGAATTCCTAGGACTTTTTGGGTAAGTTCACATAGCTCAGAGGAAGTTGTAGGATGGCTTTATTATAGTTACCCCCTAGATATCTGCATACCTTTGGCTACCAATGTTTATTAGGGAGCAGTAATTGACCCAAATACATGCTGTGGATCATGCAGAAAGGCAAACAGGTAAAAATAAGAATGCAGAAACACAATGCAAATTGAGCAAAATAAACTGGGACTAATTTCAGCCAGCTTCCAGATTTCTGGGAGCAAACTTCACCTCACTTGAATTTTCAAGTCGTTGACCCTATCATGCTATTGCAGTGCAGTATTGGTATGAGAAAAAGAGAAATTAGGAGCACAGCAGATGCCTTTGTCCCCCCCACCCAGCAGTCCCCATGGCAGCAGCCCAGGGCTGGGAATGCAGCCGTGGGGGTGAGCAGGAGCGACGCTCTCCTGTTGCAGATCCCTGGTGTGCGGCTCGGCAGGCCGGGACCTGCCCATGCAGCTCCTGCCCCAGCCTGGCGTGGTCTGCAGGAGGCACTTCGTGGGACAGAGGTGAGGTGTTGCCATTTGCTGAGGAGTGTGTTTGGATACATCACTAAGGGTGAGCCCAGCTGATCCACCTTCCACAAGCCCAGGCCTTGGAGCCAGCAAAGGCTGCTGACGGTCCCCACCTGAGACAAGAGCCCATCTGGGGCTCTGCTCTGTAGAGACGGCTTGAGGTCACACCTCTCCCTTCTGTGCCTTAACACAAAAGGAGTGTGGCCCTAAAGAAAAATACTTTTTTAAAGAATACAGGGGAGGTACTGATTTACAAGCTGTGACCCTCTGCTGGTGCAGTCTGCACCAGGTTATCAGAACTGGAGGGATCTTTTGACCTGGCCTTGCAGAGCCTCACGTCTCAGCTGCAGAGTGTGAGCCTGTATCCCCCCCAGCCAGCCCAGCACTCACTTCTGTTTTCGCTTTCTTTCCTAACCATCATTTATTTCCTTCTGTGGTAGTTTACAGACAAGAAGCGCTGGCCTCCCCCTCCATCTCCACCTCCTTCCCAGCCATGTGACTGAGCACTCCCTGCATCAAGTGAAACTTTTCAGTCCCCAGGAAATCTTGATTTTCTCTCCGCCTGCTCCACGGTGAGAAGCAGCATCTCTCCCACCTGCAGCCGTGCTGGCCATGGGGAGGAGTGTACGGCAGCTCATCCTGCTGACCTTCGGCTGTGGTGAGTAACATCTCCATTTCTATCTGAGAAATCAGACAGATTATGCCAGTTCGGTTTCCTGGCAGTCAGGACAGCACCTAAAAGACTGAAAACTTTGACAGTTTTGTTGCTAGCACTAAGGGTGCTTTTAGTGAAGTCTCACTGCTAAGAAATAACCATAAGTACAGTGAATTGCAGCTGGTATAGATTTAGGTGGATGTTTTCCTCTGTATTTTTCCTTGCACTCTGTGGTGACATAAACTCTGACTCTGTGAAGGAGTCAGCTTAAAGTAGTGTGAGAAGCAGACTTTTTTGGCCTTGCTTTTCTTAAATAAAAATAGTTTCCAGACCAGCAGAACTGACTGAAAATCTTGAGTGAGACAAGCAGGAAAGAAAAAACTTAGGAAGCATTGCTCTAGTCATTAATTCGTTTGCATTGCAAGATGCAGAAGCTCCTGCTTCTGGAAAGCAGGAGTGAGGCGGGGGCTTGGAGAGCCCACAGGCTGGGGTTTAACTTAATGACAAACCACATCAGAGTCACTGTTTGACCCTTAATGCTGCTCTGTGAAAATCTGTGGAGCCAGCCAGACCAAGGACATCTCACAGTGCTTGAAGTCACCCCTCAACGCCTGCAGCAGTACAAAATTTGCCCTGTGAGGAAGGACAGAGCGTGATTTAATCTGTGTAATGGCTGAGGGGGTTTGAGCTCACTGTTGGGACACTGCACTTCTGTGGTGGGTTTTGCCGTCGGCACACAGGGATCACACCAGTAACAATCCCCGTCCTCCTCCCAGTGCATGAACAGGGAAACTGCCCAGGGACTCGACCATGAGCAGCTCTTGCTGTATCTCTCTGCATTCCCATGCCTGCTTCATAGCCAGAGTCTGCTGAAGTAGCCCCAAAACATACATATGAAAGGAGGGCAAGATCAGACGGGGAAGTAACACTAATAACTCAGTGGTCAGCAACCACTTTTGACCAGAAAGAACTTGTTTCCTCAACTCCTTATCCATTTTTGATCTTTCCTTTAATGATTTGTTGTGATGTTTTATTAATGTCCCAAAGCCAAGTCTTCCCGTGCAGACAGGGAATTAAACATAATTAGAGTTTAAGGAATAAAGGTCAGATGGGTGGGAAGCTATGACAGTACTGAAACCTCTCAGAAAATCTTGGTGCTTTTCCAATTCCTCAAAGCAAACCAAAGCAGCCAGAGATGGTGAGAGTGTTTTCAGTGATTATAGGAGCTGGGTCAGATTTTGTGTCCACATGGAATCAGTCAGCTAAACACGAGCATTTCTTCTGGCAGCAGAAAGCGGAACAAACCCACTGGGCAGCTGAACAGCATGAGTGTGGTTAGATGAAAAGGGGAAAAAATCCTCAGTAAGAGTTTCTATCACCCACCCTGTTGCAAGATGGCAAGCTGAGAAATGTCACAGCCAAATCATGGCACTGAGCACTGCCCTTCCCACCATAATGCCCGGGAGCAGAGCGGTGACATTCCTTATGACTGAAACGTGTCACCAAAGCATGAAAACGGGATCTCCAGGCTCAGACTGAGAACAGTGAATTTCTGAGACCTGCCCTGATCGGTTTCTGAGAGTTTTGTTTGGGAGCTTTGCATGGAGGCTGCCTGGACTCAAACACAGCCCTCAGCATGTATGACATACAGCTTTGATGCTGAAGTAAGATGAGGGATTGCAGCCGCTTTCTTTAGGAAGATACACCCCTGGACTCTTGCAGCCCTCAAAATGTTGCTTGTATGAAGTTTTGAGTTGGCTTCATGGGAGGAAAAAAAAAGAAGACTAACGGGGGGGCAGGTGGGGTGCAGAGCTGCCATTTCTTGTTGTTCTGCAGCATTTGTTCTGTTCCCATTTTGTGGCAGAGCCATGGGAGAGGCTGTGGTGGTGAGAGCTCTGCAGGCGGCTCCTTTGCCAAGCTGTGCAAGCTCCCAAAGAGGAACGTGGCAGTGCTGAGGGAGACACAGGGAAGCCTTCTTGGCATTAGCTGGAGGGCAGGTCAAGGACCCCATGTGCCCACCTCCCCCTCACACAGCAGAGCTACTGACCTACCTCCAACAGCCACCAGAAAAGAGCCAAGACCATGAGGTGCAAATGGAGAGCAATCCTTACCCATCCCTGGGAGCTCCCATGGCCAAATGCCTTCTGAGAAGACAGTCCAAGCCAAGGGTTTTAGCAGCATGGCCATGCACTGACAGAAACTCCAAAATACTTGGGAGAGCCCGGAGGAGTGGTCTGGTAGGTCACCCATTGAGCAAGAGCCACGGGCCACCCCAAAGACATTTCTGGCTTTACCCCTCAGTGACCCTGTCAGGCTGAATAATGAAAAATTGTTTGGTTGAAATTACCTTTTGGGGATAACAAAGTTTCATTTAAAAGCTATGGGTGGTATTCCAATGTCAGTTAAATAATATTTCTCTCCACATCTGTAAAGTGTTATCTGGTCAGTAATCAAAACCAACCTAAGAACTAACAACGAATAAGTACTGACTTTATTTAAGACTTGTATAAATTTAAATATGGGTTGTTTCACAGTCTTATGGGGAAGAAAGAGTGAAAATTGCAACTTCTTCTTTCTTGTTTTTATCATGCTGATACATTCAGATGCACCTACCCAGAGTAGGTTTACGGCAACTGCTCTGACTTTCCACTGGCACACAGAGGAAATCAGTTATCTGCTTTTCAGCTCTGTGGTAAAGTCTAGAGGAAAGTGAGAAAATGAACTAAAGTATCATATTAATTACACATTTTTATGTTCATTTTGATAAAAATCACAATATTTTTTGAGGTTTTTCAACCGTCTCAAATTGCACTTCTTTGATGGTAACAAGCTACACTCACAGTCAAGTGTATCCTGTACAGCACAAGTTTTAGGAATATGAGTATATGCACTTCTGCTCTTCTCAGTCATAGTCATTTTTAAGGGAAACTTGTAGTGTGGGTTAAGATCTATACATCTGCTCTTGTTTCTTTGACTTTTGTCTTAAATTTGATTCAAAACCCGGTAGGGTTTATTATTCTTATTTAGTTTATATGTCTCCTAAAATGGTGAGATTTTGTGAATTCACCTATTATTGAAGACCTCTGTTCTTCATGATGAATGAAAATAAATAAAAGGAAGAATCTTTGAGATTTCAGCAATTTTCACTCTGAATGTGCTTTTGGCCTTAACATATTTCAAAAGCCAAATCTCAGCAACCTGCCTGCCACAAACTTTGACACCAGTTCGTGAGCAGTTTCTTTGAAAGAACCAGTGTACAATAAACTCAGACAACATGCTGTGGCATCCTGTGGAGCTGTACTGCCAGGAATATGGCCTGTCTTGGACTTCTGGGTCCCTTCGGTCTCCAAACTAGAATGCATCTCTGTCCTCCAGCTAATTTAGGCAGTAAAGCATTTAACAACAGCTGAAGCTCCATGCACATCAAGGAATATGTCATTGAGTTATGTTTTCTTTTAGCTTGACCTTGCCTTTCCAGAGTCTTGTTGCATGCTCACAATCAAAGATTCAAGCAGAAGAGTTGTAACATTCTTCTACTCAACAATGTACTTTCCCATTTTTTGTTCATTTCCTTATTTATATTTAGGAGCCAGATTTTTTTTTTTTTTTCACTTCAGCAAGGGACATTTTTCTGTAAATGTTATTAGATGGAAGTGTAATTTTAGTGCTGTGACTATTTTCTAGTGTGGTCCAAAATGCCCCTGGATGCTGTACCCTGAAATTGTTCCTCATTGCTGAAAGCCCATCACTAAGAGGGATGGTGTTTCTGTGGGTTCTTCCAGGAGGAAGGGCTTCAGGGTTCAAGCTGACATGGCTACAACAAAACCATAAATAAATATCTGGAATTTCCCTGTGTCCCAGACTGGTTTCCCAGACTACTGCGAATCACTGTAAGACCATTGCTCTGCCCTCACACACACATTCCCTCTCCCTTTACTTTGTTGGTAAGTAGCCAACAACCCCTTTGCCTGTTACGCCCTCTTCATCTTCCTTAGACCTCAATAATTTACTTCCAGCGAATCCTGCTGTACTACAGCCTGCAGGGAACTCTTGTGCTGCCTGAGGATTGTGCACGGTCTGCTCACACCTCTGGTGTCCTCTGGCTTCTTCAGTGTGTGGAGAGCTGGGAGCCAATGTGCTGCCACTGCAATGGGTATATTCAGAGGTGTGAAAGTTGGGGGAGTGGTGACAAGTTATGGATAGTCTTACCTATCACCTTACAGTGAAGGCTGTCTGCCTTCACTCTCCTGTCATGACTGGAGCCAAATGAAGAATAAAATCATGTCACATCACCCATTTGATAACAAAACAGTGCAGTTTTGTTGTGGGGATCAACAGAAGTGTTAAAGGTAAAGGTTTCCAGACTACTGACTTTAGTTTCTTTGCAGCATTTTCCTCCTGCCTTGCTGAAGTGGCCTCGAGGGTTGAACTGTCTCCAGAAACCACGTCCTTCCACCATATGGCTACTTCTGCTCAGACACTTTCCCTTTATCATTCCTCACCCCATCAAAGCACCACAGTTCACTTTAACAGCACAGTCTCTCTTGAAACAACACCCACGAGCCACAGAACAACTGTGCAGACAACAGAGCAGCACCAGGAAACAGCAGTTCTAGACCAGCACACGACAGCCCAGGCAGGAGCTGGAACACCCATCACCACCACGACACCAGCAGACACCACCAGTGCAGCTGGCCAGGCCACAACCCAGGCCATGCACAGGGTCACACCTGCAGGGAAGAACACAACCACCCCCTCTGTGTCCTCCACACACGTGAGCACAGCAATGACAGCCATCAACGCATCCCTAAACCACACAACGGCAAATACTCAAGTGACAGCTGCTGCCACCACCTCTACAGCCACCATGCAGACGGTCAAAGCCACCACACAGTCAGGAAAACAAACAACAGCGACCAGAAACTCAACAGCCACAGCCATGACCAGCACAACAACCGCCCGTCCAGGGACACAAACAGCCATCCCATCTACTGTGGTGACAGTGAGACCCACTCCTGCCCCACGGCCTTCTCCCATCCCCACTGGCACATACACCATTTCCAATGGGAACAGGACCTGCATCAAAGCAGTCATGGGTCTGCAACTGATGGGTCAAAATACACAAAAGGTGAGGTGGGAGCTGAGCTTTGTAATGACTGTTTCTTCATTAGCTGGAATTTATTCTTCTTTCCAAGGCATTTTCAGAAGTTAGTTCTATGATTAAAATAAGTGGCTTGCTGCCAGTAAAGCCCTTCATGTGCCACAGCATCTCAGCTGCTGAAATTTGGTTTATATGATGATGCCAGGGGGACATACATGTGCTTTCTGATTTCAACGATGTGGAACCAATACTGGAGCAGTAGATCAGCCTGAAACATTATTTGTGTTTCTTAGAATGGGAGACTAGTTAAAATCTGAACTGACTTTAGTGAAGGGCTTGACATTGTGAGTTATAATGAAAGCAAGAAATTGCCAGTTCACAGACTGGGAATCAGAATTGGGTTGTCTTGATGCTGATGCATTGAGATTTTAGGAACACAGAAACTTCCAGGTCCTGGGGAGCTGGTACCCTCTCCTAGAAATGATGCACTGATAATGATTCAGCAAAAGGTGTCACACAACCTGAAATGGTGATTATGTCCCTCAGACTTGTGGTTTTGTAGCCTCCATTAATACAATATGTGGGGTTACATCCTCAGGCTCTGGAGTTCATATGCCTTGAGCCATCCCCATTGCAAATCCAAATAGTCTTGTTTGGAGCCTGGATATTTCTAAGGTGAGATGAGTATCTAATGTCAGTAAAAGTAATTTTCATCCCCCATCCTGGCAGAAGCCAGATAGGGAGCATGATTCCTAATCTCAGCAGACCACAGTGACATGTTTATAATAACATAAGGTGTGTTTGAGATGGTACTGAAAGAGCAAAGCTCCATTCAGGGCTGCAGAGCTCTCCTTTCAGACTGCAGTATGGGTTGTTAGATGCTAAAGATGATGTGCAGGACCTAATGAGGAGGTCGGGGTGATATGTGGAGCAAAGCATGAAGCCAAACTAACCCCTGCCTGCTTCTGTCTTCATCTTTCCTCTGCCTTCAGGCACAAGCTTCCACTGCTCCCTCCTTATAAATTACCATTTGTATTCATCTGATGCTGCTCTGAATCGTATCAGTCCACTGGATGAACAGAAACCAAATATTTTCATATTTTCACAGCTCATGTGTCAGACAACCACCAGTGCTGGTTTATGAGTGGGGAATGACCCTGGCAGGCAGCAATTCGGCTGCCACCATCACTGGCCGGTTCATTCAGCCACACAGAGCCTGTCTGGGGGGAAAAAACAAAGCAGATATAAATCTCTGTGTGTTCCTACCAAGTTCCTCTTCTCTCCATCAGCAGCCCCGCAATGTCTCTTCTCTCTACAGGAGCAGATGGAGTCTGTGATTGTCAACCCCAATGCGACACAGACATCTGGAAGCTGTGGGATGGTGCAGTCTCAGCTGAACTTAACTTTCAGTGGAGGATTTGTGAACTTCACTTTTGTAAAGGTAATTGTTGTATTTAGAGGGAAGGAGTGTTTAGGATTGGGGAGCTATAACTTAGGCTCCCTTTGACCCATTTCATCTCTCTCCATGCTTGTTTTCCACCTGTATATAAGGCACTATTACTCCTGTTCTTACTAAAGGGGTAGAACCACAGATTAGTTCAGGTTAAAAAAGGCCTTTGGAGACCACCTGGTCCAACATCCTGCTCAAAGCAGGTCTTGTTTGTTTGAACTTTAAGTTTGGAAAGGTTCATACCTGCAATGAAGGGTAAGCATGGTGCCTTGCCATCCTTGGACAGAAAGTGCTAGAGGGCAGTGTTAAAGCTCCCCATCAAGCAACACAAAGTCTACAAATAGCCTCAAGCAAAATCTGAGTCTCTTTTTTACATAGTTAAGTGTCAGGTCTGCTGTTTGCATTGGAGTGGTACAGAGGGAAAGGGTTTGGGACTGGAGTCCCTGTGCAGGAACAAGGTGTGTGTGCTGGGAGCTCTGACTCACTCTCAAGCTGCTCTTAGTCATTTGCTTCCCATAAAAGCCAGCTGGGGTTGTTAAATTCAAAGGACAGCCTGTGCGGTTTGAAGTGCCCAGGAGCCACGACACATCCACAGCTGAAGGAGCCTCATTTCAGCTAATTTCTGAGTGGAAAATTCCAAACAAGTGAACTCCAACAACAAAATTGTAAATATGCAATTTGAAATGCACCACACCTGGGAGACCTCCAAATAGGCACAGAAACTTGGACAAGATGGGAGGTCCTGCTTGCACAGTGGGAAAATGAGCTTTCTTTTTGACATTGTGTCTCTTGATACCATGGTCCCACTGGGACCACGTTCCATGTGGGTGAGGCTTTAACACAAGATACCAAGAGTGCTACAGCTGTTATAGCCACAGGAGAAAATCCCTGAATGCAGCCATCCTCAGGAATTCACACATTTTTTGGAGGCTGTAAGGGCTGGGTGGTGATGCCAGCAGGGCTAAAGACAGAAGTTAATATTGTGTATAAAGTGATTAATGGGCAGGGAGGAATACAGGGTTGGATCCCATCAAATTCTGATGAGTGTAATGTGCATCAAGGCCGTGTCCTGGAGCTCCAGAGCTGCATCTGGCCATCACTGCTGATCCAAGCCTTTCAATTAATCAAGCCAAAGTGTCAATCTTACAGCCTGGCTCCAAGCTCAAATTAGAGATAATTAAGAAAAGTACAAATGCTTAGTAATTTTCATAGACAGTCCAAGAGGGAACAGCAAATTATACCACACGTGAGTCGTTAATTCTTGAACAGAGACAATATTTCAATTAATAATCATCTTAATTTTAGTTTATGGCAAAAAGTTTTCTAAAAGCTACAGAGGAAAAGTGAGGTAAAAAATGAAGGAGCTGTTTTTAAACAAAGGCTCAGTTCAGACCATGAGTATTTGCTTTAAATGTGTGCTTCCTGCATCAAGGGGAGCATTTTGGTGTTCCAAGAATCCTTAGAGAAAGGCTGGGGATTCAAGTACCCATGAAAGCCTTAGCTTGCAGCAGTGCTAAGGAGAATCATGTAACCTTTAGGAGGTGCTTGACCTGTCTTGCCCTGAAAAGGGTGGGTTTGGCACAGGATTAGACAACCTGCCCTTCACTTAAAGATAAGCCTCAAGAGCACAGCAGGGCTTGGCTTGGACTGCTTTGAAATTCGGGTTAATAAGAAATCATGCTGCTGCTGGTTTTTATGTGTTTGGCCCCCACAGCCTCCCTCAGTGCTTTGAACCAGGAGTGCTGCAGCAGTGGCACTTCTGTCTGTCCCCATGTGAGAGGAGCTGGGTCAGGGGTGGCAGAGGAGAGTGGCTGGTTCAGCGCTCACCACTGCCAGGACCTCCAGGAGAGCTTGAAATAAAGAAGTTGTGTAACCCACCCACAAGAAGTGAAGTAGGAGCAGGTGTTTTCCCCAAGCAAAGTTTTTAACTGTGGCTAAACAGAACATAGTGCTACCTCCCAAAAATGGTCATATTTAACCTGTTTGTGTCTTGAAGTTGGAATAATGCTGAGAACCTCTTCTCTTGTGTATTTCTTTCTTAAATTTTCCTACTCCATCCTACCAGTTTTTAAACTGGATGCACAGGAGTCTGCTGCCATTTATGCACCAGCTGCACTCACCAGTCCCTGTGTGCTCACAGCTGAATTCAGCTGAGCAGTAGGGCTGCTACATATAGACTCACATTTAGTTCCAACACTGTTACCAGAGAGAAGCTCCCAAGGCTGGCTCGCTTTGTCATAGACCAAGGCAGGCCAGTATTCAGGCTGCACCTCAGTTTCAGGGCAAAAGCAGGCAGGACACCTGGCTGGAAATTTTGCTCTGTGTTGTACCAGGTGCTTTCCATGTCAGCAGTCTGCAGGCATATGAAAACAAGCCAGCCAGAACCAACACTGTCAGCAGGGTGGAAAGAACAGTTATTTCTCCCCTACACATCCAGGTTGTTGTTTTCTGGTTTGTAGAGACCATGGTTGGCAGATAAAATAGGAAATCAGTGGTACAAGCATGAAATGAGCTCCTGGCTCTCAGCTTGTTGTTGACCTCTCCCAGCTCAAACCAGTGATGGCCACAGAAGTGCTGCTGCTCTGTGCAGTGAGCTCACGGGAAGGGCATCTGTGCTTAGACACACGGTGGCTCCAAGGATCCCCAGAACTTCTTGAAGGTGTGAGGTGGGTCCCACAGGCAGGGAGACTGCAGGGTAGCACGGCTGGATTCAGTGCAGGATTACTCAGGAGAGCACTGTAGGGGCTCAGAATGAAAGTGAATAGAAGTAAAATGGCCTTATGTCATGCCTGTTAATTTGCAATGTACACTATTTATTGAACTTCTTCCTACTTTTGGTTATCACAAGTATATCACAAATGTCCAGTTTGAGCAGTTAGTTTAAAACGACACCTGCATGGTCCTGTGTCAGTGAACTGAGCAGAACTGGTGATGTAGCTGAGATTTGGAAAAGAAAAACACATCCAGAAGAGTTGGGTTTTGGGTCTTGAAGGTGATACTTTGAAATGTGCTTCTTTGGGAAATTGTGACCATTTTTCTGTGGTGAACTGTACTTTTTTCCCTGCAAATATGAGTATGCATTATTAATAAAGATATATCTTCTTTTGCAGCAAGCTCCAAGTTACTTTGTCAGTAACATTGAGAGCAGAATACAGTTATCTTCTGAAGGTCAGTGATCTTACACTGTCTTAATTTCATATCAAACTGTACTGAATGTGAGATAAGCTTTCATATCTTTAAAACACTGTCTTTTGCAAATAGGTGTTTTATCTAGCTTTCAACGTGCCATTCATCTAAACCTTATGGTATGAAAATGGAAGAGAAGGGACCAGGCTGCAGTTACCTCAGTATTGTTACATTTTCCTTTTGACCTCAAAAACTTTCCCTGCCCCATCTCTTTCAGAATAGAGATTACTTCAAACCTAAATTTAAGATACAAAACGGTCCTCAGAATTTTTATCTGCAAACACACAACAGTGCTGTGACTTCAGTTCAGATGCATGTGTCTTTCCAATCTAATCAGCAAAGTGAATGAATACAGTACCTGGATCACAGAAATGAAGAGTTAGATTCAGATTTCAGATAGGCCAATATGGAGAGGAGGCACATTTGACATTTTGGCTTTGCAAATATAAGAACTGAACCCAGGCTGCAGTTCTTCAAACCATTCTGAAATACTAGACTCTGTCTGTGCTCTTCTCAGGCAATTGGATTTTCATTTGGGTGGTCAGGAGCTGCCCCAAGGTGCTACATCCCAAGAAATGCTAAGGGAACATCATTTAAGTTAGAGAGAAAAATTCTGAGCCATCACTTCACATTTTCTCTGACATTAATTTTGCACAAATTCTTCCCAATATATCAAATCTATAATGACTCTATTATGTTGCTTCTCTGTTACTCATAAGTATTGAATTGACTTTTTGTCCCTGAAGGAAGAAAAGCAAATCAGGAGCTCGACCAGGTGTGTCCCAGTAGCAGTGAGCTCAATGCCTATTTTCATTCTCACTGAGGAGCATTTTATTAACTCAAGTGGAGTCTGTTCTGATCTATAGGAATGAAAGTAAAAGAAAAGCTGATCCAGAGGATGTCTCCAAGGAATGTTCTCAGTCTAAATGACCATCATTTTCCTGTGCATTGCTAAGTGCAAATTGCAGCAAATATAAACTGATCAATTTAATCACGTTTTAAAATCCTCAGCTATACTTTGTGTCCCCCCAAAGTGGTGCTGACAAGAGACATTGCTCTCCCTGGATGTCTGTCACTGCCTCTCTGCCAAATGCTGCCATTTCACACTGCAGTATTTTTGCAGTGAGCAAGTCCCTGACTTTTCTAATATAAAAATGACTGAATTAACTGTACCAGCAGACACTGGTGTACTGATTTTGACTGAAGAGGACCAAGAGGACGCTGCACATGATGTGCTGGCGAGATGTGGTTGAGATATGCTGAAGCAGAGATGGTGATATACATGATTTTGTCTTAAACTGGCCTATCTGCTTCCAAAGGAGGATGTGCATAAAGAATATAACCAGGTCACAAAATCTTTTCATGCTTGGACCTTGGGCCATATTTTTCATAAAGTACTGTGACACTGAAATATATTTAAAAACATATTTAATACATAAAGTAATACAGACTAGTTATGTCAAACTCCCATGCTAGAGATGGTATCTCTTTTTTTATCTGGAAATAGCTATGCTGGAGACCTAAGATAGTTGCCTGCTCCTGAGAGAATTCTAACCCCTTTGCAGACTCAAGTTGTTAAAATATGATTTGGAGAAGCACTTGAAATTTTAGTCACTTTTTTAGATCCAACCTCAGCTGAGTCACCCATTGATACTTAAAGCACTCATTAAAATTTAGAAAAATATAAATCATACTTTATGGGGAAAATATCCATGCTTTAGTCACATCAGAAATTGCTGCTCTGACAAAGCAACTGGGGATCCTCCATTTTATCTCTGTTGCTTCCAGCAGAGTGAGTTGAATTCTCATTTGCCTCTTTCTGGCCTCCAGGTATGTTTTACTACGCAGCCCTAAATGAGAGGCTGTTTACAACAAAGCTGGGGAATTCCTTTAAGTGTGCCAGCAGGCAAACCTTCACCTTGGAGAAGAACTTCCAGATCCTCTTTGTTCATATGCAGCTGCAGGCGTTTGATATTGTTGGTAACCAGTTTGGAAAAGGTAAGTAGAAGGACACCTTTCCACCCTTCCAAGATCTACGTGTCAGCTCTCTGGTAGCCTGATAGATATAATCTGCTAAATTATACCCATACACAGGGGGTGATCCTGCTACAGCACAGTCACAGTTTTGTATTTGTTCCCCAAAAATGTAACCTGTCTGCTGCTGTATTCTCAACTTTTCTGAGTCACTTCCAACACAGTGCTAATACCTATGGAGGACAGAAAAGTATCTTTCCCTCCTGCATTCAGTACCTTCTGATTCACCTTCTCATGAAAAATGTTCAACTCTACAGCCAGAATTTTATTCTTCACCCATTTTCTCCCAGAGCAAGCAGAGGTGTTCACCACCAGTGCACTGCCAAAACCCCAACTTTACAGTTCAGTCCCAGGTCACTGTTCTCAATATAGTCATATTTTAGCTATTTTTAAAAGCTCCTGACACTCAGGTTGTCTCACAGCTGCAGCAGCAGAACTGCCAACTAATAAGGGATATTTGTGAATGCAGGATGATACTTTCAGAGCAGCTGTGTCTAGATGTGACAAAATGTGCTCCTGAGGAGGATCACAATTAGCACACTCAGAGATTCAGAATTAAATGTGATGCTCATCTCTGCACTTTGTCTTTTCTTGGAGAAGCACCACAAAGAGACAACCAGGTCTCTTAGTAAAAGACAGATCAGAGAGGTGGACTAGGTGGAACCTTGTTGCCTCTTTCAAACTGTACATCTCATTTTTGTCACTTCCTCTCAGGGTATTTCCATTCAAGAACTCAGGTGAACAGAGGGGTTGATTAGCTCTCCAGCCCTTCAGATGCACTAAAAAACCACTCCCTTTTCTGACACTTGCCTCTCTGCATGCTTACAAAATATTGCCCCTGTATTCTTTTTCCTTTAGATCTGTCTTTTGACTCACTTTGGCTGTGTTTGACCAATTCTTCTTCTGTTAGGTCACCATTTTGGCTGCTTTTCTCATTCTAAAAGGAATATAATGGGAAATGACACTTGGGGCTTTTTAGTATACAGATGTTTTAAAAGCCACACTGAGAACCCAATTTATGCTCTCATTCTTGTGAAGAATCTTTTCATGGGATAACACTGAGCTGGAACAACTCATGATATCCCATCTGGTCTCTACACTCCCATTCAGCTTTGTACAATGAGTGATTTCAGTTATGGGATTTGGTATGGCCTCACCTCTAGCAGAGACTGAGTTGAGAAAGATGTTCTCTCTCTGTCTCCAAGATCAGGCTAATCTCTGCTAACCAATTCCATATACAAAGTCAAATTAGTTTTGCTCTTAATCAGAGAGCTGAGCAATCAGTTCTCACTTCTGAAATAATTCCCCAGTGGCTGTGAAATAGTCATGAAACTGTTATATACCTTGGCTGTGTATGCAGATTTTGATAGACAAAATCCCCACTGAAAGAATGGCTCTAAATACATCACCAGCCACCTCCCTTGGGTGTCTCAAGACTCATAGTTTCACTTCTGCTGCTCCTGATGTGCTTATCTTTAAAAGGGGAAGAAAAAGAAAACATGGTCACTGGTTTCAAGTTCCTTACAATTTTGTACAGACTGCAGCAGTGTTACATCAATAGCTTGGCCTGTTAGAGTTTGGAAAGTTTAGAAGTGCCTTCAGCATATCAGAAACAATTCCTATAGTTAATAGCCCAAGGTTTCACCAAATAAAAATGGCCAATTCAAACATCTCTGGCTTTTACAATACTTAAATGCAAATATTTTTAATCTCATTCAACAACAGGTTATATTAACCAGACAAAGCTTTTAAAAGGCAACATCTAGTAGAGTGTTGATGCCTTTGACTTTGTGGCATCACCATCTGGATTAGAGAAGAAGTGGATCAGCTTTTGGGAAGAGCCATGTGGAGGCTCTGGAGCTGTGACATGATGTCATGTACTCCACATGCTCCCTGGGCAAACTGCCCACTGTCAGTGTAAAGATTCCCATAGTGCAGAAGCCCAAGCCAAGCTACAATCTGTGCCAGCATAGTCACTGGAATAACAACAGGGGCTTTTATCTGAGAGTGCTGTCAAAACCTGCCTTGGAATAGTCAGAGGGAGTGAGAAGGGCAGAGGGAGTTGGATCTCCCTCATACCCTGTCTATAAACTGGATTCATTGCTCAGCTGGATATACTGAAGGGTTTATCTGACCACGATGCCCTTAGTCAGACACTACGATCCACAAATATTCTGAATTAACTGGGAGAATAATCAGAATTTGATTTTTCTTAGGAAACACTGACTTAATGAGGATCCTTGCTGTGCTAGTGATGTGCTGGACAATGAGCTCCCCTCTCTGGCCTGATCCTTTTTGCTGGGCAGATTAGATGAGGAGCAGTTTTTGACCATGCAGGATGTGTCTTGCTCTTTATTTTTAGACTGGCATTTTGTGGTGTGATGCTCCCCATCTGCTACCAGCAAGAAAGCTCCTGCTGTGTGTGTGTGCACTGAGTGGTAAAACAATTCCCACAGACATGAGGGAGTAGAGTCACTCTCTAGTGAAGCATGGAACTACTGTGAAAGGGGCAAGGATGGTTTTCTTGAGATAAGGTTCACCACAGATAAAAATGTATAAAATATAACTCATAAAAAGAAAGAAAAAACCAAAAGAAAACAGCGTTTTGAGAACATCTGTCTTGTATTTGCTAACTTTTCTGAAATATAGATGTATAGTCTCAGGGTACAGTGTTCTGCTATAACACAATCTCTGATCTTTTCCTTTCAGAAGAAGAATGTTTTCCTGACAGAAGCAGCAAAGCAGCTCCCATCGCAGTGGGCCTGAGTATCCTGGGGCTGTTTGTCATTGTGTTTGTTACTTTCCTGATTTCCAGGAGGAAGCCACATAGAGGATACGAACGCATCTGAGGTGCCCTTGTACTTCCAAATGGGTGTAGCAGGCAGAGAAGTCACGGGAGTTTTAGCTTCTGCCTGGCAATCTCACTGCCCCGAAGCCACATTTTTAAGTGAGATGACACCATGTGTTTAAATCTAATGAATATTTCTGCAAGTAGTTTCTTTAGGGTAGGAAGGAGACAACTCACATCCTCTACTTTAGGCTATTCTTAGCATCTAATTTAGATGTAGCCCAGATGACCAAAATGAGGAGCCTAAATTCTCTGTGTTATCAACAAAGGAGATAATTCAGACCACCTAAGTCAGATTCCTAGAAATAGCTTAAAGCAGTATTGGTATCCCCAAGAAAATCCATCAGGTTTATTAATTATAATATTTAGATTTATTAAAATATGTAAGTCTGGTGATATGACTTTCAAATGAATAAAGCAGAGATCCAGACAACCCTGTTAAATTAAAGCTCAGTGAAAGCCTTGTGGGAACACTGTGTGTGCCAAAATCTCAGGGTAAGTGTCAGTGTGACTCCATTCACAAGCAAGTTCTCAGCAGTCCTATAACAGAGTTACACTTCCTAAGTGCTTGGGTTTTTTCCTATTAAGCCCTTTGCAAAGACACAGTGGTAATATGTGACTCTTACTCTGGAGCTGAATATGTCACAGTCTTGTGAGAGCTCACGAACCACCCATGTCCTGTTCAGACATGGCCCTGTGACAGTGACCACCACTGAGCCCAGTAACTGCCCCCCTACTGAGATGGCAGCACTGGGATCTCTGAATCTGGGACGATGCCACACTCATTGGAAATGCCTGGGATTCAGTGACCACCATTGTGGCAGATCTGCCCGAGGTCCCTGAGAAATGGAAATCCACTGACACTGTATGTTCAAGGCTTCTCTAAGAACTAAAAGCTTGCACAGCCCTTGGACAAACTCTCTGTCCAAAAGCGAATGTTATCCAGCATGCTGGATTTTCATGTGGAAATAATTTGGAGTTGCTTTAAAGCACATTAATTGATACACTCTGCAGTTTATTTCCTGCTAAACCGATGATGAAGGCATGAGAGTAGTAATTGCTTCTGAGATTAAGTCCAGCTCATGTTCTTTGTTGTAAAAAGAAAAAGCTCCTTGTTTACAAAGGAGATTTACAAAGCAAATGTGCACACACACACACATACATGCATGTGCACACACCATACAATCTGCTCACTGATGTCCAAATGATAAGAAATTATATACAAAACTATTTGCAAAAGAGAAAATAACATTAAATAAAAGCACGCTTCCCCCTAAGGAGTTAGGGTAAGGGATTAAATTTTACTAATAAAAGTTTGGCCTGGAAAAGGACTGTGGAATGGTACTCATTAAACAAAAGAAAGACTGAAATCATATGCAAAAATACATTGCTAGTTTAATCTGTATCTAAACAAAATATAAATGCTATGAGCTAATTTCATTTCAATGAAGAATGGCCCAAATCCTGAGCAGTTGTGAATGACGATGCAACCTCACTGGATTTTC
The DNA here is from genome assembly GCF_001604755.1 of Lepidothrix coronata. Lineage (NCBI taxonomy): Eukaryota > Metazoa > Chordata > Aves > Passeriformes > Pipridae > Lepidothrix > Lepidothrix coronata. The sequence continues at coordinate 1,983,077 of NW_016690209.1, read as the reverse complement.
ACTGGGTAAAACCGGTCATTGTATCTTGTCAGTTTAATTTCCCTTAAGTATTTTTAAACAGTTTTGAAATTTTAGTAGTATTTAACGATAGTGAGTTGACTTCTTTAAATTGAGAATGAAAGGAAATATTTTCATTCCATGAATTACTAAAAGATGTTGGTCTGTGTGAAGTAGGAAACATGGTCATACTGTTCCATAATCAGTATAATGTGTAGCTGTAGAAATAATTAAGTCTCCAAAAAACATTCCCTTTGAATCTGAATGAACCAATAAATGAGAAAGATAAAGACAATTCCGAAGCACTTTTGCACTTGGAGAAACATCAGAGAGAAGTCAGAAGCAGCTGTGAGCACAGGGGCAGAAGAGTACGTTTATAAGGTAAAGTAGCACAAGCAGTGGGATACCAAACTTTCCAACCCTTAATACGGAGACAGTGATTTAACTGTATTCAGTTTAAAGCTCAGAATGGTCTGACCCTAAGCTGTTCTGCCCAGTGATCAATAAACCTCTCCCACTCAAAGCTAAGTCGTATTTCACATGTTCTTTGGATTGCTGAGTTGCATGATCTGTAGTGTGTTTCTTCTGCTGACATGGAATATTTGCCTGTTCTGTTCTGAAAAAATCACTTTATGTTAATATTCAGTCTTTTAAAATCTGATATCAGGATGAGGAAAGAAAACTGTTCCTAATGACTGCTAATTCTATGTTTAATCTTGTGACACCCTCTGGCATTACGAGTGATGCAAGATAAATGTTTTTCCCCTGACTTTTTTTATTTCTGCACTGAATCAACCTGGTGTTATTGAACAATGTTCAGATTCAGGTTTACGAGATTTGTTCTTATGCTTTTTATTGCTATTGTTTGCTATTTTTATGAAGCTGCATAGCCCTTTCTAGATGAATAATACTCTGGGCTTGCTCTAAATGTCACAGGAGAAGTGCACGTGATACAAACCGATGAAACAACAGGATGCTCCCAGGAAATGCTGCCAACATGCAGCAAAATTAATCCAATGGAGTTAGTGCTTCACAGTAGTAGAAGATCCATTGGAGAATTCCTTACTGCATCAGGAGATCCCAGCCCCTAAGTGCAACCTTTCTCCCACCTGTGGCCCAGTCTGCATCCCGTCACGTCTTCCTGATCACAAAATACAGCCAGCCTGCAGCAGGGATGTGTGTCAGCACACCAGCAGAACAGGGAATGTTGCCTCTCCAAATTTAATGCTAAATTAGAATTAGACAGCCCAGCTGCTCCCTGAGCTGCCATGTGCAGCTTTAAAAGCTGATGCCTGTATTTATTTTCTGCCCGAATTTAGGTAGATGTTTAGCTGGTACTTTTTTATCTAATGGAGCTGGCTTGAGGTCTTCCTCCCATTGGGAAGACTCTATAGGGCTAATGGGCCTTGCTCTTGCCAGACCAACTCTTTTAAATATCTTGTCTGAGGAAAGATTTTGAGCAAAAACTCCCTAAAAGAGCACAGTAGGAAAAGAGCTCTTATGATAAACTAGTTGTACACTAGGTGGGCCATAATAGTCACACTGTGGGCAGAAGGGCACAGTTTTGTCTGCTGTGGGAGGGGACAAGGCTGCAGTGGGTCCCAGAGTGACCAGTGCTGGTCTCAGCAGCCCCAGCTCACTTCTTCTCCCAGCTGCAGACTCAGATCAACCCATCCCTGAACCAGAGGATACTGAAGAGGACGACATGATGCACTAGGGCAGCAAAGCTTAACTTCTGTGCATGCATGTGCTGGTCAGGAGACAGTGGGGCCATCACAGGAATTAGGAGGTGAGCACATCCCCACATCCCAAAAGCTCCCTGGTGCTCCACCACAGCTCCCACCCCAGACTATCCACCGTGGCCTCTTGCACATCCAAGGCAGACACAAGGGCATCCCATCAGCATGACGATGTCATACTTAGCCAAATCTCCAAGGAGTTTATAAAGCAAGGTTTAATTTCTTTCAGTCCTTTTTGTTCTCTGATGGACAAGTCCAAATGAGGGAACAGCTGTTAATTCAGCTGAAAAAGGAAGGGAGATGTAGATCAGCATCTGGAGTGTCTGAAGGTGGTTTGGTTGATCACTTTTAGCTTGCTATAATGTATGGTTGCTAAAAATAACTTGATACGAGAAGTAAGATATGCTCTTTATTTTTCTATTACTGGTGTTTCTATAATAAAGGTTGTATTTAGTCATTAGAGTGTGCATTGCTGTGGAATTAATTTATCTTTTGAGTGCTGTTTCCCTTGAACTGTTTAAAATACAAGCACAAGCTAACAAACAGGGAGGATCCTATGAGGTCTGGTCACAAACCACAGACACAGTTATGCTTATATCCTAACCATAACTTTGATGATTATTTCTTCTGTAGCTTGGGCAGCTCCTTTGACATTTCTATAATTGTTTTATCAGCAGTATTAAAAAAAAAGGCATTGAAAATATTACATGATTTTCTGTTAATCTCCTCACAACTTCTAGAGAAGCTGAATTCACTGTTTCTTTATACAGCCAGATCTCTTCTTTCTTATTGATCCAGTAAACATAGACTACAACTCACAGCAAAATGAGATGGATGCTTGTTACTTCACGTTTAAACTGTTTTCACAGATAATAATCTTACGAATTATGGTAAGAGTCTTTTGAGGAGAATGCATCCTTTCAGCATGCAGTTACGGAAACTGGAGGAAATAAATAGCTTGGAAAATACCATATATAAACTTGAGAACTCAGCAGCCGCTATCATGGTAAAAGGAATTTCCCAAAGGAGGCAGGCTGGACAAGATCATCCTTAAAGGTCTTTTCCAACCCAAACCAGTCTATGATTCTTTGTGACTCTGCTGCGATTTTGCTGACTCATATCAACAGGCAGCTTAGAATATCATAACTGCATGAGGTAAACTTCTCAATAAAAGGGGGCACTCAAAAATTTTTCAGCTTCATCTTTAAAGATTTTTCAGAGGAACTTCAAACCAAATCTCTCTAGATCTACATTTGGTGAGCAACTGCAGCCAGAGCCTGTTTGGGGTGCAGGTTCCTGTAATGCCTCTAAGGCTGTTGTTGGGGGGGTCACATCCTAGAGCTGGGCTGGCTGGGAGAGAGAAGGGTGGACAAGGACAGTGCCTTGTCAGTGGTGAGCAAGGTAAGGCTTTGAAATAGCTGAGTGAGTCTCACATGTCGTGCTCTTCATGGCTAAAGAAGCAAAGGTTGTAGATGGACTGCAGGAAAGCAGAAGATGTGGTAAAGATGGGAGAAAACCCCATCTCTCTGCTGCTGGCAGCTGATGGAGGAACTCAGCTGTTGGAGAAGTGCCAGTGAGGACAGCAAAGGGACTGTAACTTCCCTCAGTGATAAAATATCATAATTATGTTTCACTGCTCATTTCTGATGTCAGTGCACATCCCCCCATGATAGACAACTTATGGCTACAGGTCACATGTTGAAAACTTCACAAGCCCCTTGATTTGTCCCTCAGCAGAAAAGCAGGGCTGCCTGGGGATCAGGGGCAGTTTGCTCTGCTCTCTGGTACTTGCTTGGTCTGGTACAATAATAAATTTGGTGCCAGGCTTACAACTATTTAGTGAATGAGGCTCCTCTCTTATTCGTGTCAGTTTTAGAAGCTGGGCACTGGTGTGTGTGAAGTAGACCCTCAAGGGCTGCTAGATGTCTCAAAATTCTCTTTCTTGGCAAAGTTTAGTGATAGATGAAGGAAGAGTCAACCATTTTCACTTTGAAGGAAAAAAGCCCCCATCTTGTGTCCAAGAAGCACAAAGGTTTGGAATTCATTGAAGAAACCTTTACATCACAAGTGTCTAGAAAAAATATAAAGAGTATTTATTTAAGCATCAGTTTGAGCAACGTAACAAGAGTGAGGAAAGAAAGATTTCTAAGGAGTTAACCCTTCACGACTAAGGTGACAAGACACTTGCAGACTACACTTTCTTTCCCACAACCATCAGAATTGCACGCTAACAAGGCAGGGGCATGTGTGTCTGAAGTTATCAGCCACAGCAACATAATACTCCCGGGCTTTCATGGGCATCTGGGCTTGGCCACAAAATGTCACAAAACCTACATTTCTCTTTTTCTGCAAGTGTTATTGTCTATGAAGTTGGTAGATCCCAAGTACTTTATTAAATTATAATCTAATTGGCTCGGTTTCTTACTTACCTTTTTCTTCACAATTTTAAAAAAGAGTAGGTTGCATTTCCAACATGCAAAACCAAAACAAATGGCTGTTGGGAAAAACGAAAGTGTTCAATCTGAGGAAGAATATCTGTGTTTATTAGGCACACAGATCTTGGTTTTGAATCTCAGGTTTGCTGGGGCTTTCCTATACCACAAAAATTTTTGAAGATTATGCATCATGAGTCCAGCCAAAGTTTAACCTCATTTATTTTGCCATGGAATGACTTTTTTTCATCTGCTCAAGGAAAATGATTTCATATTTCAAATTATGGTTTACACAATCTGCTCATGGGAGAAAATGATAATGAGAAAACTACTCATATTAGTAATCAAAGCAGCTTTCAAAATACGCCAAACTTCCACAATAAAATTTAAAATGTTGCCCATTCAACCTACATACATCAATAAGCTCATCAGAGTGCTTCTGTCTGTGTATGTGCACGTTAAACATATTACTGGTGTCAGTGAGAAAATTATTATTTTTTCATTTCAGTGTTATTACAGTGCATTTTCAAACATCTGCACGTAAAATCTGGTGATTCCACTAGACTTTGCAAGCCCTAAAAGCCATGCTTGCAGAATGCCTTCCATGAGCAGATTTGCAATATAAATGAGTTTGTAATTTCCATTAGTTCTGTTAAAAGCGTCAACTCCTCCACCATCTCTGATTTAGGTATTATAAAATATCTATAGCTCTTCCCCATATTCAATAGTTAAACTACATAAAATGCTGCCATCTTGTGTTTAAGGATAAATTAAACATGCGACTTTAAAAATCTGGGTTTCAAAAGACAAAAGTAGGATTTACAGTGTCAGCACATTATATGAAAAAGACTGAAGCGAATGAATTATGGAAAAGTGGAAGCATCACTTAATAATTTTGCTTTCAAAATCTTATCCTTAGAGCAAGTGCTAAGCCCACCACCCCTTGCAGGGCCAAAGGACTGTACAATTTCCCCAAGCTGATTTGGTGTCTGTTTAACCTACTTGAACCACCCAGTCCCTGGTGTGAGGGGTCACCATGGCAAATTAAAAATAGCAACAGTGGAACAAGCAGAGATTGCTTGCATATGAAGAATGCTTCTTATGTAAAAAGCTTTGTTAACGCTTCAGAGTACGAGAACACATAAGACATGTTAAACGCTGCCACTGTTGCAATTAATAGCTTGTGTATTCCTTTGGTGAAAAAGCACGGCTGCTTCACCATTTGTAAAAAACAACTAGAAATACTTATTTTGACTGCACTGGGGCGGGCCAGGTGTAGCAAGGCCCTGCAGTGGGGTGAGCTGGGCCTTAAACTAACAGATATTAGGAAGAAATTCTTCCCTGTGAGGGTGGCGAGGCACTGGCCCAGGTTGCCCAGAGAAGCTGTGGATGCCCCATCCCTGGAAGTGTCCAAGGCCAGGCTGGATGGGGCTCTCAGCAACCTGAGATAGTGGAAGGTGTTCCTGCCCATGGCAGGGGGTCGGAACTGCATGATCTTTGATGTCCCTTCGCACTCAAATCTATGAGCTGCAAAGCTCCGATGCCTGAGGGAGCAGAACGGACCCAGCCGGCTTTGTGTCCATGAACAGGCGGAACGTGCTGATCCCACCGCTCCGTGACCTGCTTCATCTACACGGGGCACTTCTGATCCAGGGATCTGGACCTGAGCACAGGGACCTTGTGGTACGCTCGGATCCCCGTGCCCTTCCCAACAACCCTCACGTTCACGTGTCGCTATTCCATCCCAACCCCGGATGTCATTCCCGACGGAGCGCGCTCAGCCCAGAGCCCGCGCACCCAGAAACTCGGCAGTCCTTGGGCAGCGCGCATCGCTTCGCATTTAAAAGGAAATTTATGCTGTCTGCTGTTTGAGCGCCCACGTTCTCGGCGTCATCCAACCGCGCCATTTCCCCGCTGTCCCGGAGCGGGCACCGGGAGCGCTCGGGTCCCCTCCCCGTGACAAGCCCCGTTGCCCCTCAGGGCTTTCCCCGGTCCCCGCCCGCCGCGACCCGCCCCCGCCGCGCAGCCACTGCGGGCCGGGCAGGGCCGCACACACCCCCCGCCCACAACATGGCGCTGGCGGCGGCGGCTGAGAGGGGTCGCGGCGGCCTCGGGGTGCTGAGGCGGCTGTGAGTGCGGGCCGGGAGCGGCTGTGCCGGGCAGGGCTGGGCCGGGCCGGGCCAGGGGCAGGAGGGGCCGGCGGGAGCTGCCCACAGCGAGCCCCGAGCTGGCCTGCCGGGGGGAGGAAGGGAAGGCGGCTCCGCTGGGCGTGTGGGGGGACACCGGCGCCCCGGGCTGCTCTGTGGGAAGGAGGAGCGAAGAAGCGCCCCCGCGGTTGAAGGGATCGCAGTCGCAGCTGCCGCGGGTCCCGCGAAGCTGCCCCGGCCTCGGGGGTCTGTCCGCAGCCTGTGCTCGCCTGCGGCACCTGCGTGGTACAGGCTGGGGAAGTGAGAAGTTCGGGGAGTGCGCAAAAATCCCTCTCTCGTTATTAAAACTGAGGTTTAGTTGTTTTAGTTGTTCGACAGTGCTTCAGAATTGTCTGGACTTGATCCCAAATTCCAGAGTTGATTTATGTACTAATTAACTGCTTTCACAGTTTCATCCAGCCACCTCATCTTGGCTACCCCTTTTTGTTAGTATTAGTCGTCTGAAGTTTAGGTTTCTGAATGTCTCCACAGCTTTTCTTTCTTGCTGCCTTCACATTCTTTCTCTTGCACTTTTTCTCCATAGAAAAATTGCCATTTTAAGCGTTTCTATTTTGTGGTTGTCCACATCTTCTTTCCCAAATACTTTAAGTTGGCCTCTCTGATATATGCCAGATGTTGGCTGTTCTGTCCACTAAAAGACTTTTTTAAAGAAAAAAAAAACAAAAAACTTGACTATTTCTGTTTTAATGCTGTTAAAAAAGTAAGGGGATAATTTTTATTGTATCTAAATGAAAGCACTTGAGGAGCCATCTGGTGAAGTTTGTACAACTTTCCTTGTTGTACCTGAATACGTAAACAGATGTATCGAAAGCTTCAGAGCTATTTCAATGCTGTTGTTCTCTCACCTGAAAATAAAAGTAGCTGAGTTGTCACTTCTTCATATGCGTTTGTAACACTTCTGTGTGTTTATAATTGCACAGGCAATGGAACCAAGTACAAAGATTTGTGAAATGGGCCTCAACGATAGGTATGAAATTTAATTTCTTTGGGTACTAGGTTAAATTGCTGTTCAATGTGGATGGTTTTACAATTAGTTTTAGAACATTAGTTGCTGAAAAACGGTAGGGTTTTTTAATAAATATTCATATCTTCGTAGTTCTTGAAAAAAGTAGCCTGCAGCTGACCTAGCAGAAACCATCTTTAATGTTTAAACAACATTTTGAATAATTTTAGCTGTCATATTTAGGTAAACTGAACTTAATGAAGACTGTTTGGTTTTGTGATGTTTTCGTCTGCTGATACAAGTGTTGCAAAGTCTGTGAGAATTGTTTTTTAAGGCATAATGGTATTTAAACAAAATACGAAGGAGTAAAAGTATTTAGCAAGATGATTTAAACTCATTCTGGTGTCATGTTGACGAAAAAGATAGATTTTAGAATTCAGAGATCTATCTTCATTTTAAGTAGTGAGTTTTAAGCTACTGAGTTCTGACTGTGAAGTCTCTGGCAGTGCTGACCTTACACTTTTATCAAGTTGTAGTTGCTGTTTTGAGACTTTGTAGGAGCTTGTAAGTCACTGCTTAGAAAACCCAAACAACAAAAAACTTGATACCTTGTTCTTTCTTTGTGACTGTGTATGAATGGGGAACAGTGCTCTTCAAGAAAATGTCAACTGCTTCTACTGGGGGGGACACAACACAGGTGTTGATTGTTTCTTAGTTAGTCCGGGGAATACACAGCAAAAATATAAGCATCAGCTTTTATGTTTAAGTGGTTTTTTAGGGTTAGAATATGTTTCTTGGATTCTAAAAAAGGAAGTTCTTAAAAAAAGGCTTAAACATACTTCTGCATAAGGACTCTAAGGAAAAAAATCCAAGAGTAGCATGGAAATGCTTTAGGATGAAGTTTTGAGTGAAACAACTTCATTGTTGGAAGAAGTGCACAAACACTATAAATTATGAAAAAAGAAGTCATAATTTTAAAATTGCTGTGTTTCCAGGAATGTTTTTAAGGATCTGTTTCTTACTGTGGTTCATCCCTTTAAACAGGAGGTCACAGCATAGGGAAGATTCTCATCGCAAACCGAGGAGAAATCGCCTGCAGAGTGATGCGAACAGCGAAGAAAATGGGTGTGAAGTCTGTGGCAGTTTATAGTGAAGCGGACAGAAATTCCATGCACGTAGCAATGGTGAAGTATATTCATTGTGCTTGTGACTTATGGTCATTCACAACAGTATTTGCCATTGACAAGTTTCCTGTGAAAACAGATTTGGGTGCTGGTGCAGTTGAGTTTTACCTCTGTAGAGTTACTGCCAAGTTTTCCTTGAATTGATGAAAAGTTTGCCTGGTCTCTGTCTCAGCACCTGACAGCTATACAGGAAGGGATATTCAATTTTGGCTCTCTAACTCCAGAGCAGCCAGAGGTTAGAGAACGGACTCTGATTTTGGGAAGAAAGTCAGAATTTGTTTCACTCGGTTGAGCCTTTTCATGAGGAGAGGCAGTGATTTAAACTGCTGTCTGCCAGCAGTCTGATAAATAATATAATCATCTCAAAAAATTCAAATTTGCTAATAAACAGTCTGTGTCCTATGTATTTCTTCTCAATCAGGCAGATGAAGCATATTGCATTGGTCCAGCACCCTCACAGCAGAGCTACTTGGCCATGGAGAAAATACTGCAGGTGGCCAAGGTCTCAGCAGCACAGGTGAGTAGATCAGGACCTACAGTTTTCTCATACTTTCATGTCTTTAGTTCTTTATTTTTACCCATCTTGAGTTTCCTTGACACTACTGAAGTTTCTGAGTTTTCTAAGCTAAGCTGATACAAAAATAGGCTGGTAACGTTATTCTGTTTTAGGCTGTTCATCCAGGGTATGGTTTCCTCTCAGAAAACACAGAGTTTGCAGAGCTGTGCAAGCAACAGGGAATCATCTTCATAGGTCCACCTTCATCTGCTATCAGAGATATGGGTATTAAGAGGTATCTATTTCTGATTTTTGTGGTTATCCAATTTACAGCTTGGAAAAGCTAATTTTTTTAACAAACGACCAGTGTCATAATTGTTTTATTCCATCAGTTTTCACTGTATATTATTTTTATGGCTTTCTTCAAAGGAATAAACTCCAGGTCTATAGATATGGGATTCCAATAGACATAGAGACAATCGACCTTGTTCAGTCATTAGGATTTCAGTAATTAAATAAGTAATGATTCTGCTTTTCCAGAGCTGGGGCACTCGGCAGTCAGATTGGATGTTTTGTATGTTAGTCAAAAGAGCAGTGGAAAAGAAACACCACATCGTTGGGGTTATTGTGGCTCATGTAAAATGGGCCACCTAAGTTTAGTTCATCACTGAGGACCTTAGTTACTTAGATCAAAGAAATGCTTTTAGGGTATGAAGTATAAATCAAGAATGTGGAAATGAGGTTATTACTAACACATGAGCTGTATAATAGTAATTTGAGAGAATTAATTTTTTATCACTTTGTAATGCGAGAGTAAATTACCTCTGTAATTTAAGGAGCTCTGCATGTGTATTTGAAGTTAGAGTTGTTACGCTCAAGCGTTTGATGTGTGGTGTGAATCCAGCTGTATCATGAAAAGTGTTTTGCCTTTGTACAACTTCAGATGTAGTTTTGGCAGGATACAGTGTTGTATTTTGAAAATTTTAGGGTTTGGCCTCTACAACGTGGGTCAAAAGACAGGAAAGAGCAGTAGAACTGAAACTTACTCCTGCTTTTATGTGGAGGGCTTGGAGAAAAAAAAAAATCCCTGTTTGAAGCATGTGATTAATTACAGTCCAATCCTATGTAACCCACCTATGCAAGTAGTCCTGTTGAGGTCTACTGTGGAACTGCTTTCAAGGAGAGAGTTAGCATTGGGAACATATACAGGTTTGGAGCTTAAAGTAAGAAAAAAAATATTATTATCGTTCTAAATATTAAACTGTTCTGTCAAAGCACTTCCAAAGCTATAATGTCTGCTGCTGGCGTTCCTGTTGTTGAAGGTTATCACGGGGAAGATCAATCAGACAAGTGCCTAAAGGAACATGCCAAGAGAATAGGATACCCAGTCATGATTAAAGCTGTTCGTGGGGGTGGAGGAAAGGTAAGGAAATAATCTTCACATTCATCACATGCCATAAAGTGATCATGTCTCAGTATCTGCAACTGAATATTCTAAAAGAAATCTGAAAACAAAGAAACTGGAAAAGTACTTTTTGTTAAAATTCATTATTGATGTCCAGTCTAGCACTATGAAATCTCATTTCGTTTGTCGTGCAGTCAGCCAGAAGGTAAGTAGCTGGAATAAACTGGGAGAGTTTTGTTTGTTTCAATGGATCTCCAGCAATTCACATAAGCAGAAAAGTTGTCCTATGGATTTGTGTGAAATTAGATAACTTTAAATTGTTACTTTGTGATAACTTCTGTTACTTCTTTTGTTAACAGTTTTAAATGTTGTATAAGAAGGTATTAGAAATACCATTTAAATATTTTTGTCTAGATGCTTTTTAATGTGTGGTGAACTCCCAGTCTAAATCTGATTTTACTCTGAAATGTCTATAAAATGACATGTAGAGAATTTTATTTTCAAAATAGCTATATTTGTTTTGTAATAAACGAGTTTTTCTTTGCCAAACTTGGAAAATTCCTGTTATATCTGAGAATAAGATTGAATTTTGTACTCACCCATATCAATGAAATGATATATCTATTTTTCACACTTCTTGTGGCACTTTGAGTGGGACTTAGAAGGATTATATTACTGGAAACTGATACACAATTTTAGTAAAGTTTAAGAAAGGAGGGAAAAGAGTTATTGTTAAGCTCATTTCTTGCTGTTTGTGTGCAACAACGATTTTCATTGTATACCCTATTTTCAGACATTTAGAAAGGCTTTTGTCTGTATTTTAGGGCATGAGAATTGCTCATTCAGAAAAGGAGTTTCTGGACCAACTAGAGTCAGCAAGGAGAGAAGCAAAGAAGTCTTTCAATGATGATGCAATGCTGATTGAGAAATTTGTAGATAATCCAAGGTGAGAAACAGATATTTCAATATAAACACTATAATGTTTATTCTATGGTTGAACAAACATAACTGGTTTAGTAGTAGGATGAAAATTGGTCTTGTATGTTTTATTTGCACTATGGCAGTTGTTAATTTGGTCATATTTTTTTATAATGTATTGAATTTTTTGTAGTGACTTTGTTTTGAATGCTAGGAATTAAAATAAAATTGTTAGGGAGATATGGCAGTGCATGAGCTTTCTAAACTTAATTTACATCTAGGAAAAAAAATCACTTTATAATACTTCAACTACAGACCTGAGTCAAGCTGTTGTGGTGTTTCTGCTGCCCTCAGGTGTCCTAAACTAGTTATTTAATCTTCCTTTATTTTGATATTTAAAACAGAAGGGATAGTTTTTATTTCATGTCTGGCCTGTGAAACTGAGCTGATTTATTTTTTATAAAGAACTTCTCGCAGAGGTCTGTTTGATAGTCTTGCACTTTACATGTGTTTTTCTTAAAGCATCACTATAAAGAAAGTATTTATTTTAAAAAAACTGAGGGCCTCCTTATGCTGTCAGATGGGCACGAGAAAAATCTCATTCCTGGGGAATTTCTTTTGCCAGTATCAGAGGATTGTCACAATGGTGACATATTTTTGTTAGCTTTATACATAGAACAAAATTCTGCCGCCTAATAGTTGTCCTCTGAAATGGTGTGTTGAAATAAACAATGTTATTGCTGAGCCAGGGCTGCCCCTTGTGCATTGCTACACAGTAAATGATGGGGGAAATCATCATTATCAAATAACAGTGGAGTGGTTTTACTTTTATAATAATAACTAATAAAGAGGAGGCAGCCATGGGATATGTACCTTGTTTATCCCACAACTTACAAGACTTCAATGCAGTAGTTGGCATTTAGAATCCTGTTTCATTTGGGACATCGAGGAAGCCTAAAACAACTGAGATCTTGCATAATAGCAGCCTCACTTCTATATTTTCAGCATTTATTTGAGGGCAGACACTTAAACCTTTGAGAAGTCCTACTGGAGCACACAAGTACAAGGCCATGTACAAGTTCAAAGTCTGTTTGAGTGAAATCCGTCACGGGATTGGGTTTTTTTTGAAATACACTGAAACATTTATGTTTATGGAACAGGCACGTTGAAGTCCAAGTATTTGGTGACCAGCATGGCAATGCAGTGTATTTGTTTGAAAGAGACTGCAGTGTGCAGAGGAGGCATCAGAAGATCATTGAAGAGGCACCAGGGGTGAGCAGAAAGTTCTTAATATTTTTTATGAACTGACATATTTTTAAAGTAATTGATAATCCCCCATCAAGTTTATTTAGTTGATAGTACTTTATTTGTAATTCTTAGACCTGTTTTAATTTTGCTGCAGAAAATGTTCTTTAGGAACTTTCTTTAGGAAAAGGATTCTCAAGGAAAAATTATATAGGTGTCTTCACTACAGTTGTTAAATACTGCAAAATATTCACATATACTAGGTTTATTATCACCAAACTTAACAATCATTTATAATTTTTTCTATTATTATTATTTACAGCCAGGAATTAATCCAGAGGTTCGGAAGAGACTTGGAGAAGCCGCTGTCAAAGCAGCCAAAGCAGTGAATTACGTGGGAGCAGGTAAGTCTGTGGAGGCTTTTAACTTAATGAGAGTTGGAGTCTCAAGCAAATGGCATCTGACTGTTTGAGTATGACACACATGCCCCAAGTTTTTTGTGGTTCAAGCAAGTAATCACATAGTTAGTTCTGATGTAATTACAAATTTAAATTAGTATACCTGAGCTCAAGACCAGTGGCAGCTGAAGAAAAGGAAGAAAAAATTTCAGAGCAAATAATTCAATCAACTCGACTGTTGGAAACTGAGCATTATGAGTTAGTAACTTCAAAAAATAATTTCATTGTACAAAGAATAATCCTTTATATTCAAACACTAAAGCCTTTAAAAGAAAAACACTAATCAGTGTAAAGTCCACACCATTTCCCAGATGAAAAATAACCTCCAAGCATTGTGACTTTGTTTTCTCACTAATTTCTTTGGTTACTTATTTTTAAAAAATAATTACACAGTCTATAAATATTAACAGTACTTTAGAGAGTCCTGATGCACATTTTAAAGTGCTAATGAAATGCAGCTTTTATTGTAGAGGAGAATGCCTGCTAAACAGCACAGGCCATGTAAATGTAAAAGGAAACAACCCTTCTGTTTTCAGGCCTCAATTTCGTGACCCTTTTAGATAAATTGTATAGAATTTAATGAAATTCAGTCTATCTGATTTGGAAATAATAGTGTTTTCCTGGTATAATTAAATTAAGTGTCATAGATACTATTTGGTGAAGTGTCCTTCTGCTAAATACTTCAGGAACAGTGGAATTTATTATGGACTCCCAACATAATTTTTACTTCATGGAGATGAACACCAGACTGCAGGTAGAGCACCCAGTTACAGAGATGATCACTGGCACTGACTTGGTGGAATGGCAACTTAGGGTGAGTGTGAATTGGTTTTACATGTAGGGTTCCTCCTGAGTGGTGAATGGTGCTCTGTAATACTGCCTGTGAGAGAACAGATGGGTTTCCAGATCCTCATCTCCTGTTCAGCTAACAGGGTAGAGTTTCCTTTGCTCCAGAGGAACATCTCACATTGCTGTATTTGATGTGAGCATTGTGTAGATGCTCTGAATTTCAACCAAGTCTTCTCCCACTTGTGTAGAGAAAAAAACATTTTTTTAAGTGTATTTAGAGACCTTACAGTTTGTGCTGGTAGTGCTGGCTGCCAGTAACCCATTTTATCATCTGCTTTTGGAGCAATTTTTGTCTAATAAAATCTTGTCTTAGTTGACCAGGCTGTAACTTAAATAATTTATTTTTTGACATAACCAGTAGAAAAACATTCTACTGTTTTTTTCCATTATGTTTTAGCTGTCTGAAATATTAGGCAGTAAATTTACACAATAATAATTCAAAATCCTTTGACTGGTGGCTTCCACAAAAAAGGAAGGAGTGACTTCAGAATTAGCCTTTTATGACCTACCATTTTTTTCTCCTTGTGCTTTTTTTAATGTGCTTTCTAGTTGTTTGTGTTTAGAAGAAAGATATTTAATATTTCATACATCAGCACTCCAGAATATTGATCCTGCATTAAAGAAAAAACCTGCTGTTTTCAGGTCGCAGCAGGAGAGAAGATTCCCCTAAAGCAGGAAGAGATCCTGCTCCAGGGCCATGCATTTGAAGCTAGAATATATGCTGAAGACCCTAATAATAACTTCATGCCAGGAGCTGGGCCGTTGTTGCACTTATCCACCCCTCCTGCAGATCGTTTCACCAGGATAGAGACTGGAGTCAGACAAGGTAAAACTGAAGGCTGTGATGTATAAGAATAATTAACATCAAAATGTTTTCTTTGTAAGCATTTCCCTTTTTGGCCTAAATAAGTTAGTCTGACAGGGTGTTGCTATAAAGACAAATCCGTACAGAATTATTCTTCCTTGTAATTGTCCATGTATTTTTGGTCTATCACTGACTATTTTATTTACCTCTTTATTACCTATATCCATAGTAAAGTCCATTGGATCATGCTGCCTATATTCTCCTCACAATTTAGCAATCCTGCATTCTGATTGCAACAAAGAAAACTGGATTTGAGTAATGTTATATCTACAAAGTCTGCACTGAAGTTGTCCTTGAAATTGAAATGCCAGGTCACAACATCATGTCCTCGAAGAACTTTAATCTCTAGAGAAATGTGGCCATGAATTGTGTTCCCCTTTGATGCCATGTGGTGTCCAGTACCTTGCATTACCAACTTTCAGAAATACTCGGTTTAGTGTTACAGCATTTCTTTCATTCACATATTTCAGGTGATGAGGTTTCTGTTCATTATGACCCAATGATTGCAAAGCTGGTTGTTTGGGCTGAGGATCGGCAAGCGGCGCTGAGGAAGCTGAGATACAGTTTGCACCAATATAATGTAAGCAGGAAGAGCCCAGTATGATTTCAGATCTTGAGCTAACTTTGTGAACACCTGGAGCTAACGAAGTATGCATAAAATACTAGAGTAAAACAAAAGTGATTTCTAAGAGGGAGCCTGCATTGCCACTATCGTTTCAAATTCATTATTTGTTTGCAGAAGTTGTATTTTCTTCCTAATTTGCAAACTGTTTTTATAGATGGTGTGAGTAGAAATAAATGTGAAGTCTAGTTTTACACAGAGATTTTTAAGGTTGTGATCTCTTCAGCTGGATGATGCACCTGAGACTTTATAGAAGAGTAAGGCTAAACAACATTTTCAATTGTAGTGTGAGCTCTCTCAAACTTAAAGGAGTGGAATTTGTGTTTGTGTTTGCCTCTAATTTCTGATATGTAAAAATAACTAAATTTGTAGACTATACATGTGGTAAAGAAATATGCTGTCAGTTCTTTTTAAGAAACATTCCCTTTCCCCCCTTTAAAAACTACAGGTATTGTATCTTTCCAAAAGTGGAATTCAGAAGGTTTGACTTGACATGAGACTGAAATAATTTACACTTTTAAACCAACAACATGATTGTGAGTCAAGTATTGAAAATATTGTACCCCTTATTGCTTTAGCTACAAATGAAAATTACTTCAAGGGAAAGAGATAAATTCTGGAAAAACCCAAGAGAATTTTTTTCTTAGCAGTTCTGTCAGTACATATTGACAGTATAACATAGTTACCAGTTTCACTAATTTCTTTAAAATAATTATGTTGTTTGCTTAGGTATTTTGCAGTACAGGAAATGGATAGTATCTAGTAAATTTATAAAAGTCCCTGTTCCCTCTTGTTACTATTAAAAGATCAGATATGGGATACTGACACTATTGTAACTCATTTTTTCATAAGAAGCACTTGTCAAGTTAGGAATGTTCTTTTAAATACTCAGAGCATGCTTTTTCAAAACAGTAGAGTTTTTTCCTAAATTACCTCCCTTTACTGTTGCTGGGAAATCTTCCTCAACTTCACAGTGGACAAAGGTGGTGTTGAGAAAACAGAGTGCTTTTGGCAAGGCAGCTCTTTGGGTTTTTTATTTGGTTTGTTGTGTGGGTTTTTTTTTTCTTTTTAGAGTCATTGGTTTAACTGGTAATAAAACAGACCAGTTGAATGAATTACATTTTATTGCTGAAGTTTGTTTCGATGGTGCTATCTGAAAAAAATACTCATTTCTTATCTATACATAACTTGAGCAGAAAGCTGCATGCTCTTTCATAACTTCAGTTTGCACTATGCTTCTGTTTCTTTACAGATTGTAGGATTAAGCACTAATATTGATTTCTTGCTGAGCCTGTCAGGACACCCACAGTTTGAGGCTGGAAATGTGCACACTAATTTCATTCCTCAACACCATGATGAACTATTTCCAACCAAAAGGGCAACTCCACATGAAGTTATGTGTCAGGCAGCTCTTGGGCTTATACTGAAAGAAAAAATGCTAACAGATGCTTTTAGAGATCAGTCAGAGGGTAAGGATCATTCTTTTGCTTTATTTTGTGAGCTCATGTGCAATTACTTACTTTGCATGTTCTTTCTTTCACCTGCTTTGTGCCTGCTCAGGGTTCTGCATTCTGGCCTCTCTCAGCTATTTACAAAGACTCTAAATTTTGTGAAGGGGCAGATATGGAATGTATTCCCACTGTAATGGACAGAGTACTTCCCACAGCACTCCAGACAGGCACTCTCTGGAAGACCTTGGGATTCCTATTCAGTGACACTGCGCTCTTTGCTCTTGACCAGCACAAACTGTGACCATCTGCCTGTGCTGTTCCTACAGCTGGCCCAAGGTCTTCAGATGTAAAATTGACTCTGCTCAGGGTGGGAGGGGCAGTGGGGGTTGATGGAACCTTCACCTAAGGGTTAATTGGGATCTGCTGTGGTGTAACTGAACTCCCATTCTTGTCCTGTTCAAGGATGTGTGCATGGAGAGCAGGCAATGCCCCCTTCTTAGTGCTGCTGTCAGCACTGTGTTTTTTGTAGGTTACACAGCATCAGCTTATTCAGTGTTGAAGACTGAGGAATTGTCACTCTCAGTGACTACAGTGGTTCCTCAGTCTCTTATGTGCAATGTAAAACTATAAGTATGATGGTAATAACAGCAGGACAGTGATTTAGTGGTGTAAGTTCTGAGTATTGTGTTTTGTTGAAGTAGAATGAAAGTAACATATCTGTGTATTTTGTGTTTTAGATAAATTCTCACCATTTGCATCCAGCACTGGTAGAAGAATAAATATATGTTATACTAGAAAACTGTCTCTGCTGGATGGGGAAAACAGTAAGTTAATAAGAAAGTGTGTGGAGGGAAGGGAGGCACTTGATGGATAAAATTATTTCAACTGATGCTTGAAAATTCAGACTAAGAAACAGCAAATAGAACCAGGATGAGTTCTGTGCAATTTAAGCTGAGAATTCACAGAATTTCATGCTTAATCCACACTGTTGGATCTTGAGGAGATGTAAACCAAATTCAAATGACACCATTGTTGTTCATCATTTAAATGAATAAGGTTGACATTTTAAAAAGTGCCATTGGCTTTTTTTTTTTCACTTCATTTTAGTATGAAAGAGCTCAGAACTTTTTCCCATCACAAACTTGTTTTCTGTCCAGATAACACAATACAGATTTCAGAGCATAACTTCAGGTGCTCATCTTTGAAAAACTTATTGTGTCTCGAATTCAGTATGAAAGCTGCAGTGTCTACAAAGCTAACCTGAAAATACTTATTCTTTTCTTAGGGGTGGTAGGTCTTGTTTTTATTAAGAAACATAAACTGAATATTGTGTATATGTCATCATTCTCTAGATACTGTAATTAATCTACTCACATATACGTATTTTGTTTTATTCAACAGTTGTGGATGTAGCTGTAAGTTACAATCAAGATGGGTCATACAAAATGCAGGTACAAGTCCATTTTTTCAGATATTTCATTAGATAAAAGAATCTGTCTCTTGTAGACTTATCTTAGTATTAACTGTTACTAAAATTGCTTGGTGATTACAGTTACAAGATTCTATTTTTGGCTTACTTGCAGCCATTGCTGTAGACTGTTATTTGAGCCTGAAATTATCTTTGGTAGATGGTGGATTGGCATGGAAGAGCTACTAAAATACTGCTGAAAATAAGGCTAAGAAAAATGTTCGTATTTTCAGTATTTAAAGATCTTATTCTTCATTTTCCTCTTCCTTAAATTTGTCTTCCTAAAAGTAAGTAAGTTAGATTTAAATCTGCATTTAAAAAGACATTTTTTTCCACAGGACTCCTGCTTTATTCTGTGCATGAGATGGATCTCCTGTGGGATAAATAAAAGCTTTCTAGAGCATTATCTGTAGGATAACATTTATTTTATTTTGAAGATGGAAATTGAGACATGATTACCAAATGGGATGAGGAATCTTCCGGTCAGATAATTGAATGATACCCCATAGAATTGTCTTCTTTGTGCTGTAGAGCTCCTATAGGATACAGCTCAAGATGCTTTAAACATAGATAATTTTGTGTGTGCACATGTGATAGTCTCCAGTTGTGTGGCTTATGGGGGTTGTGTTTTGCTGAGTGTTAAATATCCTCCTTGTATCACTTGTAGTCCAGTGTTTTTTCTCTCAGATTTGTCACCCAGAATGAAAGCATCTGGAGAATGCAGTCTCTGTAGTTCAGCTTCTTGTTCCCAATATTCAGAAAAGGGAAACTGGGAGAATAAGTATTTATGAACTGCTTAGACTGTGTAGAGATGAGCCTACCAAAAAAATAATGAGAAAACTACTGTGCTTTCGAGGGTATAACAGCATCTTGGGTAACTCACACCCTTATTTCTATGGATACAAAGACTGAGATAACCCACATCCCTCCAGTAATACCCAGGTTATTTTGGGTGTATTAGTTACATATGTGATGCTGCAGAGCTCTTACACTCGAGGTTTGTCTCTTGTAACTCATGTCAGCAAAAGTAAAGAGAGGCTGGAAGGGATGTGGGGGCCATTTGTGGAGGGAAGTGGAGCTGGGGAGAATGTAGACTAGGGAAGAAGCAGGAACAGGAGTTGAGGTAGAAATGGAGAGAAGCTGGAGATAAAGGATGGAGAAACATAATTGGGAACTGATTATGAGGAGGACGTTGCCTCTGCAGTGTTACAAAACCTGTGCTGAGGCCAATCAATTAGAGCAGGTTGCTGGGCCATGGATCTGGCAAGCACTCAGTGCTTCCAGGGGTGTTGCCCTAATTTGTGCCCCTGCTCAGGATACTCATCAAGCAAATGATTTTCCTCTGAGGGATAAGTATCAGATCAACAGTATCTTTTCAATGCATGTTTTCAGTGGAAGAACAGTATGTGACTACCTAATAAAAACTGAGTTTTATTTCTACTCCTACCACCCCGAAAGACCAGCAAGTCTCTGATCCTTTGCTCGGTGATGGTAGGCTTAGAAGCAAACATATCAGTTAAATGTAGTGCACTTATGTTTGTATTCTTGCAGTCTTTATATGCTGAGGTTGTGGCAGAGGTGCAGTTTCCACTGATGTGGATGAAGGGTTACTCACAAATAAATGACCTTTCCACCTGGTCTTTCTTGTGCAGTTTTGGTGTCTAACTGGCACTGTTTCCATTACTGCTCTGCTCCTTTGTAGGTTTACTGAATATGTTGTAGTTCTTGTATTGCAAGCTTCCAAGGCAGAGGAAGTTACCTGTGTTCTGGAAAGCATTGTGGAACGTGATGTCAGCTGAGTAGTATGGATTTTCAGTTTGAAATCAAGATGCTACAACAAATCAAAAATATTGGATGTTAGCAGCATCACTAAACTGATAATTCTGGGGTTGTTTTTGTTCTTCTTGAGAGATAGTATATCTTTGTTTAAGATAAAAATTGTCTTGGGGGAACAATTTTCTGAGCTGTTTGTATTGGATACAGAATACAGTCTCTTAACTGAAAAATAAAGGATACATAAGATTTAAAAATATTTTTTCTTTTAATTCCAAAATTGTCTATGAAGAATCACAGGCTATGAGTGCACAAATGCTGTCTTTTGGTTTATTGGTAATGAAGGGTTAACCTTTGTCCTTATAAAAGCATTGAACTTTCAGATTCAAGATAAAACATTCCTGATTTCTGGAGAGATGTTGAATGAAGGTGATTCACTTTACTTGAGGTCTTCAGTAAATGGAACAGTGTGTAAGGCCAAATTGGTCATTTTGGACAACACCATTTATCTCTTCTTTCCGGTAAAGTTCCTTTCTTTATTATCACAAGTTTAAAATTTCAGAATTCTTTCCATGAAAATGAGGAATATAAATTGCAAGAGAATGTGAATCATAATTTCAGTTTCTTACTTTGACCTGTAATGTTTTGATACTTGCTGGATTTATAGGTCTAATTAGAAGTTCACTGCTTATGGTCCATGAGTGAGAAAATTACTTTTAGAAAGATAAAATACAATGAGGTGAATTGCAAATGATGGCTTAGGAGGAGGGAACACAAAATATTAAAATTGTCAGGTATTTAAGTTTGTCATAGAACAGTAGCAATTAGTTCAAACTGAGAATTATTTGAAAGTGCTTGTAACTGTTATTTTAATTTCATTTTTTTAAATTATATGACAAGAAATAAATTGATACTGGTCTGAGGAAAGATGACTTCAGGTAATATTAAAAGAATGGAATTAGGAGCTACTGTAGCATTATATCTGTTGCATATATGCAAATGGCATTTGAAAGAAGATGTACCCTAATTTCCATTATTAGGCTGGTAAATTTTTATATGCAGTTCAAAAGACTGCAAGGCCCTAAAGTAACTCAATAAAAATGTAATCTAAGTACGTAAATTATTATGTGTTAGTTTCAGTAATTAACCTCTAGCCCTGAGCCCCTTAAGACTTTCTGCAGAATGCAGTGAAAACTTTGCTGCTCCAGTGGTGAGGACTAAGGAACTCGTGCTGGAATGGCAAAGCTCAGTTCTCCTGTGACATCAGAGTGGAGTCAGGGGTGAGGGATTTAGAAGAAATCACAGGAGTTTTAGGGTATGGGTAGGGTGTGGGGGAGAATGAGTCTTTGGGGAACTCTGGGTATCAAGTGTGAGAGCACTTAAAGGATTTTGAATAACAATGAGAATTTATTACTGAATTAGCACTGAATTCATGTTATTGTAAATTGTAGAAGCTCTCATTGGCAAGGAAGATGCCAATGTCTCTCTTCTTTGTTGCAGCAACTGCCTGCCCCTTTTGCCTTTATACATTTTCTAAAACCTTTTGCACTGTTGCTGTGTGAATAAGGGAGATACAAGATGGGTTTTGTACAAAAAGATCCATGTGAAGCTGCTTTTCCACAAGGAGTTCCTTCCTTGCTGACCCTTAGCAGCAGCAGCCTGACGTTTAAGGCCTCAGACATTGGCAAAGCTGCTGACAGTCCTCCTGCTGCCCTGACCCCAGGGCTCTGCCACCCTCAGAACAAGGCTGGATCTGTTCATTCCTGAATGTCAGAACGTGTATTGGTGGTGGGATTTTATGTTGTTAACTCACCTGTCCTGGATTTTTCTCCCTGTAGGAAGGCAGTGCTCAGATTGGCCTCCCTGTGCCCAAGTACTTGACTGCAGTGAGCTCAGGGGGAGAGCAAAGTGGTGCTGTAGCACCCATGACAGGCACAGTGGAAAAGGTAATTATAAAAACACGGGTGGGAAGTGAATTCTCCAGTATATATCCAAGTTCACTTCCAGAAATGGTGCTTCTGTACTGCCAGGAAAGAATCAGAGCCTGAAATGTCAGTGCTGTATGACTTCTAATTGGAAAAAGCCTTGTTTACTCTTGAGTTTTCAGCAGCCACCCAAGAGGTTTTAAGGCTTCCAGTTTTCTTTCTCTAGAGCTCTGGAAGTTCTGAATATTTAACTAATGCTACTGCTTAACTAATTTTTTCTTCATCTTAATTACTTTTTAAGTTGAAGGTCCCTGAAGTGCTAGAGACTGTTTGATTCATTTCATCTAACAAAAGAGTGAGTTAAGAGATGCACCTGCAAAAAAGGAAATACTCAGAATTGCCTTTTTGTTAAGCTGAGTGTTTCTTTCTTTTTCTTTAGCTCAGCAAGTCTTGTGTATTTCTCTGTACAGTGACAAAGTTTCCACAGAAGAGATTTCCATGAGGGTTTAGTGGTTAAGGGATTCTGGTAGCAATGAAAAAGCATGAACCCTTTCAGAGAGTCAAGTACCTTGAACATGGATTTCCTACACACTCTAAATCAGTTATAGCTGAATAACAAGGTGGCTCTGCCATCTTCTTTCTGGGTGTTGTATTTTAAAAGACTTTAGGGATTGGCTCCAGGAGGTCCTGCACTTTCTCAAAATAGAAGTGCTTAAGCCAGAAAGGGTCAAATATACATCATCTCTTCTAGTGTTCCATCTTTGATAGGTAAATGTCTTCCTGCTTGTCCTGGCAGCTGGCACTGAACCTCTCTCTGTAGCTCCAACTTCCCTTGAGTGTCGTCTAGAGAAGTCTCATAACCAATTCAGCAATAATAAAAATAATATGAGGCTGTTTTGCAAAACCACAATCACTCTGTGGATTGTGCTAGTCAAGATCCAGCTGATGATCGTTAATGGCATAGACAAGAATGATTTTTTTTTTTTCCCCCCCAATTTTCTCTTGAATTTAGGTGTTTGTGAAGGCAGGGGATAAGGTTCAGACTGGAGATCCTCTAATGGTTATGATAGCTATGAAAATGGAGGTAAGTGACATATAAAGGTTTTAATTACTGAGAAAATAAAAATCTGGTCAGAATTTTATAATTTTCAGTTGCATTACTGACGTGTGATGTAGCTTGCAGATGTCAATATCACTTCATCTGCTATGAAAGGAGTGTTGTGTCTGTCTAGATTTTAGAGGATTATATTTGCTGTGATTTTGCTAACAAATGATGATTATATAATCCATGGTATTCTGCAGCTGTTTTAGCATGCATTTGTTGAGCTGTGTCAGGCCTTCTCTCCCCTCCTCTCCTTTGACTTCTCTAGCAGAAGACTGTCCAGGTGGATCTCTTGCTCACTGATTTGATCCAAGCATATGGAATATCTGCAGTTACTTCAGACAGAAATTTAGCTAATGGAGACTTTGTAAATATGTACAGGGTTCTTTGTGTATAATCTTTATAATTTACATAAAGTTTTACCAAGAGTACACTCAAGATTTTGTGTAATTGTCCACATGGCATTCAGTGGACCACCACTTTGGCCATTTTATCTTGTCACAGTGTTTGACTGAATTACATTTTTTTTAGCCTTAACTAATTTGTCTTGACTATTAGTTTAAAATAAACCTCAGTTTGTGGAAGCAGAACTAACGTTGCTAGTTGAGAACATCTGCCTTTCCCTTATCGTGTCCTTTTTTAAATTATACTAAAATTACATGAAATAAACCAACTGTGCACCAAAAAAAACCCTAGACCCCAAATCCTTTGCAGTTGGATACTAAATGTGTTTCTGTCTCTCCAGCTGATACCTCAGACTGACATTATCTGAGGTGCTATTTTTTTAAGTGCTATTGAAATATAAATTGTAAAATTTAAAAAAGCAAATTATCATTTACATGAGTCTTGGCTTAGATGTGAGGATTTACTACCTGGTATTAAATGTTTTGATACTAGACTAGCCCTATGTAGAAAAACACCAAGAAACAAAGCTACAATGGAAAACTAACTTGGTACAATAACAAGCAAACCAGTTTGGGGTTGGTATGTAAACATGATGTTTTACTGTCATTAGTAGCTGTATTTGTATTTCATCTGGATTTTGCCAAATATCTGCTCAGTAAAGACCCCTCCTGGCCAGAAAACAAAAATATCTTTAGTAAATCTGCAGATTCCTCTTAAGGGAACAAATCTGCTATATGATTAACATTTTGGATTAAAACTGTATGATTTCTGCTTGGTATTTATTACAATAACAAAAACTGTTAGTGAAGTAAAATAACATTCAGCTGTTCATACTTCATAATATAACATTATATAGCATTTTTTGTCCCCAGTATACTTACCAAATATTCATGAGAAAACTTGAAAATGGACTAGTATAATGTTTTAAAAGAAGGTTTTAAATAAATAAATAAATAAATAAATAAATGTGTCAGAGGAAGGAATTCAATGTTTTTCAGTTCTAATTGCACCAAAGAGTAATATTAGCATTTGCTGGAGAGAGAGAGAGAAGGAAAAAAAACAGGTTCTCTGCTGGTTCACTCTTGCTCTGTTTTGTGCAGCACACCATACGGGCTCCAAAGGCAGGAGTGATAAAAAAGGTTCATTTCCAGGAAGGTGCTCAGGCCAACAGACACGCTCCACTGGTGGAATTCATGGATGAGGAAGCCGAGTCAAAATGAAATTCAAGGAAGGTCCATTTCATTTTTTCTACTTTGCTGATTTTCTCCCAGGAGAAGACTTCTTTATATTTTCAGCAAACTGTTTTGTATGAGAGACTGGGGAATTGGTTTCCTCTGCACTTCCTGCATAGGTTGACTGTAAATTATGCTGACTTCAGTGGAATTTGGGTATCACTATCCTGTAATTGTATTTATAACCCGTGGACCTGTGTGATTGTTGTTCAGTGGTTACATTTGCCTGTGGAAAGGCATTGGAGTGGAAAAAGATGTGGAACTCTCAAAGGATGGGAGAGGTTAGTAAGGACTGTAAGGGACAGACAGGTTGGGTTCTTCTGCTTCTTCATTCACAGCTGCCTTTTTCCCTGAGATTTGAGAAGACTGATTTGAAGGAAATCTGAAGGAGACAATTGGTTTATGAATTCATTTTCTGGTGAAATCCCTGATTGTGGCTTATGTTTTTGCCTTAATAGGGAATTCAGGATTGTTCCTTAGCCCTGAATCCTTCTTGGTCATTTCTATTACATCTTTTTTTCCAATTTACCTCAATGAGTAGTGAAAATTTGCATTTCAAAAATTATTTTAATTTACCTCAAAACATCTGATACAATGCATTTTTCAAATACATTTGCTACACTTATCGAAGTTGGAACATAAGTTGGTTTCTAAAAATATCATTTGAACTTTAAATATGAAGTAGTAACATAGAAAGATAAGCTTATTTATTACTTGGAAAGTGTGCCAAAATAAAATACTGACTTCAAAATCCTCGTTACTGTTCCCATATTGTTCATGTTCTTCTATGTTACTTATTGGCTGGAATGAAGTACATCAAGGTCTTTGTAATAACATGAAATATTACTCTGAATAATAGATTTTTTTTTTGTATCTGCAGGGTTTCAGAAGGGAAAATTGTTAGGTTTTTTGATATGCAAAGAAAATACTTGGACTAAGCATACTGATCGTTTGCTATACATTTATTTTAACTTATTTAAAAGCCCCTCAGAGAAACAGGAAAAGGGAAAGAAAAATATCTTTTAATTGTTGCAAACTTTGGATATATTTTTACCTTTCAGTTAATGTGATGTTCTGGTTGTCATGTGAAGTTTTGATATGCTAATTTAATTCAATAATATGGTCTATACTGCAGAAAGGAACGTATCAGATGCTGCAGTGATCCCAAACTTGTAGTCAGATCTGTGCAAATGGATCCTCACACTTACCTGAAATCTTGTTTCTGAATCAATATACAGCATCATGGGGAGTTCTCTGATCTGCTTCTATAATTGTGCAGCCTTGCCTGCAATGCAGAAAAACATTATAAAAAAGAATTGGCTCTGGATGGACTGTATATTAAAAGCATACTGTAATACTTTTCAATGTTCCTTGTAATCCTGTGGCCACCTAACAAAAAATTCCAGTGATCATTTTGTGGAGTATTGCCCCAGTGATTTTTATTTACTGCCAAATAAAAATTAAGCTTAACTTTCAATGTTTGATTTTGTTTTTCTCCGTTTTGTTCCTTCCTTGGTTGTTTCTGTCCATGCATTACTTTAGAGGGTTTTAAGCAACTGTTTCTGTAGCATCATCTGATGATGACCACAGTCTGCAGATCACATTTGGGAGGCAGAAATCCAGACAGTTGTGATGGGCTTCACTGCAGCTTAAGGTAAGGTTAGTGGCTTGTTTTATCTAGAAATTGGATCTGCCTACAGAAACATGAGCCTCTGCAGCCTGGCATTTATTTTTTGCTCACTACATGACAGGGCTGTGTTTCTACACTGAATCTGTACCAAAACACTGAAGCTCACAGCATGAGGTTCTCTGCCCGCTGAGGCTGCACAGCTTGTGCACACAGCCAGTGAAACAAGAACATGTTCCCTGGAAGCTGACAAAATGTCCTCCCTTAGGAACAAAGGGAGACAAAATGTTACCAGTTTTCATCTTCCCTCACTTCTGAAAATTAGCTGTTAAGTTTTTATCTCTCTAGGTTTCTACTGAGATTGATTTTTCAAATAATGATGGTTGTGTTTATTTCAGAATAAAAGCTCTTGCAGAAGTCACTGTCATAGTTTGCACACTTTAAATGTTTTACTGCAATGTGATTTAATTGAATTTAGAGATCCTCAAAGAATTACTAAAGTCAGGTTTTTCCTCTAACACAGAATTTACAAAATATTTAGAAATCCTTGGTTTATTACAAATAAATTCTTGTGTTATAAATGTGCATTGCTAAGAAGCACATGATAGTGACAGCTGTAACGAAACTGTTGTCTCTAGAACACTTAGTGGTAGATTAAGAAAGAAAAAAATGTTATTGTTTAAAATCAGTATTTTAGTATTCGAGCTAAAAGGGTCATCTCTGCCTGTAATTTGTTATCAATATACCTTTTCAAATGGTGCTGCAGTTAGGAAAAAACAGTCATGGGTGTTCCACTAACAATGAATCTGAACTGATTCTAGTTGTAATGATTTTCTCTTGCTGCCATGGGAGAGGGGGGGCCGGGTCACAGAACACGTAGTTCAGCCCCAGTTGATAGTCCCCAGGAAAGAACAAGGGTGTTGGTGTTCAGACTTGGCCTTCTGTGAGACAGGATCAGAGAGTAACGCTCTCCATGAGCCTGCTGGTCAGCCTGTGGGATCAGGTGTGGATCATCCTGCCCAGCAGTGTGAATGTTACCAGACCAAAATGAGAGCCTTTAGTAAACTTTAGTTATCCCCTGTGGGATCTCCGTCTGTCTTGCACTCTCCAGTGGCTGCCAATTACTGTGGCTTATACCCAGGGAAGATCTGTGGTCTGGAGCCTGAATCCATGCTGGATCAGTGATTAGGACACAGGGAGTGGAAAGCAGGAGGGCAGGACTGTGTTCTTATTTCACCCACTGATTCATGGTGGCTTCAGGTAAGTCACTTGGTAGATACTTATTTGTGTTTCCTCTTATTTGATGAAGTTGATGGCAACCAAAACACTGCAAAATTTGTGAACAAAGTGATTTATAAATAATTTTCAATGCTTGTTGGTAAAGTTGTAATTCCAGTTGTAGGCAATTTCTACTTGTAGGTTGTTTTTTAAACTTATATACAGCAAATATCAATACCAAAGTTATAAAGCTTCCAATGTGTATTGTATCCCTTGCTGTAATGGTTGTACTAGGTATTTACTAGAAAATCTTTGCTTCTGTCTTCATGCTGAGTAAAAAATGAATATTGGAGTGTTTTTTGGCAGGACCTTTAAAATTTAGTCAATGGTAGGGAGAAACATCAGTTGATCTGGGAATACAGCTCTTTTACTAAACCCAGCTGTACTATTTCAAAGGATATATCAACCAGTGCATTAACACAGGTATATTAGTTTCTGTTGATAATCCTTTTCAGTCAGATCAGGAGTTATTTGTCTGTGTTCTGTCTATTCTGTTTGTGAAACGCTGCACAGTGCTGTGTAGAATGTGTTTTCTGTTTAATGTTATCTTAAAACCTGTTTATTTTAACATGGATTCATTGTATAATCAACATAGATTATATGGTTGAATACTCCGTATTTTTTATTATAGGAGCAATAACTAAATAAAACATGTCTGGAGTCCTGCTGGGTTTTAAAATTGTGATAGCAGGATTTTAGCTTTAATCTGTGTCCTGGTTTCAGCTGGGAGTTAACCTTCTTCCTGGTTGCTGGTACAGTGCTGTGTTTTGGATTCAGTGTTGGTAACAAACTGCTGTTTTAGTTGTTGCTGAGTAGTGCTTCGTCTAAGGCAAGGACTTCTCAGTTTCCCATGCTCTGCCAGCGAGCAGGTGTACGAGGAGCTGGGAGGGAGCACAGCCAGGACAGCTGACCCAAACTAGCCAAAGGGATATTCCATGCCACAGAACACCGTGCCCAGCGTATAACTGGGAGAAGTTGTCCAGGAGCCACCAGTTGCTGCTTGGGGATGGGCTGGGCATCAGTCAGTGGGGACTGAACACCTGTATTGAGCATCACTTGTCTGTCTTGAGTTTTATTTCTTGTGCTCTTTTTGTTGTCTTGCTTTTCATTAGAGTTGTTGTATTATTTATTCAATTTTATTTCAATTATTAAACTGCTCTTTTTCCCTTTCTCCTCCCCATCCCAGTGGGAGGTGGTGGGTGGTGAACAAGCAGCTGCATGGTACAGAGGGGACCTTGTTGCTGGCTGGAGTTAAACTATGACAGTCCTTTTTGGCACCCAGTGTGGGGCACAAAGGGTGGAGATAACGACAGATCTGACCAGAGCGTGTAAAACAAATTTATTACAAGCATTCATTATATTAATTTAATAGTCATTGGACACAATGTTGATTTGTTTGTTCTCAAGAGGTGTTGCTCTTGTTCTCAGGTTTGCGTCATGCAGTGCCTCACTTGGTGTGTGTGCTCCCTTTGTGCTGTTTATCACCTCTGGGGGCTGGGCTAAGGTTGATTCTGTTGTACTTTGTAACACTGGCTTATGATATGATAAAATTGCTAATTGTGAAACAGAGAAAAACAATCACAAATGGAGGTTCTTCCAGGAAAGTTGCTGCTCCAGTGTCCAGTGGGCAGTTCCAAGACAGAGAGGAAGGGCTAATCTTACTCCTCTGATCCTATGGAAGGAAAGTCATCTTACTACCCTTACTTTTTATGTCTGTATTACTCCTGCAGTCTGCCTACCTCCCATACATGCAACTTAAAGTACTGTTTCATATATTAATACCAAAATATGTGCTCTGAATTGGGATGGCTTATTTTTATTAAGTAGAACATCTAAAGATGGCACATACAGAAAATCACTAGGATAGGGAAATAAGTGTGTCTCAGTCTCCTAAATTCTTGGAATCACCCGTAATTCTTTGTAGTGAGAAGGGAAAGCTGCTTACAGTTCAAAGGTGTAGGTTTTAATCTTGAAGCTGTGATGGCACTGTCTGGATTACAGCTTGGGAAATTTCAGAGCATTCTGGCTGCAAAGATCATACCTTGTTTTACAGAAGTTTTGAACTAAAAAATGTCTGTATCTCATAAAAATCAACTAGCTATGTCTTACTGCCCTTCATTTCTTAATCCCTGTTACTTGAAATGCCTAGATTTTAGTATATGCATCTCAGTACTAATGAGTTAAAAAACAAAACCCAGAAGTCCTGCATTCTGTTGTCTTTTAGGTGTCCTGGAAAGTTTCAATTTATTCAGGCCTGCCAGGGTATGGTTGAGTACATGAGAAATGTTCAGACTTTTTTAGGCTTGCTGACCTGACTTTCCTTCCTTTGTCACATTAATCTGTCCTGCTTCCTCCCAGAGACACTGTCATGTGGAACATGGCTCCTAATAGTGCCTTGGACTGGGTGTAGTAACTTGTTAACCTCTTGTGTAATGCAGGAAGGATGAAAAACTTAATAGAGGGTCAACACCCTTCCTTGCAACCTATTAATGATCTTCTGATATTGGTGGTGTCACTTTGCAGCTTAAATTGCTCAGACACCTACAGGAGAACTCACACTGTTTACTTCTTCTGTGCTTCTTTCAGAGCAGAAAAAAAACCATTATGGGCTGATACAAACATTCCATCTGTACCAGCTGAACAGCACAACCGAGCAGACCATTGGGTCTGTACCTGTGGATGCCAAGGAACTTCATGCCTTTAGAGTGGCACTGAATCTCCTTGTGCAGGACAGTTCATGAGACTTTGTCCTCTTGGTTAAACATGTGGTCAATTTGCAAGCAAAGGCCACAGTCATAACCACTTTATGACTGTTCCGTCAGTGTAAGATGAATTTGTGGTTTCACTTTCTAGTGCATAAAGTAGCTGACAAAAAGATGTGGGGATTAGAAAGACATTTCCAGGCCAAGCTGTCCCAGGTTATTGTTACACTTCATAAAGCTTTGAGCCTCTTCCTCAGAAAGTGCTCTAAGTGGAAGTTCTCAGCAAGGAGATTACACTAAATAGATTCTACATTGACTGAACATGAGACTTGCTCGTCTGTCTGCTCGAGAGCTCAAGTCAGGGTAAAGCAGCTCAGTGTTATATTCAGAGTTATGCATTTGACACACTTGGATTTAAAAAAAGATCACTGCCTGGTTCTCCCAGGGTTCACATGAGATGATAAAACACCATTGGCTCACACAGCAAAACAAGGCAAGCGTGTCAGCCTTAAAATAAATTAAACAAGTCATCATGTTACTGTGATCACAGTGATTATGCTGCCTGCAGATTGCACAATGACTATTTCCTTCTACTCTGTATCACTGGGTGCACGTGTCATGTTTACAAGCAGCAGAGCTGTGTATCCCTGCTCTGACCTGGGGTTCATCCTGCAGGGAGCTGTACAAAGGGAACCCGGAACAAGCCCCATTCAGGCACCTTACTCTGAATACAAATAAATACACCTTTTGGCGGCCTCGTGGTGCCTCTTGCTTTGCAAAGCATCTGGTTTTGCTCAGAAATGCTGAGGGTGAGGTTCAGACAGCATACACATCACAGAAATGCAGATCTCCATCTAGAGAGATACAGCCAGCCTGTGGGTGTGTGGATATGAGTGGAATTGGGGCAATCTGGCTGTGTCTGAAGTCTGTGCCTGCCTACTGCAGAGTGCCATGTATGGAGAAGGTAACTCAATCTAATCAGACTGGCTCAGGCTGAGGCACCAAACAGCCTGGCCATGGTGGCCAAGAGCTCTGGGTAAGTTAACTTCAGGTTCAGCAATTCAGACATACCCATGGAAGCACTCTGGAAATCAAGACAGAAGACTGCAGCTTCCACTAAAATCAGACACTAGACTTAGAGCTTAAATGGCAGTATAAAGCTACTCCTTTTCTCAGGTACAGTTTCATCTTATAAGTAAACTTAAATAGGGAAAAAAACAACCAAAAAACAGCAGCATGCACACTGGGAATAGCATCAATCTGCATTTCACATTTTTTTTTTATATTTCACCTTCATATCACTGAATCGTCTTTTTGTCATATTTTTATCTGCCCTGCTTAGAAGCAATTAAGTATGATTTTCCATACCTTTCACAATGGGAATTCATAATGTAGAGGGATTTAGTAAGTTAGGGCAATCAAATCACAAGTCAGTCAAAACACTAAACACAAACACAGTGTGCCCCCAGACACTCCAAAAACCCACCAAGAGACCCTGCAATACAGGAAACCAGCAAGGCTCACGGGCATTAGGGAAAAAACAAGCCACTTAAAAATCCTGCCTCTGTCCTGAGGAATCCACTGCAATCACAGCTCATCTCTCAGATTATTGTTACATGTCGCAATAATTTTCCAGACTGTGTCTCCAGATCACAGGTGGGCTGTCACAGCACGTCAGAGTGATGGCAATTAGGTAACTTGATGAGATAGATTTTCAGGTTTGGCTTTGTCTCCCCTGCCGTGGTTCACGTGGACTGGGCTGGTGTGCAAGTGTTTGTGGCTGTTCACACAGGCCACTCTGCAACCATCCTCAATTCCAAAACATGCTTTTTGGGAGGGTTCAAGGTATGCAGGCAACTACAGTCTTTCAGGATAGCTGAATTCACACATATGTTTAATATCCAGACAACTTTTAATTTTCCTGTTCAGAACAGTAGCACAACTGGACACTTCACAGGACAGGCCTGATTTTCCTCACCAAACACGATTTAACTCCTCACACTCCATCTAAGTTTTTCTTTGATTTTTAGCAAAGTAAGCAAGCAGCAAATTAGACCCTTTTCTATAAAAATAGACATATAAACCCTGAACATCTATGATGAGGAATGTCTTTTTGAAGTCTTAATTTCCTTCTAGTGTGTGCAGTCATACCAGTCATGTAATATAAATACAGAAGCTTACTTTAATAGCTCCCAGCTCAGCAGGAGATGAGAGAATAAGATCAGATCTCAAACCTTTGTCCTTCACAACAGCAGTTTGCCACGGCTGTGAGTTTTATCAGCAAATATTCTGCTTCCCCAAACTTCTTCAGCTGCCAAAAGCCTGCGGTAGGTAGAGTAAGCTTTCCTGGGAAACAAACAACTGTCTGGGATACTGGTACAAACTGTGATTTAACCACTGCAGCCTCTTTTGACAGTACATCTGCTTTACTGCAGAAGGGCTACTTCTGTCCACAGCCCCCAAAGGGGATCCCAGCCAGGAGCAGGGAAATCAGGGAAATCTTACAGGTGTGGAGGTGCTCCCGAACGAAGATGCCTGTAAAGCTGCTGCTCCGAGACCTCGCCTTCCCCAGGTCTCCGTGGCTGCTCCGCAAACGTCTTCTGCCTCCCTCGCGAATCCATCCTGGAAAACCCGAGGGATTTTCCCATCGCGCCCCTTTCCAAGTCCAGAACCCCGGGAACAGCGGCCACGCCCCTGGAGCCCGGCGGGGCCGGCACAGGCGCTCACACTTGACCCTTAACTTTTGATATTGAAGAAATAAGAACATACAGGAAGCTTTCCCGACAGAACAGCCGGTCCCGGTGTGAGGAGCCGCTGGGACCCCCCACCCCCGACTGCCCCCTCCGAGCCCACCCCCGACATCCCCAGGAGGCCGGGGGGGACTCTCTCCCTCCTCCCCTTCCCCTCTCGGGCCGCTCCCCCCGGTGCGGTGCCCCCACCTCAGCTCCGAGCGTGCACCGTCCGCTCCCGGCGCTCCGGGGACAGCGGGACGGGCCGGCCCCCGCCAGGGCTCGCGGCCCCGCACTGCGCATGAGCGGGGGAAGGCGGCGGAAGGGCCCGTGAGGAGCCGGAGCCGCCGCCGCCGCCGGAGGAAGCGCCGCCGCCGCCGCCGCCCTCAGAGTCCGCCCGAGCCGGGAGGGGAGAGGCCCGCACAGCCCCCACCATGGTGAGCGCCCGCCCGGGGCCCCTCCCGGCCCGGCGCGGCGCCTCGGGGCCGGCCGGGGGCAGCGGGGCCTGCTCGTGGCGCGCTGGGTGCCCGGGAGCGGCCGAGGCGCCGGTGCGGGGGCTCCGCAGCCCGTCACGATGTGCCGGGTCGGGGGTTCCTCGTCCTCCCGCCGGGCAGGGCGGGGAGGGCGCGCGGGGCGCGGGCCGGGGCCGCGGGGAGCGCGGCGGGGGCTGCTCTGGGCAGGGGCCTAAGCGGGGGGCGCCGGGATCCCGCCCAGGCCTCCGGAGGCCCCGCACGGCGGGAGGGGCGCGCTGGCACCTGGTGCGAGGGCTCAGCACCGCCGGGCGGGACGGCGCGGGAGAGCCGAGCTGGGGGCAGCCCGGTGTGTGCCCTGAGCCTGCCCTGTGCCCGCGGCAGCGCTGGGAGGGAGAACAGGGAGCTGCCAGGAGCCGGGGGCTGCCTGGAGTTTTCCTCAGGATTTCGGGCGGCTCAGAGCCCATTAAGTGCTGTCAGTTCTCGGGGAAAACTTGGGTGTGTTGATGCTCCTTAAGCTGGGGTTATGTTGCAGAATTTCTGGATAATTGTTCTTATGTTTTGGGGAGGCTCCTATTCATAGAAGGGCTGTAAATGAGGACCTTGCAAAGGTCCTCCTGGTGAAGGTCTTGGGACCTTGTAAAGGCCTCTCTTGCATTTTCTCTGTAATATTGCTTTCGTTATAGCTGAGGATTTGCTGTGGACTCCCAAATCAACTGACTTTCTCCCTTCTGTCTTCTAGAGGGAAACCGCAGTGGTTGGAACAAAATTTGCTGTTTTTGTTTGCCTAAACAAAAGAAAAATACATTCTTTTGCTTTAAATAAGAGGGGTCCATATTGGTTTCCTGCATAGTGTCTTATGCATCAAATGGAACAAGTTTATAGTTGTACTTCTAAGCTTTCCCTGTATACAAACGTTGTACAGCTTTAGCTGCACCTGTACAGTTTAAATTAGTACTTTTCTATAGCAGCAGTATTGTCTTAGGAAAGGTGTAGGAGGGAGTCTTAACATCTACTGGTGTACACTTACTGGTATAAGGATATCTTATACCTGCTGTTAATACTATTCTGTCAAGTTGTGTTAAAAACATATTAAAAAAATTACAGTGTCACCTTTAATTGATGGAGTTACCTTGGCATAAAAATTTGGTTAGCCAGCATTTAAATTAGTGGTGTGCAGACCTCTAATAAACTTGTCACTGTGTTACTAGTATAATTTTTAATTGAATATTTTGATGTAGATATTCACTTGCGTTTTTTATGAGAGCTTAAGACTGAAGCCTGGGTAAACTTCAACCTGTAGAGGTGTCTTATTGTAATTCTGCAGGTCTGGGACTGTCTCAAATAGCACTTACACAGTAACGTTACACAAGTTTTTATGAAGATTTTTTTTCCATAAAAATCACCTAGAGCTGTCTCACAGTATATCCAGTGTAGGTATGCAAAGTAAATACACAGTTGATGTCTTGTACATGCATATTTTATTGACTGGCTGCGTGGTTAGAAATTTAAATTGAACAATGCTGTAGCAAGTGGCCAAGTTACAGAAATAGTAAGGGACCTTTTTCTGAGAATAGCTTTTTGTGAGAAACAGCAGAATCCTATCTCATGCTTAGTCTTCTTGGAAACACTAAACTGAAGAACCAGCAGCCATATTCTGTGTAGCAATTCTATACCAATAGATTGGTATTTATCAGACTGGAGGGAGAAGGTGGATACTCTGTCATGGCCCCGAGCAGAGTTGTTCGGCCCTGCACAAACAACTGTGTTCAGGTTGTGCTTGTTGACTCCCAACACCCAGGTGAAAGGATGACATAGACACTGAAGTGGAACTAAATGACAGGCTGCATCTTGTAGAAATAGTAAATACAGGATTGTTTCTAGTGCTTGGGCACAGGATTCTGTACCTGTACTTGTGGTATGTCAGAATCCTCTGCTTGGTTAGGGGAAAGGTAGGGAGACTTCTCCACAGAGATCCAAAGATATCCCATTGTCCTGCCCATGTGCACTACTGCTCTGGCTTGTCCTTCCAGTGGCTGTGCCTGGTTCCTGGGGCCAGGTAACTTGTCCAGCACAGTAAATGTTTGGGGCCTGGCTTGTCCTTGCCTCTGCAGCAGTGCCAGCTGGAGCACTGCTGGCTCTCACTTGGTCTCACCAGTGTCCAAATGGCCAGTGCCTTCAGGACAGAGGTTTCCTGCCTTAGAACCGTCTGTGTCCAGCATCTGGAATAGACACCACACAGCCTGGTGGGCTCACTCTGGCCTTTTAGGCAACTTGGACAGTGTTTCTGTTCGGTGCTCAGGGACACCTCGGCAGAGTGGCTGCGATTGCTGAGAGCAGTCTGCCTCTTTCACCCACTCTTTTGAGCTGGCTGAGCAGCTCCTGTGGAAGTGGTCTTCTTCAACTTCCCTGGTAGGGTGTTCCTGCTTCACCTCATCATGAGGACAAGTGCTGTGCCCACAAATAAAGGCAGAGCAGTAAGCTGGTCCATTTTACTCTCAGCCGTCTTCTCTGAAGAGAAGAGCTACTACCTGTACTATTCTGAATAATTTAAGAAATTTAGGACTACGTGTGGTACTCCAGGCAAGTTTGTGAGTATCCA
Organism: Lepidothrix coronata; assembly: GCF_001604755.1. Taxonomy (NCBI): domain Eukaryota; kingdom Metazoa; phylum Chordata; class Aves; order Passeriformes; family Pipridae; genus Lepidothrix; species Lepidothrix coronata. The sequence goes on along the minus strand of NW_016690209.1, from coordinate 1,946,953 downwards.
TCCATATCTATGTCCAGAGCCAAATGCTAACCTTGTCTCTGTTTACATTATCTATCATACTGTCCAGTTTGTGTTCTCTGAAGAATATTTCTATGCTGATAAATACATAATTTCTTACTGTAAACCTCAGCTGACAGGAAGTTGTAAAATTCAGTATTACAAGAATTCCGTGTCTGACGCTGTCTTTTGTAATGTTATTGTAGTTCATGACATTGTTATGCAGTGTTTAACTCAACAGGCTGTTCTGCAGGGCTATTTTCTGTGGTGCATATTCATGTCTGTAGCAGTTTGTTGATATTAAATATTTTGGGGTTTGGTGTCCCATAGTAAAACTTGTAGATTCTTGGCATTACACTTAAGAGTAGTTGGAGTGCTAGACAAGATGGTGCATGATGTTGTTTCCTCTCTTAGCTTACCAGAGATCCCTTTGAACTTAGGCTGTAAAATCACTTTTAACTAGAGCCATGAAAAAATTATTCAGAAATATGAACTACTCTGAGAACAAGGTGTGAAATTTATTATGTAGCTCTTGATATTTTACTCATGTTTTATGGTGCCAATGCAAATATATGGTATGAATGCAGCTTCTGAGGGCTGAATAGAGCTTCTGCCCCATACCAGAGCTAAGAATGCCAAGCAACTGACTGCTTTATTTTGTCCTTTTTTAGTTGGAAAAGCCCTGATTTTTGGCATTTCCTTCACTGTTCAGGTTAATGTGAATTACCATTACATCTTCTGTGTAGCTATATATTGACCTGCCTGCATGCAGGTACTAAAATTATTTTATCCACTAAAAGAACATTAGAAGGTATAAAAAGCAATTTTAATTTTATGTTGCTTGTGGTTTTTTCCTTGGATTTTGTATCTCAGCAGACTTTGTAAATGGTTTTGTTCTGTTCCACTGCAGACAAATGGATTTCACATCAGTTTGAAACTTGAAGCTTAAAAATGTCCTGATTGTCTTGCTTCTTAGAGAAGCTGCTGTGGAAAATAAAATGTAGTTAAAGCACGTTTGTTTACATTATGCAGAAACTATGGCTATCTACTTTAATTGTTTTATCTTTAATTTGGATTTTTTTTTTTTTTGGTCGTATACATGTGTGCCATCACAGTTGGTGGATTAAAATGCACTCCGGTGTATTCACAGATTTCTGTTATGATTAACTTTTGTTTTCGTATCAAACATAAATGCTCACGGTTTTGCCTTTTAGGCTTTAGCCGTATATTTGTTGAATACCAGCTGTAAACCGGGCTATTTGCAGGTGTCTTGTGGGTTCCTTTAATGGATACGGCCCAAGGTGGGGTGATTCAGGCCCTGTCGGGGGTGATATTCTCCTGACCAGACCATTAGTGCCGCATCAAGCCGTGACAGAGCTGGAGTCGGGTGAGGTTCTGGGATGCCGAGCCCGTTGTGTGCGGGCTGGAGTTACTCCGGGATTGAACTGACGTCAGTGGGGTCCTTAGGAAGTGCAGGGATGCTTCCCGCAGCCAGAGCTCTTGCTGGAGTTTAAATGCAGGCGGTACAAAGGCCTAGACTTTGTGGAGGTTGATACTATTTTAGAAAAGGCTTTTACCTGTCACGTGCGTGAGAACTTAACAGGCTTTTCTGTGAGTCCTGCCTGAAACAAAGGCACAGATGTCACATCGTTCAGATTCCCTTAGTTAGCAGTGAAATGAGCAGGAATCGGATCAGCTGTATCGATGCCTGGGATGGGAAGGGTGGAAAGCAGTTACTGGAGTGACTGTGTGAATGCCTTCTTTGGGGGCCTTAAGAAATTCTGGGCTGCAAAACTGATTGTGCACTGCTTGTCTGGCTGGTGGCCACATATGACCTTTGAGCAAAGTCCAAGAGCATGGTTCTGGTGGGGATTCCCAGCTCTCCAGTCCAGGCAGTGTGGGATGTTGCTCTTTCCCATGGACATTATCCAGGAGAGTGGAGCCCTCGTTTGGCTATCATCTATCCAGAAAATATTGATGACCAGTGTGCAGAGCTGATATTTGAATCTGAGCTGACTAAAAACTGAGTGTAAAGATATGGAAAAACAATGTTGTGGTCAGAGTTGGTAGATCAGTTCTAGCATTTCTTGTTCTCTAGACTGGGAAGAAAACTACTTCAGGAAGTAAAAGCCCAAGTATTTTTATTTTTTTTTAAATTTGGAATCTTTCACTGAAGTATCTGATCAAGGAAAGGTTATTGAATTAGAATATTCAAATTTGGTACTTCATGGTAAGAGGAAGATTTTAATTTTAAAATTAAATTGGTGTTGTACAATCAGATGTTCATTAGAATTAGTGTCGTTTTATTAATCTGCATAATGCAGCTTTTCATTTGGAGAAGTTACTTTGTGTTTGAAAAGTAAGGTCACCTTCTCTCTCTTGTGACATCCGTATTATGAAAGGTAGCTTGGGTACCACACAAATTTGATCAAAAGCCTGAAGATCTGAATTTTTCCTTTTACCCTTAACCCAAAGAGTAAGACTAGGAATTTGTTTCATTTGTTTTCCATTGGATTTTATTTGTATATATTAGCAAGACAGATATCTGTTAAATAAAATTCTGTCTTCCTTTTCAGCTAGTGTTAAACTTGAGATGTTTTAAGTGGATTGAGTTGCATTGCAGTGCTCACAACTGCAGTGTAAGGTATTTGTTGCCTGATGACTGTAGGATTAAAGGTTATGGGGTGCTCTGGCTGCTGTATTGCACTTAAAACAATAACAGACTGTTAGCACTCAGCTTCTAGAAATAGTCCTTAAAAGTGCAGAAGGTTTGGAACCTGTTCCTGCTTGAAGTGTGGGTTTTAATGTGCTGAAGGAAGAGCTATAATAGGATAATAAAAACTCAGCAGTAAATCCATCTCTTGCTGTCCTGTAGTAGGCCTTCAAAGAGTGTCCAGTCACTTAGGATGTGGAGCTTCTGCGGAAAAATTCATCAAATATAACGAAAGGGCTTTGGCACTTCTTTACTAAAAATAAACTCATATTTGACCAGTAAAAATATGATTATTCCAGAAAAAGATTATGGCTGAAAAGTGTGATTTATTGCATCTTAATATACTACCAAATGCTGTACTGATTAGTGTAATTAGCTGCTTGACTCTTGGTACTTTTGATCTTCTTTTGAAAAGGTTCTGTGTTGTCACAATGACTTAGGGAGCCCCAAGCACAGGGAAAGGTCATGTGCATATGTAGGATTTAAATTTTATCATAAAAGGGATTTAAGCGGCAATTTTTTGTAATAAATTGCTTTCTCCTTTTGTGACAATATGTAAAACACACCCACCTTTTGTGGTCCTGAGCATCCACAGTGAATCCCTTTCAAACCTTCTTGACTTTTAGTGGTCTGTCACTGCTTTAAGAGTTTACCCTTGCCAGGAGCAGGGCAGAACAAAATCTCTTGAGGTTTTATGGAATAGTCACCATTCAAAGGGCTATGCATACTTATGTGTGCATGTTAAAAAAAACCCCAAACAAATAAACTAATGATTAAAGGCACCAGCTTTGTTGAAAAAAAAAAAAAGGAAAAAAGAAAGGAAAAAAAATAAAAGCTATGGTAATTAAGTGTGACTGCCCTGTAGTGCAACTGAGTCTGGTGATGCAGCAGTCTGGCTCTGTGGAACCGATTAGAGGAAGCTGGTAATTGATAGAGAACATTAAATTTGGGATTGTTTCATCTTCATTTGGGATTTCATTCAAAGGTTTGTTTTCATATATCTGAGTTAACAATACATTTTTAAAAACTGCAACTAAAAATGCATTAGTCATTTCTGGAAGTCATTCCACATGGATTTGTCAGCGTAGTGGTTTCTGTGGCACTCTGAGCTCACTTTGCAAGGTGCTGAATGTCTGCTGTGGAGCCAAGTGTGCACAGACAGGCAGCAGTGGGTCTGCACAGGAACTGCTCTCATGGCCTGGCCTTTACCTGGAACCGGTTCAGAAACGTGTTTGTAGTAAAAGATCCAGCTTGAGAAACTTGTTCAAGAGACTGAATTAAAGCAGCAGCACATTGTAACTTTAAAAATGATGTAGCCTAATATCACAGTGTGTTAGGTCTGCAGCGTGAGCTAAAATTTTGGCTTCAGCAAAGTGTTGAAGATGTAGAGTGGGTTTGGTTTGGGGGGGAATTTTTTTTTTTTAAGGGGAACTTAAAGGGTATTGGTGTGTTTAGTGTATTATGTGGGTATTGGTTTAAACCAGATGTGATGCTCTTGTATTTTTTTTAAAGTGAAATTACCTGGAGCTGGTAATTTCACTATTTTTACAAATAATAGTGTTCACACTCATTGTTATCAAGGCACAGGAAACTGTATCTGACTTTTAAGTCAGATACTTTTAACTGTATCTCACTTTGTGTTCTGAAGTGTTAATGATTTTAATGATAATGTGCTTGGACAGTAATTATCCTTTGGAATGAAGAGCTTGAGCTCATACTACTCCTAAACCATTCATTCTTTGGCTGAGGATAGTTTATCATGTCTTGGGATTTTCTTTGCCCTTTTTCCCCATAGTCCTTGAGAAGGAGCCATGGAAATTACAATAATGAACAGAACATACAAGTTTTGGTTTGAATACAAGGTAAACGAAAAATTAAATATTTGCACCATGTAAGAAGTCCGATCCTGACTTAAAATTTTGTCGGAACTTTTATTTGCCAAGTTGTAGTGCCGAGAGTCCTTTTGCTTTGACTGCATTGAGTGAACTTGGAAACTGAATTTGGATGTAGCTCAGGATCTGTGCATTTGCTCTCTCCTGATCAGCACTTAGTTTTGTGTAACTCATACCCTTGAAATACTAACTGTGCTTCTCCTCATCAAAAATATCCTTGGGAATCCCTCTCTGCTGATCAGTTACTGGCAGCAAGTTCTCCGTTCAGTTCTGTGCTAGAGCAGAGGGATGTCTCTGGGTCTTGGCAGGAGGCCTGGAATTCAGAGCTCTCACCTTGGCTACTCACTCCCCCACTCGCCTCTGGCAGAATTACCTACCCTTTTTTTTTAGCTTCAGTTGCTGCACCTGTGAAATGGAGACAATGCCTCCTCACAGGAATGTTTTGCAAATTATGTAGGTGGAGTTGAGGACTTTCAAAGTGAAAAATCTCATTAAAAAAAAAATAAAAAAGTCTTTAAGGTATTTCGGTGTGTAGCTCCCTGAAATGGATGACCCAGCCTAGTTCCTTGTTGCCATCAAGGGGCACTTCGGGAGATCCTGTTGGAGGTCTGGCCCTGGTCCTGCTGGGAGCAGGACACCAGCTGGGAGCAAATGGACACCAGCCTCCTGCTCAGGGATGGTGAGCTGTTCAACAGCCTGCTCTGCCCCAGCCTCGGAGCCAGTTAATCAAATATTTTGATATCTTAATTGCTTGGGAAAATTATAGAAGTCCTGATTTAAAAAACATAGAAAGGACTGATTTTTCATTTATTTGTTTATTCTTCCAGTAAATATTTCTACTTACAGTATTGTCTGTTTTCACTAGAACAAGTTGAAATCATCACAGAAGGATAAAGTGCGTCAGTTTATGGTCTTCACACAATCTAGTGAAAAGACAGCAGTGAGTTGTCTCTCTCAAAATGACTGGAAGTTAGATGTTGCAACAGACAACTTTTTCCAAAATCCTGAACTTTATATACGAGAGAGTGTTAAAGGATCGTTGGACAGAAAGAAGTTAGAACAACTATATAACAGATACAAAGGTGAGTACCCTGAATTTTAAGGCTTATTTCCTTGTTTTATGTATATATTCTTAATTACAGTGTATTAGTGCTGCTATGCTCCCGTGCTGGGAAATCTTAACCAACTCTTTCAGCTTTGTTTTTCTATTACTGATAATACAAGTTAGAAGGGGAATATGTGTAGGCTTCTGCTTCACGGGGATTACATACAGGTGCTTTATGTGCTCTAAGTGTAAGTACATTTATACAAGATGAGGGTCTGGAGCTGGAATTGTGTGTGCAGTGAGAAACTGTAGTGGTTAATGAGGATTTCAGGTGATTGTTTTGGGGAAAGCAGGACTCAGGACTTGATCCTGACAAAATGAAGGGTGGCATACCAGGGATGGGTTCTACCTTAATTTTTATTCACCTTGGGCTTATTATCAGATAATTATAAAGAGTGTAACAGAAAACAAAGCCTCTTTATCTGTTACATCGCCAGTGTTCAACCCATGATACCGTACCACAGATAGTACAGTGAATTCAGTGCAGTAGAACAAATCCTGTGTTTTAGCACTTAGAAAAAATCTGAGTGCTGTGTTTTCTGTCAGTTTTCATATGTGTGCATAACCCAAATACCATTTTCCTGAAGTCTTTGTTGGCTTGCATTAGTAGATCTTTGTTAGTGCAGTTGAAATATGAGCATCTCACTTCCAGACCAGATGTTGATTCCTCCGTGGAAAGAGGAGTGTGACTGGCTGACTTGGAATCATCGGTAATGGGGCAGTGTAACTTCCCCTTGGAGGGTACCCTGTCCAATCTCCTGCATGCTGGTGGTGCCAGGAAGTGCATAAAACTACAGTTGGGGTAGTGGTTGATGGGCAGATTTGGGTATTAGTACAGCTTGCAAAGGGACACTGCACAACTGCTAATAATGGGACACAGATCATCAGCCTTACCGAAGATGCCAATAATTAAGTGTCCTGGGGGGAGAGAACCACTGTGCTCTGTGTGGAATGAGTCAGAATATCATGCATAGTATTAGGCAGAAAACAAATGTTTGTGGTGCTTCTTTGTCTCTCAGTGAAAATAACATGAGCTTCATTGTATGGGAGGCTTTATTGCAGTAACTGCCTCAATTGTCAAAGCTTAACCATTGAGAATACAATTTAATTTTGTTTTTAAAATACTCGCTTACAAAAGCTGATCCCAAAAATGGCTTCTTGAAAATGTTTCCTTATCTTAAATATGCTTGAGCAAATTGGCTTTTTCAAATACCTGTTTTTCTTGATACTTACTTTTATGTCCCAAAGATCCTCAAGATGAAAATAAAATTGGTATAGATGGTATACAGCAGTTCTGTGATGATCTAGCTCTTGACCCAGCCAGCATTACTGTTCTCATCATTGCATGGAAATTCCGAGCTGCAACGCAGTGTGAGTTCTCAAAGCTGGAGTTCATGGACGGGATGACTGAGCTGGGGTAAGTGTTTAATAAGTGTTAGATGTTGACAGTGTGATCCAGTGTCCTATTCTGGGGAATTCTCAGTCACGTTGCCCTCTCAGAGACTTTTGAGAGTCCAGCATCACTTGTCTGCCTCTGTAAAAATGCATCTGCTGTCTGTGTGCTGGATAATTGGCGAAGAAGGGAGGGAGCTTTGAGTGCCCCTTGCCTTGGTCGTGTGAGCATTTCAAGCAGTTGCCACAGAGCTGCTCAGGGTGGTAAAGCAGGGATGTTGGTTTGCAGTCAGGCATACCTGGGTTTTCTCTGAGAGCGTAGCAGTCTTTATCACCTTTTTCTAAAAGTCTCGTAGATTATAGGATCTGATGTATCAGGTAGTATGTGCAAATGCAATGTGAAGAAATAACAACAAAGAAATGAAATATTGCTGCATAGGTGCAGACTCATTAAAGGCATCCTGAGTTTTGTTTTGATAGTTGTATTCCACAAACAGTTCATAGATTTTTGTTTATGTTATAACTCATGTTTTTATGGTAAAATGAATAATACATGAATAAACATGCTTCTTAAACTGCAGATGTGACAGCATAGAAAAACTGAAGGCCCAGATTCCTAAAATGGAACAAGAATTAAAAGAGCCAGGAAGATTTAAGGATTTTTATCAGTTTACTTTCAACTTTGCAAAGAACCCGGGACAGAAAGGTTTAGGTATGTATTCTTAATCATAAGCATTTGTTCATAAACATAGGAAATGGCTGATTAGAGCAGGAAGTGAATGTGCTGTTGTGATCCAGTGAGTCTGAAAGATAATCACCCCTGGGATAAAATACATCTCTGTGTTGTGAAAGATAGATGTCAGTTTAAGGTGTTCAAATTGATAGAAATGTTTGCATCATTAATAAAGGCTACAAAATTTTATGAGAGAGGGTTATTCTTTCACTGTGTGTGTGCAGTGCTCAGTAAGCACAATGGATTATGGTTTTACATTAAAGACATAATTGCAGCACTTAGAATTTGCAGCACTGAACAGATTAATTGAATTTTTACTTTTATGATAAATTGAAGCTGTAAAGCCGTTTTAATAAGCACACACTTGTGCAGTCTCTCGCAACACCAAAAATGCTTGCAAATGTCTTGGCAAAATAGAATTGGAGGAGTACAAATGGATTACTGTGTCCTGGGCCTGATGCCTATTGTTGTGCTATTGGTAATAGGTGTCTACCTACAGCTTTTTTTCCCCCCCCTCATTTCACTGAATGCTTTTTTCATTATTTCAGGGCTCATGTGCCAACTGTGGCTTTGGTTAGTGTAACAGGTGAAGTGGAAGAGTCACTTATTAAAAATAATTTCAGAACATTACAGTTCAGATGGAACTAATTGAAAAACTGTAGCTCTGTCTACTCAAAACAGCAAAAATGAGGGAACAAAAATTTCTTTCAAGCAGTAATGTTAAAAAGCCAGAATGCACATTAATTTATATACACTGTAATTGAGATATCAACCATAAACTATAATTTCATGATTCTGTAGCTGTTAACTTCTTAACTGTTCTACTTTTGAGCGAAAGCAAAATACTGAAAGACCAGTAGGTTCTTCCTTGGCAACTTGTAAGTTTATTTTCCTCAGTAAAGAAGATGCCCTAATACTGCCACAGAAAACTGCCACAGCTTTGTACTCACAGACTGTGTAAAGATGAGCCTTCTGCTTTAGTTTTATATGCTTTTATGTAAGGACCAACTTTTGGCTTAAAATAAGTATTGAAAAATAAGTAAATAAGCAAAAACTCTCTGTCTTGGTTTCAACTGTGTCATTGTTAAACATCTTTCTGTATCTTGTTTTTTGTTTTCAATTGGATTATGAATTTCATTGTCTTTAAAGAAGCTTCAGAGTACTGTGAAGCAGTAGGAAAATACTTGTGCATGCTTGTAGTCAGATCTGAATCATGCAAGTAAATGAATGTGCTGATTCTTATGTCTTGTACAAAGATTAATTTTTTTAGGCTGCTACAACAAGGAAAACGTGGGAAGGTAGAAGTTAGGATGTGGGAAGTGTCAGTGTAGAGTTTGTTCTGCAGTGTGAATGGTTGCAGGGTTTTGTTCTTCGATTTTTTTTTTTTTTAATGGTTACCATTGTAACATTTGTATGTTGTTTTCAGTCTTTAAACAGCTTTACACAACAAGGAGCATTTTGTAGAATCCCTGTAAGGTGGTAAAAATGAAATGAACAAATTGCAACGATACCATAATTACATGACCCTTTTTAGTTAGTTTTCTCAAAGCTTCAGAATAACAGAACTGTTTGATTTAGTACTTACCTTTTATTTTCTTTTCCATATTTTAAGGTACAAGGAAGACTTGCATTCCTTTTCTAAATCCCTCACAAGTCATGTATAGAAATGAATCTGTTGAGTGTCCCAGATGGAACAGACTTCCATAAAAATTACTTACCAGGAAAACTAATTCCCTTGCTTTATTTCTCATTCATCATAAAGCTTCTTTATGCAGGTTAAGCTCTAACAGTGACAAAGTATAGTTTTCTCAGATCTATATAGGATATACACAGTATAAGGTGGGTTTTTTGATGGCTTTTGTTTTCAAGTCTGGGTCTGGAAGTGATGTACTGAGCTTAAAATCTGGATGCTTACCAGCCCTTTTGGTGCTCATAAATACACAGTTCTAGGCATGAATTTACAACAGGGCAGAGTAATTCTGGAAACCCTGAAGGAAAAGAATATTGGGAGAAGTACAGTGCTGCAAAGTATGTGCTCCTAGTTAGGCAATTCATTTTGGTGTGTCTGAATAACTGCTTGTAGGAACTTGCAAATTGATTTTAATGTATATTGGTCTCTAATCTTGCAAACATTGTGCAGTAGTTCAGGCACAGCTCTGGAAATGTATTTCCTCTGCATAATTCCTTACTACTGTGTAAGTACTGTGGATGTCTTAAAAGTTCTTGTGATATTTGCATACCATTGGAGAACCCCTTGTAGCTGATGTTCATCTCAAACACCGTTTACTTCTCTTGCATGTCTCTGGATAAAACTCAAAATGGAGTATATACTTGGAGGCTTTTCTATTTGATCCATGAGGATTTTCCTGAGCATTCTTACATTTATGAAAACCTAAAATTATATCTTTAACTTCCAATTTTGTTATTTCATAAAATTTCTTTTAAAACATATAGTTTGTCCCAAGGCATTATGTCTACTCATACAATAAGTTTGAAGTTGCAGTATCCTGAGATTTTTTAACAGCCTTTGCTTACTCACAAGAATTATCTCAAAATGCACAGTTTGTTTATAGTGATTGTTTACAAATCACTGTAAAGACCTTGCATTTCTGTGTGCATACCATTAATGCAGCACAGGTAAATAAAACTTAGTTTTCTAATCTGTTTCCTTGAGGAAACAGCTCCATCAGAAGTTTGTTAATTTTTAGAAAGACAGTAGTTTTAGTTGAGAGCTAAAATGCATGTTTTTGTATCTGAATCTTCTGTTAAAGAGAGATACCAAACCTTTGCAGTCTTGAATTATGTTTGCCATTTTCACATACAGCTTATTTGCTGAGGAGTAGTGACTTGTTTCTAATCTGTCTCTTCTTCTCGAGGCTCAGACTTACACTTTTGTCTGAAATCACACCCCTTTGCAGTTGCTGGAAAATCCTTCATGAATTTTATTCAGAAGCATTATAATGTGACTCTGCTGTTCGAAAAGAACTTTTAATTTCAGATATTAAACAATTCAGAAACTCACAATCACCATCTATTTTCCCTTCAGCAGTGCAGATTTCATGCTTTGTTTTGTTTGCTGTTGATTTCATCTCCAAGATCTACCTCCCCGGGTTTTTTTTAAATATTTGGGCATCCTGGGGGAAGGGAGTGGTGGTGTTGGGTTGTTGGTTTGGGCTTTTTTTCTTGAGGTGCAGTTGATCCCGTGCCTTTTCTCTGCTTTCACAAGAGGATTGTTAATGGAACAAATTTGCTAGACTGCAAAATCTATAAGAGGTTTTTTTAAAAAAATAGGCCATTTACATGGGCAGGCTTTTGGGACCACTGTATGTATTTGGCTAAGGATACTGAATTTGGGAGTTCACAGTGAGTAGTGTTTTGTTCTGCAGCACAAAGGAATTGCTTGGTAATTCCTGGTAATGCAGGTGACACTGGGCAAAGAGTTACATATCTGGGTTCTAGATTGCCTTTGTCAGCTAACAAGTTACTGTCTGCCACTACTAAACAGTACATGCATGTCAGTTTAGCCCTTGGCACATGCCAGGGAGGTGAGTTGTCTTTCTTTTCCCTTCCATGCCAGACTAACCAGGCTCTTTCTTTAACTGCTGCACTCCTAACAGCACCCGTGCCTGAGAGGCTGCTCTGAAATGGGTCAGGTCAGATTTCTCAGTTGTCCTGAGAACTGATTCCAAGCAAACAAATTTCACAGGAATCTTCAGGGAAAAAAGAAAACAAACAAAAAACCAACAAAAAAAAGCAAGATGCAGAGACTCCCAGCAAACAAAAGGAAAAAACCAAACCAAAACAAAAAATACTCCAAACCACCAACAAAAAGCCCCCAAACAAAACCAAAACCAGCCTGACCAAAATAATGCCAACAAACACACCATCAACTGTCTGTCTGCTTAAAGACACTACTTAAAGATCTTTTTTCCCCAAGGAAATCTGGTTGCAGAAATGAACACTTGACAAAAGCCTTGTTACAAAGGCAGGACCTATAATAAGGTTGTTCTAAAAATGAAATCATGAAAGGCCAGTTTTATGTAAATTGTATTTTATATATTTAAAAAAATGAAAGCAGACCTCACTACAAAATACTGCAAATTTTCTTTTCAAGTCAGTAACATTTCTAAGCCAAAAATATTTCTCTGATATTTAATTATGTATTGCTATATAGCAAAAGGCACATGAAATGTCCTTGTGTGTTTTGGATATGTTAGATATTAATACAGGCAATTTTCAGTTCTATATTCAGTAGTAGCAAAATCTAACAAACTTGTGTAACACTTTATTTATGGTTGCCTTTTTGTAAAGGATCCATGAGTATATTTGCATTAGTTTAATCTTTTCACCTTTATGAATATATAGTTCATCCTAGTGTTAGATACTTGTGGAGATTATATATTTGATATGTATATCTCTAAAAGTAATATATTTTAATATTACAGATTTAGAAATGGCCATTGCCTACTGGAATTTAGTACTTAATGGAAGATTTAAATTTCTAGACTTGTGGAACAAATTTTTGTTGGTAAGTTTAAATTTTTACATAAGCTGGATTGCAGTATTTTCAAAACTTGGAAGATAAACATGTTTAAATTATCAAGTAGATGAAATAGACTGTCTTGACCCAAATCCCAGATATTCATAGTGTGTACAAGAGAAATACGTTTTGGGGATATGGATGTGTCCAAGACAGTAAAAATGAATGTGTAATAGGGTTTTAATTTTTTTTTTTAAAAATATAAATTTTCTACCCCTCTGAACAGGAACATCATAAAAGATCAATTCCTAAGGATACCTGGAACCTTCTTCTAGACTTTAGTACAATGATAGCAGATGATATGTCTAACTATGATGAGGAAGGTAAACATTTCCATTTTCTTTCATTAACTTCTAACTGTGTTTTATGCTACATTCGTTAATGTGTGTCTGCTTTGGCACAGCTGTCTAATAACAGCACAATTAGAATATCCCCAGTGATCTAAAGCCCAGTCAGAGCTGCTTTAATGCATGTTGTAAACATCTGTTTGTTACTGCAGGTTTAAAAAAGAAATGCTGAAACTTCCATAGAATCCATTTTCTTTTTTTCTTCTGTCTGAGCTCAGACACAAATTCTTTCTTATTGAGACAAACCCTGATATTTGTGCATTTAAAACCCATGAATTCTCTGTCGGGGGGAGCAGTTCTTGGCATCTTCATCCAAGGAACTGACCCATGGCCCAGGCAGTTCTGTGTAGGGTGCTCTGGTTTTACTGCATTTCGTAGCTGAGAATGTTTTTTAAGTTTGGTTGCCTCAGTTTATGTGAGGGTTGGCCATGTAAGGATATAGAAGTGAAGCTGGCAGCACACAGGGATTGCTAAACATAAGTCACTTCCTACCAAATGTGTTTCTTGTAAACTTCTCTATCGATCTTTCTCAGTCCCATCTGTAGCCAAGAACAGCTGATCACCCTCAGTGCTTGGCAGCAATCAGTTCAGTGAGGGGAGGAGACTAAACTTGTGATACCTCCAGAGCAGAGGGGAGCAAACTTCTACAACTTCATTTAATAATTATGGACAGTTCTCATTCCCCTGTCATCGAGAAAATGCTGCTGCCTGCAATAAATCCATGTAGTTTAGAAAGACTAAAGGTAGAAAATACATTTAAATGATTTGGAATAAAAATATTCGAAGGAGAAAAAAGCCCACCAAAACCTCACCCATGATTATTTTTAACCTTCATGTGACCATCATGTACAAGACTGGGGACTCTTTGGTTATGGCTGCCCATAATGTGTAAAATATTGTTATGTATTTCAACTGCCTCCTGGTGAGGAATGTGGAGGAGTGTACGGAGTGTAACAGGAGCCTTCTGGGGCATCAGACTGTCAGGGTGTGCTTGGCTGTGCTCAGGTGTGGCTGAGTGTGCTGGTTCTAACAGATGATGAGCTTGGCATTCATGCAAACCATACTGTGAGCAGTAAATGCTGTAGAATGTTCTGTTTATGCTGCTGCTCACAGCGTGAACTGCTCCATCCTGTCTTCAACACTCCTTAAGCAGCTACTGCCATCCTGCAGGTCAAGTTGGAGTCCTGGTGCCATTGTCAGGTTGGTTTTTTTTTTATGGGGGTGGCATTTTTTTTGTTTTATTTTTTCAGGAAGATGACCTTTGAAAGAGATGGGTTTAAAGGAAGCAGAAATCTTTAACCAGCTCTTAAATTTCAAGCAAGAAAATCAAATTCTGATTTTGTTAGCTAGAAACTCTGCCTGGTTTAAGACTGGAAAGTAAAGAGCTTGTTTGGAACTGAAGCTTTTAAAAGAATGGCTTGTTGAACAGAGTTCTTATGTTCTGGTGTTTTTATCTTTTAGGGGCATGGCCAGTTCTTATTGATGACTTTGTGGAATTTGCACGCCCTCAAATTGCTGGGACAAAAAGTACGACAGTGTAGCACTAAAGGACCCTTCTAGAGTGTACATAGTCTGTACAAATACCTGAAATGGAAAATTGCACAGTCAATTTCTGCTGGCTGGACTGAACTGAAGATCAATCCTCACAATATGGCTGAGGGTTGAGACAAACCTTTAAGGATACATCTTGGACCATATCATATTTCATTCTTCTCCTGGTGGTTTGGGCTTTTCTTCTAGTCTGGACCACTGTTGCCCGTTAAAATTCCAACATTGTGGATTTCATCATGGATTTATTTTTTGTTGGTGGATCACCCTAGTTTCATCTCCCATAAGTCCTAGAAGCTTTATAATTATTTTGAGGTTTCTGGTTTCACATAAAGCACAATGCTGGTCATCATCAGACAACTGTTGTGTGGCATCTGAATTATACAGATCAACATCGAAACAATTTTTAAAAGAATCCTTAAATATACACTTGGGGCTGGTTGCAAAGACTGTACTGAGAGCACTTCCTGCAAGAGTGATATATTTAAGTGTCCTGCGTCCGAGTTTTTTCTTTTCTGGAAAAGTGCAGGTATTGTCTAAGTGAGTTTGAGTATCTGGTAAAAACAAATACAGAACTAAGCAAGAAAGCCCAAGGTTGTTGATCCTGGGGTCTCTCGGTGCCTCCCTGCCTGGTTTGATCGTGCCCAGCTGGCTGTGAGGGCAGCTGAGCTACGACACAACTCTGTGCACTTACAGCACCCACGTGTGATGGCAGAGCCCTCAGTGACATCAGTGAGATGAGCTGTGTGTGTCCTCACAGCATCCAGTATTCCCTAGGTTACTGTCTAAGAAATCAGATTTCATTGCAGTTCTGAAATGCTTATCTGTCTGTCAAAGAAAGGTTTTTCATTTCTGTGGAAATCGAAAACTTGAATATACTGAATTTGTGTCTTAACTGTTTGCTACACAATACAGTATTTTAAATTGAGATGTGTAACTTTTATGGTTGAGGTATGATGAAGCAAATGGCCCTGTTGTACAAGAAGCTGGTGAGTTTGATGTGAATCTAGGTTTTGAAACCATTATCCTGATAAGTAAGTTAAATCTTTGTAACATAGAGGTACTGCCATTACGGATGACACCCTTTTTTCAATTATTTTGTTGAGTTTTCCTTAAATTGACATATCACTGTGGTTGCCAAATACAGAAATTAAGAGTAAAGCTTTCCCAAACAAGCACAGATCAGATACAAACTACTACACTGGCTTTGTTTGTTTAAATTATTTTGTTGATCACTACTTTTTACTGTCTTACTGCATTTGACTAAATCAAGTTCATTTGGTTTAAAGCAGGTTTTATCAGATGCAATTATTCTTTATCTTTAATATTACAAGAACTCTTGAGCTGCTTTTGTGGTCTTTTACTCCTCACTTAGTTACTTGTGAAGAGATTTGATAAATCCTGCTCTGTAAAACAAGCTGGAAAGAACAAGCTCCAGGAGAGGAGACAGACCGGAGTCACAAGTGAGGAGAGAGGGTTGAGTTTGTGCTCTAAATAGTGCCGTGATAAGGCCAGAATTATTTCTGAGATGAGTCACTGGTACTTGCACTAAACAGCAGCACACTTTTACGCAGATGCTAAAAGTATTTTAGGAAAAAATTGAAAAATATTAAACAGATGAAAATTTTTTATTTGTACTCTCTGAAGTTGCCCTTAAGGCTGGCTCCCCTTCCAGCAGCGCCCTTTTAGCAAATCCACTTGTGCATTGATTCCAAAAATACAGTTCCACAAAAACATTGCAAACTCGCTCCAGCTACTGGAATTGGCTATGCCAAAAACTGTGTGTTTTGCTGCTTTCAGTATATCCTTTCTCAATTTTGTGTAAATATAAATGGGGACTTTAAATTACAGGGGTGGGTGGGGTGGAAAAAAACTCGACAAGGTATCTCTGCGTGCTGTTTTCTGTCTTGAGGGTTTTGGTACCGTTTCAGATTGATTAGTTCAAGTATTGCTGTGTTTGGAGAGGAGAACTGACTTGCTTTTTATCCCAATACAGACTTGTCCCCCCAAAAAGTCTGAGATTGGGCAGTGGCGAAATGCCGTGGTGTTTTAAAGACTCTTCCTTTTGAATGCAAGATCTTTTCAACAAAATAGTGTTGTCATCAGTTTGGTACTACATGCTTATAATTACTGTGTAATTATAAAGAAATACATAAAACTTCGACTTATTGCAGAAAAGGGGTTATTTGTGCTATCATGGCATCTTAAAAGTTTTTCAAAATGACTGAAGTTGAAAGAAACATTGATTTAACAGGGTGTTGTTTTAAGGACAAAATGCCTGATTACAGGGAATATTTTGTATTGAAATGTGCTTGGATGTGGCCATGTGTGTTTTTCCTTTATATATTTGTGTGGGTTTTTTTCTTTTTTTTTTTTTTTTTTTTTTTTTAAGAATGCAGCCAGTTGCTTCCTTGGATTGCTTTAATTCGTAAGTGCTTACGTCTTCAATTCGATGATCTCCCCACAAATGGATCGATTTAATTTTGCCAAATGTCAAGGAAAAAAAAAAAGAAGGCAAACATCAAGTTTGTAACCTGTTTTTATACATTAAAAAATGTACAAAATTAGAAGTGCCCTGATATAAAACACTTAATCTCGAGATTATATTTAGTAAAAAACCGTCATTTACATATCTCTGTAAGTTCAAATGTAACTTCTTACAATCCCTCTCATTACCAACAGAGGCAATAAAGCTCCAGTGAAATTGCCATGACTGAGGCTTCTCCTGCATTGTTTCAGTGTATTATTTGTAAGACTTATTTCTGGAATGTTCTTTTAAGGAGTGGGGGGGGGGAAAAAAGCATGGAATACTTGTCTTCTGCATAAAATACAGTTTCGTGGTAAGTTGTTTTTTTCTTTTTGGGGAAAAAAATAATCTAAAAACTGCTTGTTGTACATGTGTACAAGTCCCCATGGAGCCGGTGTTCCCAGCCCTCGGCATTGCCATTCCCTAGCATGTGAAGGAAGACACCACACACACTGCAGTGGTTTAAATGTGGCTGAAGACCATCCTACAGTAGTGAAGTGACTTTTTTTTATTGACCTGTTAATAAGTAACTTATGACCTGCTTCAAAACTGTTTTACAATGAAATCCGTGCTGAGAAATCCTTATTTAAGAAAGATATAATTTTTTAAGAGTGCATTTAATAAACTTTTGTCATTCACACTTTATTTAAATACCGTTGCCAGAAGTCTCTGTAGATTTTATTTGAGTATGGTACAGTGACTGTGTTTGGTTTTTAAACCATGGTGCCTTTCAGTCCTCTGAGCTCTCCAAGAGTTGGCTGCAGCATTAAATACTTGATGAAATTATAATTTCATTTATCAGAAATAGGTCTAAGCTTTGTAGAACTGTAGCTGGTTTAGTACCAATGTGTAGAAGTATCTGCTTGAGTAAAGACCAAGAATTTTGCTCCTGATGGTTTAAACAGGCTCCTGTAACTCAGGCCCAAGCCCGAGCACTTAAACTGGAAGTTCTTCTGCTAAATGGTCTTCAAGTTCTCAGACTAAACAAAAGCTGCCTGAATGTCATTTGAATATTTTGCAAGAAAATTAAAACTCCTTCTTTTCTAAATTCAAATTGTATGTGTTCAAGAATATAACATTCCAAGCCTTCCTCAGTGTTCAAAGGACAACTGGCAGGAGTCAGAGGGATAACCCTGTAAATCAAATTAGGACCAGGAACCTGAGAGGGTGAGAAATGATGGGGCTGTAAAGGTTGTGTGTGGAGAGGACCAGGCTGGGGTTGGGCAGCTGAGTGAACTCTGGGTTACATTTACTGTTGGAGAAATGGGAACAACCCCCAGGCTGGAATTCATCACTAATCATCCCATGGTGGGCTCCAGGGCCCAGAGTTCCTGGGTCAACTGATTTGAGCTCAGCTGCTGGAGGGACACCCCTGCATCCCCTTACACACACATCTATGGGTGTATGTAAGTGTGTGTCTTTATGTACAGCTGGGGGGGTTTTTGGTTTTGTTTTGTTTTTCTTCCTGGTGGACTTCTCTCCAGCCTGAGACTGCTGGGAATACATCTACTGACTGATCCTGGGCTTTACTCTGCCATATTTTCCTCTAACACATAATTAAAACAATGACTCAGCTAGAAGTGAAAGTTTTATTTAATAAATATAATTTTCATAAACCATTTTCAAAACAACTTCTACTGACCAAGCTGTACAAGGAGCAAGCACACAGCCTCGCTGTCAGAGGAGCAAAACCAACATGAGGCAGCCACAGTGTCAGAGGTCCAAAATTCTTTGTACTAATTATTGCTAGTTTCCAGTTGGCAATGCCCCTTATTTGCCTAAAATTAAGGATCAACATCTTTCAAATAGTACTTCTTGCAGAGATTTTATCATTCCAGTTTTTTTTTTTCCTTTGGAAAAGCAGAACTCGATCACACTTCAGTGAAAAAACAGGAGACAAGATGATCTGTTGTTTTTGTATGCATAGGATCCGAAATCTCTCATGGGACTGCAACTGGGAATTGTAAAATCTATTCTTTGAGATATAAATAAGATACTCCTGCAGCAAGGTGAGCCTCATTTTTAACCATTTTCCCCTTTCTATATATGCCCCAGAGATTATCTTCTAGCCCGTTCTCAAAACATAAAAAGGTTGAGAACCTGCTGATGGATGAAGTAATCTCCTTTAAACCTGCTGAGGAAAAATTATTCCACCCCCCAGGCCAGGCCAGGGTTTCTTTCAGACAAGTCACACTCTGTGCCACAAACAGCACAGAGTTATTCACGTTATTTCATCACGTTCCAGGCACAGCGTCAGCCCAGGGCCCTCCGCTCACATCTGTGCATTTACAGCCGGGAACCACCGCGGCCCCTCTGCAGCGATGACCGGATGGACTGAGGGCAGCACAGCCGGAGCCAGGGAGCGACAGGAACATCCCTTCAACCAGCACCACACGGGCTCTCCACCCAGACAGTCCTGATGCCTCTGGGAGCAGGATTTAGCTGAAGGAAAAAAAATCTACGGCAAGCAGAAGCCTCGCAAATACCGATGCAAATGCGCTTCTAAGACGACTGATGGCAAGAGCTGATAGAGCCACGATCGTCCCGTTCTTCCCTCCTCCTGTTACAAACTGAGTCATTCCCAGAGAGCAGAACCCAGACAAATCATGCCGCTGGAAGCAAACAACAGAAGCAAAGAACGTACAAAACAACCAACAATAAAAATGTTTGCAAAAAAACCCCCAACCCAGATCTGCAAAGAAGAGAGTCTAGTTGGGAACTAATTTAGGAGCAGAATAAAGGCTAAAATTAGTCCCTAGTGAGTGGTTTGCCCAGTTCTAGAACAACTGTAAGCAGGGACATCTGTGTAACAAACAAGGCAGTGGTGAGTCCAGCAATGATGGCAAGTTATTAGGGATTCTACACCAAAAAAATGAGAATCCCAAAATAGCTCAAAAATAAATGGTTCAGAAGCACATTATGCTTGAGCACTTTAACACTGAATTTCACCAAAATCACAACTCCTTAGAAGTACAGAAGTATCCAACTATGAAAAGTGATTTAGACTACAGCTTTGAGACACTTCTAACACTAGAAAATGATATTTGATTCCAATATAGAAGTTACACTGTCATAAAAAACATGTTTGAAAGTACTAGCAAAGGTTTTCAGTAAGACATTGTAGGTGCCTAATATGCATTCTGAATTGCATGAGCTTTTCTCAAATCACCTTCTGCACTTGAAAACAATAAATCACTCTGAAAATATAAAGCCAAAGTTTTCAGGGTTCCTTCCTTTGCAGTTTTTGTTCCTCCTCCCCTACCTGTAACCTTAAAAGATATACAGAATACTCTTAAGCGGAATATTTACATTTTAGTTTGTGAAACAATTCAGAACATCTTTCCACTGAAGTCTTTTCCACTGCATCCTTTTAAAAGCTTAAGCTTGGCAACTAAAATTATGTTTTCCTAAGTAACAAAACCAAACCCTGTTTTTCCAGAACGAGAACTGACCTGCTGGGAATGCAATCCCATTTGGGAGGGGCTGTGGAGAAGGTGCTTCTTCAGAGACACTGCATAGTAAAGCGAGTGTACACCACTCTTGCTTTGAACTACAAACACCTACTACAGGCTTTTATGGATTTCAAGGCTAAGAGAGAATAATAAGACATTTCCTCCCCATGGCAAATTGTCCCCCACCCGTTCCCGCTCTGTCTCAGGGACAAATGCCAGTGTTACACTGAATTAGCTGGATTTTGTTCTGGCTTCTACACGAAGGATTCTGCACTGTGCCCAATGCACAGTGAATGGTTTCCTACACTTCAGCTGTCAAAGAAATACACAAAGTCTTTCTTCCTTGAATAGAAGTGTTTTTAAAAGCTTTGTGACATCAACACAAAACCCCAGTCACTTCTTCCATCCAAAGTATTTGTCACACCAAAAAATCTCGTCTAAGGCAAACCATGTCTATGTTCTGAACGAGACATTACTGACTTAGATTTACTGCAAATAGAAAAATATACCTTGGCAGACAGATGGATTCTTAAGTTCCTCCTTAATTGTTTAAATGCATGTTTCTTCGGTAACCTTACAAACACTGGGAAAAGGGAAAGTAGGGGGGAAAGGGAGGAGAGGAGATGGAAGGTTTTAAAGAAACATAATGAATGTAAATTATTCTTCAAATATAGGACTGTGCTGCTTTTGTGCAAATATAATTAACACATTTTTGTGGTAAAAGCCAAAATACATCACCCACAGAGCTGAGCCAATGGAAATGCTTGGAGTGGGGCTGTACAAGGCCTCTGCTTCCTACTGCACAACGTTAACCCCAGTCTGTATTTTGGTCCAGGACACACGAACCACACGGATGGATGAGGTCACACGGTCACACACACTGACGGGACAATGCTGTGGCTGACACGGACAAACAAGTACTGCTGAAAGGTGGAACACTGTGATTTAGGTGTAAAAGATACAGCTAAACAGCAGATATCTGATTAAAGCATGTAATTCTGCATTTCCTAGGTAACCGTGCCAGTGTGAAGACTCTGAGAATGAGAAACTACTACAAAGAAAATAATTTTAAACCCATGTATAATATTATAGATATGAAATACAAAGTGATAGGAGTAGATGAAATCCAAGTGTATTTTGCTAGTAGTGCATATATGGATAAGTTTTTTTTGGGGGACTGGAGAGACAACAATCAGGTTATTGCACCTCTGTGCTGGATCCAGGTTTCAAGCTGCCTGGAGTGGGATGAGTCACATGTTCATACCTGCTGCATGGAGAAGGCAAGGCTCAATTTTAGTGATTCCTCATCCCCTGGACACTTGCTGTGGGGATCCAGTGTACACCTGACATTTTCAAGCTCAAGCTTGTTTTTTGGTAAGGCACATGCAAAGGATCTGAGCCAAGGAAAGAGGGACCTCTTCAACGCTTCCTCTCCTCATTGAACTCGGGAGAATTTGGGATGAGGGATTTGAGAATGAGGGATACACTCCTCTGGCAGCAGCCCAGGCCCCCACTGAGATGTCACCAGGAGGGTGGGGTGTGCCTGCCTAAATCATGGAATACAAAGGATTTGCTGTGAAATGTGCTCGGGGGACAGCACTGAGGGCAACAGCAGCAACTCACCCAGGCAGGGGGAAAGCGGCTTTGCCCGAATCCTACACTTCCCCACACCTTTACTGAAGAAGTTCTGGTAGGTGTTATTTACAGTCTGTGTTTGATTTACAGTTTATTCTACCCTGAGTTAATTTTAAATACACAGCCTTACATCTTTAGCTGCCTGACAGGGAGAATATTGAAGTTATTGATGGGACTTCAGTGTCAGAGGCTGACTTAAAACAGGATGTCCCAAAGCAGCAGCACTTTCACCAGCCACAACCCACAAACACCACTGTGCCCAAGGCAGTGCTCTGCAGCCATCCCTGTGGCAGCACCTCCATTTCATCTCCCACATCCAAAGACAACCATTCTGGCTGAAGGAACATGTAAATGTTGCTGCTACCCAGCCCCAAGCCTGCAGACACGTTTATACTGGCACAGAAGTACCTGCAAGATGCACCATTCAAACCTCCAACTGTGCAATTTGCTTTTATTGGCATACTTGGGTATCAAAACATTGCCATCAAGGTCTCGGATCCTTCCGATATAACGAAGAGAATTAAGCATTAATTATATCTTCAAAGTACAACATGACCAAATATAAATACATGAAAAAGAACAAAACATGCAAAAATTCCCCAACTTTAAAAGATTAATAATTCAAAAAATTTATGCTAGTGAGACTTCTGCACAATCCACCAATTCTTTAAACAGTTTTCCATGTCGGGATCTGGAACTGTTATAAAACCCACACATGGCACAATAAAGGATGACTGGCTTCCGAATTACACTTTACGAGAACAGCGAACTGTTATATTCCTTAGTATTCCAAATTATTGATTTGTCACAGTTAACAGTATTTTTCAAAGCAATGACTAATGTATTGCCACTCATATACCAGCATAAATATTTGAATTGCATTTAACTCTCAAAAATTACTAAACTGATTGCTCACAGAATATGGTAACCGTCCACAGAAACAAAAAAATTGATCCACAAACTGCTAAGGCAGCATCTGAGACACAGCTCAAAATTAATGTGTGTGTTTAAAGGGAAGGGTCATCATGAAAAATGCGACTTTTAAAACTTCAATTGTGCAAATTCAAGTTGATTCAAATTGGATCACTCAAATTTGGGAGGAGAAAGATGTTGTCATTGCGCTGCAGTGACGTCTCAAGTATTAAATTCAGGATTTCAATCTGCTCATACGGTAACAAAAAAGATCAAATGGTCAGAGGTAAAAGCATTCCTTACCTCCAAAAAAATTATTTAGCAATTTGTAGATATAATTAGAAAAAAAATACTGGAAGCAATAGCTGTGCAGATGCCAAGCCACAGACAAGGTCTGTGCTTAGGAGTCACTCTACTCTTTCCTAGGGCAGCGACGGACACTGGACTCGCCTCAGAACCTACAGGTGTGTGAGCACCACATGGCTTCCACAAGGCATTTACAAATGTCCCTGTCAACAAGTGGCTGAGTCCATTGTGGAGAGAGTCAAGATGCTTCTGTCGTTGGCATAGAAGGGATCCGAGGAACTCCATGATCTAAAGTAACAATAAAAGAAAAGTTTGGCTGACTGGGAACTTACACTCTACAGAGGTGAGGAGAAAAGTCTAGGAAAGCAAAAGATAGAAGTGCTATGAGATTAGGCAAATGTTCCTCTTTAAAAGACTAATCTATTCATTTCATGTAGGCACCTGCAATTCATTCAGACCTTTGAGAACAGATGCCAACTCATGTCTGCTGTGTAATTAACAATTTACTCACAGCTACGGATATATTCCTCACTATGAACTAAAACACCCAGAGGTTTATATGCCCCTTTCGCCACTAAAGGGAGACTCTGAATTCTGCCTGTGTACACTGAGGCACCACCTGAGGCCATTCCAGCAAAGCCCTGTGGTGCACAGCTACCCCAGGAAACCCAGCACGCCCGTGTCCCAACGGGAAACATCCACACTGGCTGGAGTTGTGGGCAGGCAAAACTGATCCACAGCCATGAATCCATTTCATCCCTTTTACTGTTAAATTTTAAGACATCAGGAAATCTACCTAAGACGTCACAGCTTCTGACTGAGATGGGATCTCACAATGTCTTTCACTTGAGGACAAATTACTGCTTGGGAAGAAATACTGTTCTTGGCTGAACAACGTTATGAAAATTGTATGTGAAATGCTGAAAAATAGAAGACTGGAAGGTAGGAAATCAAAACATAATGAATTTATCCTCCAAATTAGCCTCTGTCAGAAATCTGCTGTTTCTTTACAACTGTTACATGCAGTGCCTTGACACAAGTACCACTAATGGGAGATCCAACAATTCAGCAATGATATCCTACTGTACAAGAAATGTGATCCAGCATTCTTAGTATCTGAGTGACTGACAAGCTGACAGACAATTTAATGGAACAGACAGACAAAAATGCATTTTTTAACATACCACACCACACATTTTATAGCCTAACTGGTGAATGGAGCTATAGAAAATACTTCTCAAATACATTTTACAAGCAGTAAAATAAACACAAGAGAACTATACTCCTGTGGCCCAACTACTCCAAGCATTTGTACAACTTTGATTCATCAAAGCTTCTATCAAAATTTGATACCATGTTGGATTTCCTGTTCAGTTCTCATATTTGACAGAATATCAGGAACACAGAATACAACACAAGCTGCTACAGCAACATTATTTAAAGAAGTGCTCTTCATTCTACAGCACTTGCACAGACAACGTATTTCTCAGCATCACTTCATTCAACAAAAATAATGTGCAGCTACCTCCTGGTTGAATAATTTGCTGCTTTATACAGCACAAGTGCTCAAGAGACCAACCTGTTGGGGACTGCACAATTTTCTGAAGATTTAGATACAAAATACAGCAGCTCAAGCTCGTGAACAAAGCCTAAACAGTTTTACAAGCACTTTAAAAAATCACTCAAGAGATTTCTTAACTGTACCTTCAGCATTTCACGACTTGTAACTGCTTCGTGTGATTCAAGCAATTAAGACGTTAAAAAATGAACAAAGACTTTCTTATATTACCAGGAAAGTGTAAAAGAAAAAAATTACTTTTAGCCTTGGTTTTAAGTGTCAATGCTGAGTAGAAGGAGCTGAAGTCACTGAAGACAGCAAGTATGACACACTTAAAAAAAAAAAAAAAATCTCTTATCTCGTTGTACTGTACATAAATTTAAGTGAAACTAGAAGATTGTTCAGAGCAATTTCAACCAGAGGCAGCAGCAAAAACCATAGAACTGCAAGCCCTTAGTGTAGCACCAAGATAGTTTTGCATATTCATTAAACGTAATCCTATTGTCTGTGTTCTAAGAACTCTACAATTATTTGGCTTGATGGAACTTCATCTGAAAATTACATGAGGTAAGCAGACAAGAAACCTGAGAAAAAGCAGTCTTCAAAGATTGTTTAATATTCTGTCAAATATGAGTTATCTTCAATAAGTATTTGTAAGTTCTCAAGGAAAGAAAATTTAAGTGGAACAAAAGAGAAAATCGTAAAACTGTGAATGCATTAAATAAAACACAGAATACCTACCTTATAAGACTACAGGTTACTAAGGCAATTGTTAACAAAAACCTTAATTAGATAACAATAAATGGAAAAGAAGTAGCATGAGAAATTCCTCATTTGGAAAGCAGAGTTTTACAGAGAAGTGGAAAAAAACATCAAAAAACTTAGAGCAACTGCTACCAAAATGTTGATTTTTAGACCAATTAAATGCTCACCTTGTAGATTAAAAATTCTATTAAATTGTTTATTTTACACATCATGCCCGCTTTCTATACAGCAAGTTTGAATTAAAAATGTACTTAGTCATAACAGTTCATATTTCATATGGAATGAAACATTTTGCATATTCATAACCTAGGTTTGTAGAAACACTGAATAAATTTCATAAGCAAGCCAGAAGAGAGAGACTGACTGAAACCACAGACACAGTGTTCAACACAAGAGTTCCAACAGAGATGAGCTACAGACCAGGCAATACCTAAAGGCAGAATCAGAGCTGACAAAGCTGTCAGTGGAAATTACCCACACCAGACTTGATACCCAGTGAATGATATCACAACCTTTAACAGAAAGAGACAAAGTTGTCCAAATACAAAATGAGTTTCCTTGAAAATGTGTGAAGCTCAATGTTTTCAGGTTTGCCTTTTGACCAGTGAAGGACCATGATATCATTCAGAGACTGAGAGATTACGATGTACAAAAGACTATTTTGACTTCTACCCCCAAATATTTCCATGTTTGTTCACTATCCCTCTATTTGGACATGGGGAGATGGCACATTAGGGGATTCAGTGAGAGCTCCTCTGACCATAAGAGCAGTATTGCTCTTTAGACATGTTCCATTACTCTAACGTGCTTTTATCCCACTGATGTTTGTTTCACACATGGTTTGTGGAGGAAAGATTTATTTAGCACATACTTTGGAATGGCACACATGATTTTGACAATATACCTTCTAGAACCGAAAAAACATTTAAAATTCTTAGAACCTGAAGACTCTGTTCTGTCAATTACTCTGATTTTAGAAATAGCTTATAAAAGTTATACTACAAAAATATTTCATCTTCATATCAATCAATGGCTGAAAGATTTAAAGACTCTCCTTCTAACAATGAAGTTATATTTAAGGGGGGGAGTGTGAGCCTTTTGTATATCTTCGGGAGTAATTCAAGCTCCAAGGTAAATATTTGGAGGTTGTACATCCAGAACCAAAGGGAAAAGTCTTTCGACTTCATAAACAACTCCTGATTCGTGAAGGCAAAAAAAAAAAAATCATAAAAAGGAGAACAAAAACAGCAGCAAGGCTTGATTTTCTAAAGAGAAGAATGTACAAATCAAGAGAAATTACGATAGATACAACACAAGAACTTGTAGTAAAGCCAAACTAAACACTTTAACAGAAATCTTTTGAAAACTGTTTTTCCCCTCCCCATCCTAAAAGAAACCACTCAAAAAGAAACAAGAAACTAATCTTTTAGGATGAAAAGAAGTACAATAAAGAGTTGCATCTCCTACTTAGGTAAGCAAAACCTGCAGCTGATTTCTAGACATCTATTGCTGCAGGCTCATCGGGTTCCAGTTTATAGGAGAATCGTCTGCAGCAAAGGCTATTGAGAGAAATGCCACACCTGTTGACCCGGGTTGGGCTACATCTTCCCATTAGTCGTTCCAACATTCTTCTAACAGATGTGCATGCTGTTTCCCCATCTGAGAAGCAGCACATGGAGTCCAAGCAGTTGATACCTGAACCTGCCTCAGTAAGCTGGAAGGAAGGAATAAAAAAACAAAACAAAACAAAACAAAAACAAATAAAAAAAAATCAGTACTCACAAAGTCTAGCAATGAAGATGTTATCAGAAAACACTTAGGAAAAGCAGATTTTCTTAAAGTTAGAGTGTTGAATATTTTTCAATTTTATAGGAGAACTACAATGAGGAATAACATTCCCGTGCCCCGAGGCCTATATACACTAAAATTTGATCTTTCCAAGGTTTGTTTGCAGCCTTGGTGAGCTCATGGAAATGGTTTAACACCACATCTGCCTAAAGCTGGAAATGAACTGGTTAGGAATTCTCTGTGTCCCAGCTCTAACAAACCCCACAGCAGAGCACATGCAGTTTCAGCTGGGATTCACCTCAGTGGCCAGACAACAATTTATACAAGCTCAGCTCTGTCCTACTTTGAGGGAAATCAAGAGAAAGTTTCAGGCTGGGGCTGCAGAATACAATGCAGCAACCTGATCCTATGTAATATTTTTTCCTCGAGAAGTGTGGAATGCAACTTCCTACAATAATTTACAGATTTTCACTACCATAGATACCCTCGGCTTGGTACAGAACAAAAGCACATTCCTGATTTTACAAACATTGTTTATCCAAATGCAAACAAGGCTGATGTCAGAAAGGTTCAGTCATGTTCATGCCAACACAAAGAATAATTCAATATTAGCATAATAAACTTTCAACAGCTGATTTTCTGTAGGTGAGAAAAAAAAGCAATAGAAAGAATAAAGGGGGGGAAAAAAGGCAGTAAGAGAGATGTATGGGTGTAAGTGCCACCTACCAGTGTGCTCCTTTACAGCACTGCTGCATACCAGCCAACTGCAGCAACCTGAAATCTCCCTGAAATCTTGCATTTCTAGAGAGAAGAGCCTAAACTGACTCCAGTAACCTTTCCAAAAGGAAATAAAAATGTGGAGTGTAGGGACGCTTTTTAATTTAATTTGAAACTCTCCATGAGGGCATCCTGTCAAACAAATATTGAACACACAGACTTAAGCATCCATTATCCTGTCCTCACATCACTGAATGAAGATTCTGGGAGGAGGCATCTTAGTCTGTGATAGGACACAGTTCACTTAAGAGCTTCCCACAACGTTTCACAGCGTGACCAAAGGTTGTCTGAACTCTGGTTTGCAACCCCAATTTTTTGCACAACACTCACACTTGTTGAACACTGCAACAAAAGCAAAGAACCTCAGAGTTCCCTGTGGGAATGGTTTACTGTGAGTGGACACAATCCTTCCTAATCCCCCAAAATAGGCAGCCAGACACATTTACAGCTTCATAACAGAACAATTCCCACACAACAAAGAAGAGGCAGCAACAGAAACGAGGCATTTGGAAATCCAAGAGAAAAATCCCAATTGGTAGGGCAAGGAGGGAACACTGGTGTTTCCATGCATCTTTTTTCCCCATGTCTGTCCCTTCCTCAGCTCTGTGCCACATTCCCCATAGTCCCTCCAGACCCTCCCATCACTCTGCTCAATGTGATGCTCACAGGACTGTCAGTCAACAGTTGTCTGAACATGCAGAAAGCTCTAAAACCTGGAATCCTGGATTCTGTGGATGCTGCACCTGGGAGGCCATGGATGAGCACAGGCAGAACACACACTAACTCACGCTCATTTAGGAGGTCTTGGGGACACAAAAGGAACATTTATTATGACAATGAACTCCTGAGAGACAGGAGCAGAAGCACTGCAACCCACAGGTCTAAAAGGGGTTCCGGTTAAAACACAAACAGAACAAAACACACCTCAACAGAGCCTGAGTCCCTGAACACCCTCCTCTGATGGCCATCACATCTGGTCACAACTGCACTTGCAAAGAAAATCAGGAACGGCACAATTTGCAGCACTGCAGTACCAGCAAATATGACCTTCACAGCCACATCAGACTGTGCTCACAGAGTTATCAGAAAAGGAATTACACAGAGCAGAAGGAATTCCTGCTTGGAGGTCAGCAGACAAGCTCCCTGCTGCACGTGGCAGTGATCTTCACAGCTGTGTTCACAACAGTAACTCCCAGCATTCCTACACTTAGGATTTCAAAAAGAATATTTAGTCCATCCATTATCCTGAAGCAGAAGAAGTTAACACCTTTAAAGTTACTTCAAAAGGTCACATTACAGAGGTTTTACGTAGGATCAGATGAACCAGACAATTTTCTTCCCTAGAATCTGCTGAGAGCTAGCAGTCCTACATATTGTTCAAAGACTGTGAGAAAGAAGAACCAAGAGTAACCCAAACTTGTTTCTAAAGAGTGAAGCCTCAGCTCTGATTTTGGAGGGCTGCTGCTTCCTTTATTCTTCACTAGTTAGACACAGAAAACTAGGACCATGCTTGAACTACGATTTATGGAACCATTAATATAACTTTAAAAAAACCCCAACAACAGCATATGTGACCTTACATAAGCCTGGAAATAGCAATTCTGTTTCATCAGCTTCAGAGTTCAGTGTAAAGTAACACTGGGTGAGCTCCTGCCTGGTGAACACAGATTTTTATATTTATATCCACTACCTGGAAGGAAGATACACACGAATCCCTCTTCTCACTTTTCTCCCTGTGGAGGACAATTATGACCATAGTTTTATACCACAGTAAAACTTGGCATGGCAAAGCAGTAATGTTCTCTGAAAACCTAATACACACCCTTTGGAAACACAAGGCAGGAGAGACAATGCTTTAAAAAAAAAAAAAAAAGAGTATAGAGAAATACAAGATATTATTAATAACTGGGCTGCAAATAAAGTATTTTCATAAGGTAAGATCCGGGATCTCAATAAACATAATACTTTATATGATAATGGTCTGTTTGATGTAATAAATCAAAAAGCAACTGAAGTGCAGAATGATTCGGCTTGATAAAATAAAAAAAAAATCATACTATGATGCAAATTTTCTTATGGATGTCAAAAATATGGGTATTTTGGAATGGCTCCATGACTGTCTGTATATGAGATATGTAAATATATATACACACACATTAGGGTAGAGTGGGAGTACTACCTAGTGAACGTAAGGACTGTCGGGCAGGCTAGATGGCTCTAGCAGTTGCCTATTGTCCTCCCCTCTGTGCCTGCCTTCAGCAAAGTCACCTGCTGAGCTGACTGAACCCTTATCTTCTTCCATCTAGAAGGACAGAAAAGCAACAAATCTTATGAAGCACCACGCTGGCATTGCTTTAAAACAGTTACCATTGGCATATGAACTTGCATTTCCCAGATCTGCTCTCGAGAGAACAAGGCATGTTTACAAGGTAAAGAGGCAATTTCCTCACGTTAATCCGTGGATCAAACGCGGTTTGTCAGCGCACAAATATCACAAGTGTTTGGTCTCTTTGTGCACCACAGAGTACGAAAGGGGGAAACCCAACAAATTTGAAATCTGTTTCAAATTTTCAGATTTTGCACTTTTATTTGTTTTCCCCCTTCTAACAGAAAGGACCATTTCAGATTGTTTGCCTTATTACAGGTTATTTTACGTGCCACAAGACGGACATTTCAACTCAGAGTTAATCACACTGAGATATGCAGTTGGGACTTTGTGGAACAGGAAGTGTATTTAATCCTGTACACCAAGTTAGGAGCACTGCAGCATATCTTACCGAGCCCAGGTCTTGCTGCCAACATCTGATGCCACATGGACATTTCAGAAAATATATGAAATTATTATTACTATTCCACAGCTAAGTTACAACTTGCTCCCTACTGTAAAGCTCACTGTCCTTAACCCTTAATATACTGTATAAAAAAAATCCCAAACAATTAGCTTTAAAATTTTAAAATATAAGAATATTCACATCTAACAACTTGCCTGGCACTTATGTTTTCAACACTTCTCTAGTTTTTCTACTCTTTGTCTCTTTGAATCAAATAAACCTACAAATGCCAAATTATTTCACTATTTCAAAGTCATCAGACAAAAGTATCTTCAGGTAAGTAATATGTGCACTTTTGTGACCGAAGACAAATACAAATGGTACATTTTTTTCTCATTTATTCCCTCCTCCTGTGACAGATTCTATGGATTAGCTAATGGATCAGCACAAAAGTATGCTAACAAAATGTACAGACCTGTAAAGGAAGAGATTATCCCTGATCAAATTTTAGCATATTAAGTTGTCCTAGTACACCTCACTAGTGTGCTTACACTTGGATAGTCCTCTTGGGAATTTCATGTTCCTTACAGAAAACATGCTGTAAAAGGAACAGAGACCTGTCTGCTCTCAACAGAGTTGGGCTGGGTCAGATCTGAAAGTTGTCAGGAGGAGAATCCTATGAAACAGGAACTAGAGTTAAAAATACAAACAAGTAATGAAGGGCTTAAAGCCAGGGCCAGGAGCCTGGAGTTCTGGAGACAGAGCAGATCTGGACAGAGATGAAGGGAAAACCAGGCAACAACAGACTCATGGGCCTGTAGATGGGGAATGAACAGGGCTTGGCTGTGATGAGGCACATGCTACAGTCAGAGTCCCGGATATACCATTATGCACTGACAGCCTTCTCTGTAAATTGACCCCTTTCTTGTGTTTGACATTTCCCTGTAGCTCATAACACACTGTCCAGAGGTAAAAACTCTATAAACACAATTAATCCCATCAGCAAGCAGAAGTAAAACATCTGTCCGAGCAACACTTCTCACATGTGGCTTAAGATTTCTGACAGTTCTTATAAAGCAAAGAGACATGTAGACATACATGCAGACACAAAACTTTATTTACAAATAAAAAAATGGAATGAGATACAATGGGGCCCAGTAAGTCCCCTAAGATACATATTTCACACATTCTAAGAACAGGAGAGACAGCTATGGAGGAAAGCAGTGCTCAGCCAGACTGCAGCTGAGGAAAACACCTGCACCTGAGCTCTGCTGCCTCATTTCCTTCTCATCCCAAGTTACAAAAGTGATAATAAAGTTCAGAGGCAAAAGTTTAACACACAAGACTGCAATTCTGACTCACAGGAATCACATGGACACTTAGAAGACTCCCTTCAAAACTTCTAACTCTACATCACAAATGTATTCAATACAAACTTGAACATTTTTTGCACACTGTGAAGCCTATAGACATAAAAAAATATTATAACATCATACTTGTATTTTAATTTGCATTCATAAAGGGATTTTTTTTTGTATCTCAACAGAACAGTGAGCACATTGGCAGAACAAGGCGTAATGCGGTTTAACCTGGAGTTATGGTCCTTTTGAGGATTTTAATACATATTTACAAACAGAAAACTGCCAAAGTCTGTTCATCAACCCACATGCATTCTGCATCACAAAGGATGCGATTACTGGGTGGGCACGTACAAATGAGGTGTGACAGATTAGCTGCTCACAGCCACATATTCACTGAGCAGCTGTTTTGTTTCCTGCTCCTACAGTTTTCCTTGCTTTTTCTGCCCTACTGCTTCAGGAAAATAGCTGCCCTTGACACCACAGAAACTAACCCGTGGTCTTCACTCTAAATAGGCTTTATTTAGTATAGTGAAGTGAGCAGTTTCTGTCTACTAACTGATCTTCCTTTTTTACTATTTTAGCTAAGGATCCACAGGATTACTTCTGAACTTTGTCCAAAGACAGAATAAAGAACTAGAGAAACTCAAATCCTTTTTGTTTCTTGTTGCACTTTACACGTTCAGTTCCATAGTATAAGGCACTCAGTGCTTGTATTTCAGGTATTATTAGATGCTCAAGTGTAAAAATTCTGACATACAAGAGAACTGGATTTGTATAATCATTTGTTACTCACAGACAAAACAAATATCCCATTTTTTTCCAACCCCTTCCCTAAGTGTAATATGAAGAAAATCATCTCAAGTTAGCAAGAATTCTCCTGGTTTTAGCCTTATAGTAACTACAGGGCTGCACTCCTAGACAGCTTTATTTTTCTTTGACTATCCAGTTGCATAACCCTTAAGATGTGTTTAGTTTTGGAAAGTTTAACAGAATCTTCTGTTACAAAACCTTTGGTGTAGATATGATGCGCCATGTAATTCACATTAATAATTCACTGAGAAAACAGAGACTTACTGGAAATATATCTGTCCAAAGTAACATATTTAGATGACGCTGATAAACTAAGAAATTTAAAAGCTAACTTGTAAAGGCTTTTGCAGAGCAATTCTCCAATGCAGTTATTAAGTTTACTAACGTTAAATCATTTACTAACATACAGCACTTTGCCAGTTTTAATAGTGCTGAATTAAAAACAAAACCAAACTAAACCACCCCACCACTACCTCCCTGGGTGTTTGGAAATCCAAGGTGATGTGTTTCAGAGTGGGGCCACTAACAGCCAAACACAATGGCCATTTCAAGTTTTGCCTTGTAAAGATGTAGTGCACTCTCAGAGGAAATACAAAACTCTTCTCTTTTGGTTAAATAAACGGCAATTAAGTCCCAAAAATGTAGGTTGGTTGGTTCTTCTAGCACCTATTTGCACATTTTTAACAACAAAGTCATCTTAAAAAATATTTAAAAGTAATCAGATCTTTGCCTTAATTCTTGCTGTGGAATATAGAAGTAGATAATGATGGGAGCGAACAGGTTGAGACGTTGCTGATGCATATGAATGCTTAAGTCTTACAAAAGAGAATCAGCATTTGACAGCATTTCATGTGCTGAAGTCGGTGCATTTGAAGAGTTTCAGAATCGCGTTTTACCTACACAGACACATGTACACTTTGATCTTTTTTTGAATAATTTTCTGGGACTTTGTAGCCAAATGCCTTTAGGAATATGTATCTACACACATTGAAAACAAACAACACTCACTTTATAGCTGCACAAAACAAACACGAAAAGCCTTAGCTGCACAAGGGTATGTAAGCACCCAAGCTTAAAACATTTTCCGCTCTTTCAACACAACTGAAAAGCAAATTAAAATGGACAAATAACTCGCAAGAAACTGCTGCCTGAAATACATGGATTTTCCTGTCACGGCCTCATAAAGCTGAAATTATCCAGCATGCAAAAAGCACTGTTAATTTTTACCATAAAGAAATCAAAAGCATTATAACCATGCTAGAAACTATGAGTATTTAACAATGGATGCACGAACAGCTAGATCTGTATTCTGAAAGTTGAGCATCATGCTAGGGATGTTTTTTCCTACAAAGAAAAAGCACGTCCAACACATGCTACTTAGGAGAAGCATTTGGCTCAAAAAACACAGAGCAAAGCCAAGAAATAACCAAACTGAATGTTTCTGCACTACAGGTATTGCCCTCTCAACCCACTAATATTCATGCCTCTTCCCATCTCTCTCAGCACTGGTTAGTTCACCTTCAGCATGCATAAGAGTTGATGAGGAACTGTCCCTCCTACTCTACCTAATTTTGCTCAGCTGATTCCTTGCCCTGGACAATGGCTGCAGTGCGATGAACTCGTCACTTAAAGCAACTCTGTTGGAGTACATCTACAATTGGACAGAGAAGGGATGGAACATACATGTCAGTAAGTAGCAGCAGTAATTTTCTAAGAGAAAGACACAGGACAACACATTGTTATTTAAGTGGAATACACATCATATACAGAACACAAGCCTGGTACCTTCAAGACAGCTCCTGGGATAATCACAGCCAGTTACTGTTTGGTAGGACCAATCTTAATGTACTTGTGCTTTCAATACTGAGAAAAAAGGCCTATACACTTCTACATCTGTGCTTTATTCTGCATTACTTTCTTCCCTCAATAGTGCTGTGATTTATATTTACCCAAAGATTTATATTTTGATTCACATTTACCTTGCTGTCCACTTCCTCCTATATGATTCTGTAACAGACCTACAGTGAGAAATTGCCCATAAGCTACTTTAGGGCAACTGACCTCAGACAAACACAAGATGGCTTTTCTTTAGGTCAGCAAAAGCCCCTTGGAACACAGCAAAAATAAAATAAAGTAACACATTCACCTTAAGTGCATTAGGGAAGGTAAAGTTAACAAAATTCATCCCTCTATAATAAGCATATTAAAAATTTGATAGGCAAGTATGAGTTTATTTCCCAAAATGAAAGGGTGAGATATAAGTTGCTGTGACAGAACAACATCTACATTTAAAAGTTTATCAGGTGTTTCTCATATCAGTTACATTTCTTCGCTTTGTTATTAATAACTTTGCTACATGTAACATCTGACTGATCAGACAGACTGAATGTTGATGCTATGACCTTATACTAACAAAAAGATAAAATCAGGTTCCTTATATATTAAGTAGGGTAAGGCAGGTGCCTACAGATACAGTGAATTCAGAGCAGTAACTCAGCTAAGATGCACAACTAACATGTTCTTGGAATCTGAAAAATTAAAACAATAGAGGCAAGTGTTTCATTTTCAGCTGAGGAACCTGTGTTTGCAGAGTGCTCCTGGGAAGAGTTTAGAATTTAAATGATGGCAGTCAGAAACAAATAACTGAAATAGCTGCAATTTAAAACCAAGTGACTAGTTCAATAACAATTTATCTCACCATGATAAAAATGTAGTAACTGTAA
Organism: Lepidothrix coronata; assembly: GCF_001604755.1. Lineage (NCBI taxonomy): Eukaryota > Metazoa > Chordata > Aves > Passeriformes > Pipridae > Lepidothrix > Lepidothrix coronata. Next base: position 1,911,301 of record NW_016690209.1, on the reverse strand, counting down.
ACTTTTTCTTTCCCCCGATATGAAAATATACTAATTTAGTCCTGCAATTTAAAATAATTAAAAATATTCAGCTAGACACAGGATGCATCTTCACTATGAAAAACAGCATTTAAGAAAGCAATATAAAAGTTTCATATTTACTCTTTTAATGACTCTTTTAGTTGCTCGTTGATGACTTCCACAGAAGTCATCAGCATTAGTCAGCACCCCTTGCATTTGGGACAAAGACATTCTCCAAACTCTTTCTGTCTCAAAGTTAGAGTCTCTTCCTCTGCTTTGAAACTGAAATAAAAATATTTACTAGAAATTTTAAACACATATAATGAAGAAGCACAAATGTTGTCAAGAAGGGAAAGAATGCTAAGTTGATCATCTGCTCCTCTTCACTTATTTGTACTTTCTCACTTCAAGAATAGAAAATGAAATTCAATGGAGCTGATTGTCACATTAAAAGTCAGAGTGGGAAAATCTCAAAAGATTAAACCTTGAGAAGGGAACAAAGAGGTGTTTTCTTGTCATAAATACATTTTTAGCTATGATTTCACTATCAGACACACACAGAGAAACTAGTGGATGGCTGCTGAAGAATTTCTGGTCAAATCAGATTGCAGCATCAGGAGTTAAGAGTTTTCAGAAAAAAAGACAGTATTTTGGTAAACATACACCCTACTGCTGACTCTGTCAAATGCAATGTAGAAAGGGAGTAAGAAAAAAACCAAACAAAGAAACCCCCAACCAACCAAACCTAATGGAGATGCACAAAGCAAAATCCCCATGGCTAGGAATCAAGATATAGCCACAGGAAAGATGTTAGACATTCATCAAGATTCCTTTTTAAAAATAAGAAGTCCTACTGTGTCCTTGACAACACAACTGCAGTGGAAGTAAACTGAACCTAGAAATTCTTTAGAATTGATTCAGAAGGCGAAAGAATGCAGCAAGAAGTATAGGGATAAAGGCAGGGAAAAATCGTGGCTTTTTGGGTTTTAACTCAAGCACTTCAGGAACATGAGAAACCTCAACAACCACACCGATACAAAGCCAAACAGCAACAGCTGATGCACAGGAAGGAAGGAAAAGGAAGTGTTTGATAAATATTGCCACTAGTTTTTCAAGAAGAAAAGACAGGTAAGTATCATTGCCTATTGCATTTTTCCTAAATCAAGACCCTTTAATCCAAGAAGTGCAATAGTGTGCAATCCAGAGTCTTATCAAGCCTAACTCAAAAGTCTTCTGAAAGCTAGTGGTTACTTACCTTGACTTTTAGCCACTAAATTCCGAGACAGAAAAAAGCAGCTAATATTCCAGTTTTGGAAAGGGAATAATGGGATATTTTCGACAGCAATAGGCTTGTCAGGATAATGTTGATCTGAGGCAAAGTAAGAGAATGTCTCACATGGTTTTTTTTAAACAGACAAATTAGAAGTGTAATATAATTTAAGTAAATCAACATGCACTTACATCAAAGTAATTACAAGGTTAGATGCTAAAGATAACAGCACTGATGTAATGCAGTCGGGCTTCTGCATGGCACAGAGCTCACAGTAATTTGGATTAAGCAACTAGGACACCACAAAATCATTCTGGCACACAGATGGACTAAAAGCTGCTGAGAGGTTTCAGACCATAGCTGTGTATGGAATATCTTTGTCAACTGGGTTCTTCATTCACTGTCACTGTTTTTTGGCCCTGTGCTGTTTGACCTCTCATCAACGACCTGAAAGAAACCAACAGCAGCACTTGCAGATGAGTAGAAGATGCAGAAGACAACAGGTTATTGATGTATATTATTCTGTAAACTGAATACAGCTGGGGGATTCATTATTTCCATACTTGGCACTGATGTCTGCTGGAATATGCTGTCCACTGGCGAAATCCAAAAATCAAGATGAGGTTGAGAATGTTGAAGATTACAAGAGAAACACAAGAATCATGAAAAGACTGTAAAACAACCTTTTTGACAAAAGATGCAGGTCCAGTCTACCTATTAGTGTGAAAATGAACAAACCTAACTGATCACAAACTAATGTTGATCACAAACCTAACTGTGAATAAACAAAACACTGGAACAGAAGGCTTCTCAGTTTAGCAGAAAAAGTCTAAAAAGATGAGATGCTGGAAACTGAAACCAGAGAGAGAGTCACTATGAGGACAATGGGTCAGGATGACTTCTCCCTAACTGTCACTAAAAAGAAGACAACACTCAGAGATGAGATATTTACCTAAAAGACAGCCTAATTTCAACAGAATGATTTAAAGGATTCTTTGTAGCCCGTGTCAGGCAAAAGAGAGATTCTATTATCACAGCACATCTCTAGACCTCGTCTATGAACCTGTGGAACTGCCACATGGGTAATTAGCTTTAATTACAGGATCAACAATCAAATATATAGCATATAATAGGATCGAGATTTAAGAAATACTAATTAAAAAAATCCTACTAAAGTAATTTTTAAAATTGTTTCCATCACATTTTAAGAACTATTCCATACTAATTACAGTTGCAGCTTCTAATACCTAGACAAAAATGAGAATAAGTTACCATCTTTAACACAGGACAAATATGTGCAACATGATCCTCTCATACAGTTGCAAGTTGAGATGTAAAAGACTGAGTGACCTCTTCATATATAATTCTGTTCTTATTATCAAATATTTAAACATAACCATTACTGCCTTGTAAAATGGTGTCCTCACTTTTGTAATTTTAAATTAACAACTGTATTCTGAAATGAGAACACTTCTATGCATTAAACACGACAGCAGTGTAAGAGGATAACTATTGGTCAAGTTGGATACAAAAGCATAGTATTACCTGAGCTTTTTCAGTACTTGTTGGTTGCAGATGTCTGTACAGCACTTTCTTCACAACATCAATAAACAAACAAGCAACTACTATGAGGATTATGGCAAACCAAGCAGAACCACTTGACAACAGCTGAACAAATACAAAGTACATGTCCTGGGTATGTAAAAATGGCCTGAAAAGTTAAAAGAAGTGGCAGTTACTAAAAGGAACTTCTAGAAACAAAAGTACAGCACAGGCTGTCTCAAGTGTATCTATTTCACATCAGGCATTGAGTCTCTCAGGATGCAGAGTCACAACTGATGGTGCCCATGTACAAGTCCAGCAACATGTTGGACCTGACCTGCAAAGAAACTCTGGGGAGGGAGGGTACTTAACTTTGGAGGGAAAGGTTCTGATTTAGTTTTAAATTGTGTTGCAGGAAATAAACCATCATCCTATTCCCCCAGGACCCCAAAAATACAAAGCAAAATACCCCCCTTCACTGATTCAAACCCAGCATCTTCATTTCTGTTGCAAATATTTACCTATTACATAGCACCTCTGGGAACCTATCTACTTCTTATGAGCAAAAATGCCTTCATAGTCACAGGCTGACAGAGACAAGCCCTGTCTGTCCTTGAGCATAGGACAGTGTAGCAGCATTACTCAAATTTTTAAAAGGATCACCAAAAGAAAGTGGCTGCTCTAGGTTTAATTTTTTTTTTTTTTTAAAAACCTGTCATAAAATTCAGAGCATGATGGTACAAGATAATCCTACAGTGTTTTTTCATAGTTTCATTGATCTTATGTGCTACAGAAAGGGGGAAAAAAAGAATCACTCACCAGATAATTCCCCCATAAAACAAGGAGAATATGAAATAAAATACAATGGATCCCCAAGTAACAAAATGGTTTATCCATGTCCAGAAGTGAGTTTCTAGTGCCATCTGAAACAGAGATAATGTCAGTGAGCTTCCTTTTTTCACCATCTTCACAGAAAATTATAAATACCAGTCTGAACATACTTATGAACTTCCAGCCCAAACACTAAACATTGTTGTGACACACAAAAACTAGAGAAACATTTCAACCACCATCGAAACTAAATGTAAAAGTCACTTATCTGGAACCCCCAAGAATCAATTACTTCTGTATAACTTTTGAATCAATTTTAAATTATTGCTTTATTACATATTTGCCTATATTTCCAAACACAGAGAGTAGTCTGTGCAATATCATACCTTCATTGTGACAGTTATAACCATAACGGTGAAGACCAAGGTACCAAATGTCCAGTTTCCAAACATCTAAGAAAAGGGCAAGGAAAAATCATGGAAGATAAAAAAATCAATTAAGAGCATTCACAGTAAGTAAGTTAAGATTCTTCTCAAGTCAACTACACTAAAGAAATTAGTCTGTGGACATAAGCTTGTGACAAGTAATCATCATGAAAAAGCAAGGAGGATACAACACAAACTACTAGGAAAATAATACAGCTTATGATAAGAGCAAAATTAACAACCCAGAAGTCATCTTTCTTATTGGTTCAAAATAAATCACCACAAAGGCTACATGAAATATGAAAAAAGTTCAAAACAGTAATATGAAATGATAGGAAGATGAAGATATCAATTTGATCAGTTTTGATAAGCATCCAATAGAAAGGAAATACTGGGTGGAAGGTATTCATTTTCACGTAAGTGCAAAACACTTTTGAGTTTAAACATTTTCAGATAATTTCCAACATGCAGCATCACCTGAAGGTTCACTTTTTACCCCAAGCACAATTTTACAATTCAAAAATAATGGTGCCATTGCATTTTACAAAGAAAATTGTAAGGAAAAGACACTTTGTTTCAAGGCTAATAAACCCAAAAATAAGCTTACATTCTAAAACACTTAATCTGTCACTTTTGTATTCTCCTGTGCATGAAAATTAAACTATCAAAACTCTGAACAAGGTCTACAACAATAAAATCTCAGCTCTGACAACCAAGCAGGGATGCTGAGGTTGTATCTATCTACACACATGCTGCTCACACAGAGCTGCCACTCTACAACAGGTCCAACTGCTCTGCTCCTGGAAGCAGGCTGGGTGCTGAAACAGAAAATGTTGCTATTTTGCAGCTATTTTTGCCACTGACAAACTGAACAACGACCAAATCCTCAACTTTGTATTTCCTGGTAGCAGATTAAGCAAGCAAGGAGGAAGGTACCACATGCAGACAGGCAGAGTCATCCTACAGTTGATGTGTCAGTACGGCACAGAGGCACGGAACTGGGATTCACACAGTTGTAGTTCTTGTTACAGAGCTCTGACAGAAAAATCCCAACAGCCTGATGACAGATCTCACAACTGCTTTTCTTGTCTATACACTAAGTACAAAATTGAGGCAGCCATGAGTCTGGATTTACTGATAATTTTAAAGATCTCTGTTACAACACGTCTTCTGAAGCCTTCGATTTACTTGTCATGACGTGCTGGTTGTTAACTGCTGCAATAGTAACCTTAAAAGTGAAATTAAACTGCTCCTGAGTGACCTGTGAAAGAAAGTGTCTTTGCTAACACTGCTCTCAATGGTCACAGAGTTAGAACACAAAACACAAACGGGTTCTTGCCACCATTTTATTTTTGAACACGTTTACATTGCGGATGCTGCATCCTTTAATCCTATGAAGTAACAGATACAAAATATTGTATCTCCTCCTCTTCTAAACTCTTACCATTTGCCTGTTAGGTTTCAATATCTGACGACATGCACAGCATGAAAAAGGGGGGAGAAAAAAGAACTAAAAGATCAAGTAGTTGCACAATGGGTTGAGGTAAGCCTAACAAACACCAGGATTAACAAATTATTTACAGTCTCCTCTATTCTGCTGTGCTCCAAACCACGAACCTGGAACAGAAATGTGAGGCCTTGCACTAACACTACCCTGTATCACAGATTTGCACAGGTGACCACTTCTTGAGGACTTCTTACTCTAGCAGCACACTAGGTTCTCTTGCCCTTAATTTTGGCTTTTTCACTCACACGTTAAATTTGCAAGAAACTTTAAGCACTGCAGATATCTTACTGCAACACACAGCTCTACCAGTTCCAATAACCACCTTTTAGCAAACACAGAAGGCACAGTAACAAAAAACCCACAGTCTCAGAATTTATCTGAAGTCATATCACATGAGAAGCCAAAGGGCATCTGTCAATTCCCCAAACTAAACAGTTGTTAGTAAATACAATGGAGGAAGTCTGTTCCTGCCTTGTGGACATTTACTAAGCAATTCTGAAGTGAGGTGCTTTGACAAGTTAAGATGGATGCAACCAAGACACACTGATTCATAGTCTAAAATTACCTCGTTAGCAGAGTTCTGAAGGACCTTTACCAATTCACAAGAATTTCAAATCGCACAGCTTGTAACAAATGGCAAGAGATGACACACTCATACCTCAGCTGGAAGAGACATTTTAGTCTCAGCACAACTATTTTAATGTTCTTATCAAACACCTCAAATGGAATAGGTGCTCCAGCTGCACCACTCCACTGCTCCTCTCTCTGCAGGGATGCTCAGAACCACCAGCTTTCTGATTTTAGTTCTCAAGACAACTCTGTCTACTGTCTGTAGATCACTACATTTTTAACTAAACTTCCTGAGCTCCCTGTCACCAGGTGACCACTGTGAATTCAGCATGATGCTATTTCTGTACCTTGTGCCATAATCTGCAACTCTGCCAAGCACTACATGAGAATCAGCAAGTGCTCCATGCCAATATTAAGAATGGCATAATGAGAAGCAAATGTATTTTTCCATTACTACCCAAGGGAAAAATCAGTACCTAATTGTTCTAAACTGAGCTAAATAACTCAGAACCAGGGGAAATGAGGAAACAGACTTCTAATGGTTTCATCCAAGCTCTAGGGTTTTTTTCTGAATGATTCTTCCTGTGAACTTTAACATCTTTAAAATAAAGTGTCAAATTAGTATTTGATTATGTCATTAACTTATTGTCTTAAAAACATTTATTGAATAAAAAGTATAACTTAAAAGCAGCTTGCACCACTAAATTTAAAAAAAAATCTGAGTAATATAATTAAAATAATACATTTTCAGGAGAAGCTTTAAGACTTTTGTCAACTTTCAGATTTAAGCCTAGCTTTGTAACAGCTACTAAAGAGAAGCCATTGCTTGACACTGCAATTAAGTCCAACTCAAAATGAGTTTTGAATGAATGGATATAAATACTCATTTACTGACATGAAATACAATTTTGACGAAAACAGTATACAAAATCAAACAAAGTCTAAGACAACCATGACACATTTATTATCTTGAAGGGTATGTTCTTCAGGGACATACACTTTCTGACAATGTCTTACAATTTCCACACTAAGAAATGTCATTCTTGAGAGCAGACACTAATATTGACAAAGACTCTTTGATAATTATGTAGTCCATAAAATTTTTTGGACACAAGAGGATTTTTTCAAAAAAATATTAAGAAATATCACCGCAAATACAGTGGTATAATAATACTTATGATATTGTACCTGGCCATTTCCCAGCAGAGAAGTGTCTTCTCCCATTAGAAGATACGAGCCATAAAAGAAAACAAATGCATGAAAGAAGCCCAAGATGGTCCAGTAAAGAAATGGTTTAAACCCCAGATGGGCATTTTTACTGATGTCTCTGCAGAAATAAAACAGATTTTGAATTTCATACTGTCTTTGTATAAACCATGAGTTAGTCACATGACATTAGTGCTACTGCTTTGAATAAATGTAACTTTCAACTGCAGCGAGACACATTTAACAAATGCTGACATACGAAAAAAATACATAAATCATGGGCAAAAAAGGGACTCTCAGCTCTCATGATTTGGATCTGATTTAGGCAGTGGTCACCAGCGGCAAGGGTCTCTAATGGGTCAAATTTGGAATAGCACAAACTAGAATTCTTGTCCCTGGAGGTGGAATTGCAAGGGGAAGAAAAAGTCAGATTTCCTGATACTTACCCCCTGTTCCGCTTAAAAGACCTTTACAACAAGAGAAACATCTGAGAGACATCTCTTTTTTACAAAAACAGATGCTGTTTTCCCTCCAAAAAGCACAATGCAGTGCAACATGTTGCCACTGGGAGGACATCTAAATCTACAAGAAATCACTTCTTTTCCCAGTAAAGGATTTTTTGTGGTGATTCCCGTAATCAGGTGTCCTAGTTTTCCATTTGCATGTCTGAGTCATTTTCACCTCCCACACGTAATGGAGGAGAAGGCTGCCAATCATGAGAGCTGACCAAGTGCTCAATGCTCTTACATTGTTAACATGACTGACATAAAAAGATCCTTCTCTTAGAACACTCCTGTTAATTAACATTTAGGATGAAAGCTACGTAGCTGCCGTTCTACCTCATCAAGACAGTTACTAAAAACGCCTAAGTCACAGATAAAATATTGCACAAATGTCTAATAGCAAGTTCAGAACTCTGCAGATGCCACTATTGCTGTACATGATGTGCTACTGTGAGAATTCCTGTAAGATGCACGTACCTGTAGAGCACGGGTTTACTCTGCAATACATGCGGATGCACATGCTGCTCAAAAAGACTGTATATGAGGACAGGCAGGGAAGTGAAACAAATATTGTACAAAGTCAGGTATACACTGTCATAGAGTGTCTGGAAAGGAAAACAGAAATTATTTTGAGTCTTGTAAAGAAAAAGAGGTGCTTATGCACAGTAAGAGCAGCAACAAATCATTACTTATAGGAATTTACTTGTTAGGAAAAAACTGCACTCTCATAACCACCTAGTAAATCGAGCTATCAAATACAGAAAATCAGCTGGATACGTTTTAAGTGTAAATCTGTGCTGCTCCTGTGTAGTTATTTACTAATTTAGTTATATATTTATTAGTTATTTAATATTATTAATAATTAGCAATTATTTATCATTAATAATTAATATTAGTACATTTACCAAGATGTAAGGCATCCAATACTTACTTGTTGTGAAAACAAACAGAAGAACTGATATAAAAATTGTGGTGTAATAAAGCACACATTCTGAAATAAAGAAAAGTGAAGGAAATAGTTAATCCTTAGTATATTCCCCACAACTCTAAAAGAAACTGTTAACTCTTACAAGCTGGTAAAAATACACATGTAGACCATAAAGCATTTCAACATTTTACAGGGCCAAGTGAAGCAATATTCTTTACTTGACAGCACATTTTGTTTATTTGTCCTTTGGGACAATGAACCTGGAAAGCATAAACTTAATTATATCTGCCTGATGAACACATCTCACTATGGGAGTCTAAGTAGTATTAAAGGAGAAGAAATCCCTTCATTTTCCCCTCAGTTTCTTTTTAAGAATTTCCTTGCAAAATAGATTCCACATTTCATTCAAGAAAGCCATACCCTGCTCATGAGAGCTTGTTGCATGGGAGCAGACAAAGCAGAAACCAAAACCCAACAACATAATGTTGCCTTTCAAGGAAAGGGAACAACTGAAAAGAAAAGGTGGTGCGAACACGTTTTTCTGTGAACTCCACTGGCACTCTTGGAAAACTCACCTTATAAAAAAAGTACTGTACAAGGGTTGCTATTCTAATATAGTAAAAGTGCCCATGAACAAAAAGCAACTTGGAGAGGAATTTAAACCGAGCTATTGCATAGTCACTGTTCCTTACAGCTTGCCTTCCTTCCTTGCCCATGATTCCTGTAATGTTTGGGAAACAAAACAGAAAACAGGTTAAGTATTACAAAAATCGAAGTTTAAAAACCCCAACAATGTACATCTGAAGCTACAGTTCTGTTTTCCTGCACTTCAACATTATAAAGACTTAAGCAACTTTGCTGCAATAGAAGGTATTGCTCCTCCCACTTACAACTAAGGGAAACTGCTCTTTTGATGCTGATTCAAATTAAAAAAGCCTTTATTGCTTCAGACAGAAGAAAGTTACCTATGCCAACATGTGCTTCTTGTATCATGCTCACATCATTAGCACCATCACCGATTGCTAATGTTATGGGTTTCTCTGGAGATGTTTTTAACAGTCGCACTACCTGAAAAGAAAAAAATTAAACATTTTAGATTAGTCTACTCACAAACCATGTCACCAATTCCCAAGTATCTTACTAGTTCCCTACCTGTAAATATAATTAATACATTTTATGAGCATGGATGCTTGGGTAAAAAACATCTTTGGCATATCACAAGCACAAATTCATTCCTTCTTTAGAAAAGCAGCTCGTTTGGGGACAAGACTTATTTAAGTCTTATGCCTGTCTTGAACTTGTTCTTCTGTTCTTATTTCAATATTCTGTTACATTGCTTAATTTGCTGCTTTATCATGTGAAACAGTCAAGTGAAAGTTGGAACTGAAAATTTACTTATGGAGTAATACAGATTTAATGCCCTTTACTAGACGTGCCTAGATTCTTCATATTTGTAATTAATGGAACTAATCCAGGTAAAATGCAGTAGCTAAAAGATCAATACGCTGTTATTAAAGAAAACAGATTCTTTTTAAAGCAACTTCATTATCACCAAGGGGTATTCTCAGTTGGAAAAGACACAGAAGGAGATAGGACAGAACAAGGAAACAAACTGTTGACGTACAAGGCTGTAAGATAATCAGAAAGAAGAGCAGTGAGACCCTGCTCTTTGCAGGAAGGAATCAGATCTTTAAGTAAATGCCAACACTATTCTAAATACAGAGGAGATAGTTAGATGAGGCTTTTGATTAAGGAGAATTAGTAGTTCATTAACCTCCCAGAGAGCTCTAGCTTAAGGCAGAAGCTTCACTTAATTCAGTTGTAACCAGGCTGCAGAGACAAAGGTAGGAATGCAGATCAAGAGGCTTTCCAAAAACAAGAAAATAAACACGTATGAAAAAACGTTTTCCCCCTGAAGTTCCAGAAAGCCCAAGGTGGAAATATCAACAGAGAAACATTGGCACAAGGTAAGTAGACACAAAAACCTGTTTGGAATAATTGAGTTGTAGTTGGCAGTGACAGGGCACTGATTCACAGGAGCAGGAACTCACTTCACATGAGGAACGGAACAGTGACTAAATACAGTCCACAGCTCAGAGAAATCCACCTGACTGTGGGAATACATTTCCTAATTGCAGGTATTAATATGCAAGCTTAAAGGTTCCCCATTTTTAAGAGGTAATTACTTCAAGTACATTTAGCATTAGATCCTAGCAAGCAGCCCTACAGAAGTAACAAGGCCGCAGTGTGTCACCCAGATCAGTCCTCCTGAGGTCCCCAAGGCTGGGGTAATTCAGACAGACAAACATCTATGTGAAAAGGTCAAGACAAATCCCCTGGCAAATTTTAACAGCAGCAATCAGCAGCAGCTCTGAATGACTGACATGATGATGTTTAAAAAGGTTTTCGAGCTATAGAACATGCCAGAATTAGTAGTGAGACTGCCAGCCATCTATTAACACGCATTAAAGTTAGTAAAAGATGCAGGGAATGTTAAGCTGAATTCCAGCTTAACCTTGGAATAAGTCTCACAAAAAGGATGCCTACAGCAAAAGATCATGTGCAAGGCTAGACTAAACTGCCCTGGACTTCCTTGCTTACCCTTCATGTTGTATGGCATTTGTCTCAGTGATTTATATACTTCAATGTTTAAAATTAAAATGTCACTGCCATCAAAATTACATTTTACTGTACTTCATGAGGAAAGACAGGAAATAATCTCCATTATCTGCTGGACAGGATAGGAATTATGGGAAGCAATACAAAGCATTATAAATCAAGTTAAATGACAAAATAAGAACAAGGACACAACAATGGCAAATAACTGTACCTTAAAGAGAGGGGATGGCAAAAATTTCAGCTAAAAGAATGGACAGAAGTGGACAAATAAAACAAACTGTTTTACTCATAGTAGTTACAACTTGCTTTTAACATTTTATTGAAACTAATATTATACCAGCTGAAGAGTTCTATACTGAAGGGATTCTAAAGACTGCATTAGAACTCTGATTAATTGTTGGAAGCAGAAGAGTGACCTCAAAACAGGTCACTCATGCTATAGTAAAACAGCCTGCCCTCTTTTGCACATCTAGTACCTCATATAAGGGTTTCCTAGTGCTTTAAGGTGAAGAGATGTCTTCTCCCAAAGAGAGAAAATTTCGAAAGAAAAGAATAAATATTCCAGTCATTTAGAGCTTAGCTTTCCAGACTGAAAAAAAAAAAAAAATCACAAAATTTAAATTTTAATTCCATCCACCTTTTATTTGAGTAAAATTAAGTACATGTGAAGGAAAAACGGTCTTAGAAGAGCATGAAGGAAAACCTCCCATGGACACTAGGCCTCTGCTTCTCTTCCCTTTTACTTTATCCTCAAACTTGGGTATATTTTTTAAAATACTCAGAAAAGCACACTTCTTCCTTACAGGTCTGTGAACTTTCGATTTGGCTTTTTTTCTGGAGAAGTGATGTAGCAGGCAAGGCTAAAGCATGCAGGTGGCCAGGACAGCTGCTGCCTTACACAACACTCAAGAGGCAGATTTAAGATGAGCCTTTTGCTTGCACGGTGGCAGGATTTTGACTTTTCCATCCACTCGCAAATTTTCAAACACACATGTAAGAAACTTCTGAGCAAACTACTCCAGATCAACTGAATTTAACAAGGATTCTGAAGTCAGGCAAACAAACAAAGCAGTTTCAGAAATCCTTGCCTCCTCAAAGCATGGTAAAAGTACTTTAAAGGCAATCCTGATTATATTTGCACTTACCTTTGCTTTCTGAAGGGGTGCCATACGACAGCACAACACTGCAGAACAGTTTTTGCAAACTTCCATGAACAGTTTTTCATGTTCCCTGAGTGCAAGAGAGAGGCTGGTCCCATCCACAACCAGTCCATGTTGGATAACATGGTCTTCCTTTATTCTATTCAGGGACAAAAATGTTAACTTTGTACCAGTGTCATAGAAAAATTTCAATTTGCTATAAACTCTGCTGTTGGCCAGACAGTAAGCAAAGAACTTAATCTGTTAGACAGATTGCTTCTTCAAGTCTGTTATTAATAATTTTTCTAAAAAGGTAACTTAATTTCTTTGGCACATTCATAAAAGAGATTGTCATAAAATTTGCAAATGAAAGAAAACCAAGCTAAGATCATCACTGAGATAGCGACACCTCAGTTACTTTACCTCTTGGCAAGCTGCCTCAGTTGTTCTGCACAGGTACTGTCTGACTTGTGCTGCACAAGTTCAAGGATGTTCATGGTTCTGTGGAAGTGTCCACAGGACAAACTGACACTAACAGCTGTCTCGTGCTTGTCTCCAGTGAGCACCCACACTTTGATACCAGCCAACCTGAGGGCTTCTATAGTTTCTTGGACTTTCTCCTGCAGTCTGGAAACAAGAAAAATCTCAAGTAACCAATAAAACACTTTACTAATAAAGAGCTCACACTGTAACCCTACTGCCATGGCAAGTTAAGATTGTATTTCCCATGTCCCATGTACGGTCAGAGAATCACAGCCTGGCAGATGATACTCTGTTACCAGCAATAAAACAAAGGCCTTGACGAAACAAAAACTGAACTTAATCCTGCTAAGGGATCAAAAATTTGTCATAAGCATACCTTGATTTAAATTATTTACTGCAACTATTCCATTTCACATACAGGAAATCTCTCCTGATGAAACACAGCTGTACATCACTGTTATTAAGCCAAAATCAGTTGGTACAACTTGTGTTTGGAATGCTCAATCCAAAGAGTGGTAAACATACTAAACAAGAATAGCACAAAACTTTTGATCATAGTGGGAGAGTTTTTCACACGTTATATTTCAGGAGTAAATCCTAAACTCGCTGGGATTGACAGTAGTTAGCAGTAGCTCCATTGCATACTTGTCTTCTACTCCCGTAGCCCCAAGTAATTCCAGATCCCTTTCTATGAAGTTGAACACATCTGCTAATCTTTCCTCCCGTTGTTGTAAGGCAGTCCTGGCCTCATGAAGGCGTTTGCCAATTTCTTGATACTCCTCAGGTGTGAATCTTCTGTAGGCTACGCACAAAGTTCTTAGTCCTTTCTGTGAGAAAATAAAAGACTACATTCAGAGTAGACAAGATTCTGATCTAACAAGAAGGTGTCACCTGTAATTTGTTCACTTCAAGCTACAGAATTTATCCCAGATGAATCTTCTTCTGATCAGCTGGGCGAGCACATACACTTACCAAAGCAAATTCATCCACATGTATCCTTGTTTTGTCTATTTCTCCACTCTTACTACGAGGAAGAATGGAAGATTCTGCTCCTTTTGTGAATAAAAGCTTTTCCCCTACAAAGTAAAATAGAATAGAAATTAAGAATAATGTCATTTAAGAAGTTCTCAGCTGCAGCTTTTACGTTTTCTGATGACCTACCTGAGGGACTCTCCACAATGACACTCATTCGTCTGCGATTTGGATCAAACTCCAACACATGAAGCAATTTGTACCTGTATTTTGTGTTTTAATAAAAGAGGGAAGGGCAAGAAAACATTTTTAGAAATAATTTTCCAAAGACAATTACTTATAAGCAGACTCTTACACCACAGACCTTTCCTCAACGTGTCATTTTAAACTCTAAAAGCAATGCTACCACTGATGAACAACAATCACTGCTATTAGTCATTGTGCAATTCATTGCTTTTCATCACTTTATATATACTTTATTCCATTTTGTAAGTATAAAAGGCTCTACCAATAGGAATAGTTTCCTGAATACTAACTTGATACCTGGAGATTACAAGCAGCTCCTATTTCTTTATCCTTCTGTCATTATTTCAAGTGTAACTTTGAAAACTACATTTTGTTTCTAACATTTGTAAACAATTCACACTGTCAAAAAACAGTGTGTGTGCCCTGATAACTGGACTAGTTTTTTATGTTACCACTAGTGCAGAAAATTAATTTTAGACATTTAACTTTGAAGTACTGCCAACTGATAAAGATAAAATGGGTAAAAGGAGTTATGACATACTGCAGATATACAGTTATCAATAACATTTCTACTCATTTTGTGAAAGTTTGAAATATATAATTAGATTATGCACAGATGAGAGTGATTCTGGAAACTTCTAGAGCTGAAAGCAAAAACTCTAGGACTTGAATAAGCAGTTCAGTTTTCCAGCTCTACTACAGTCTCAACCTTTGAGGAATGGGAAAAGATACAAACTGTTACAACACACACCTACACAGAGTAACTCACAAAATTCTTGCATCTCAGCTACTATTGGTAAGGAATAAGATGCAAGCTGTCTTGAAGACATCAGGGGAAAAGCATTAAATAGAGCACGCTGTGGAAAGGCAAGGTTTGCTTATGAACAGAGAGGATTAAGAAGAGAACTTTACATTAATCATCACTACTGTTCTGCCCTTCAAAATAAACAAGGAATAAAAAAAAAATACCTCTCTGGTTTTCCAAGGCTTTTTACTTCCATACTGTCTCCACTAATTCCAGTAAATACTACTCCAACCCTAAAAGGAAAAGTAAATAGACATTTAATTTCCACTTTAGACAAAATGTCTATTGATGTAGGAAGGGGAAGGTGGCAGGGAAGAAAAAGAGAGATTCTTATACCCCATTACTGGTCTCTACTTCTAGAGAAAATTAAGAATTCTCACTTTCTGCAGTATTTTATTTGCAACACACTCTGACCACTATGATTTCCCAAGGATTTCCATAAATATTTTAAATGATGACAGGATCCTTAGGGTTTTGTGTATTTTACATTTCCATGTTTTCCCAGTAAGCTGACAGTGCCAGGCCCTGGGCTTTACAAACATCCCGAGCAATTTTTACGGCTGCTTTCAGCCTGGATTGCCTGCCCTAGGAAGCAATTCCTGTGTTAGGCACTTGTGGCAGCACAGCTCACCGGCTTGCAGCTTCAACTAAAGCTTTCTCATCTGGTGAAGAAGCATAATACTCCAATGGGGACGTTATTCCATTGGCATGCCAGGGACCGTCAGCACCATCTGTCTGATCTGCATTGATCTGCACTGTATGACAAAGACAAACTGCCTTCAAGAACAGTTCTTCCTCTTTCACCTGTAAGAAAGAAAAATCTTAGTTTTTAATATTTATGTAACAACCCAGTTTTGAATGCACTCAAAAAAAATGTTTTTACTTAAAAATCTGCCAAATATTTCATGTTAAATAATTTCATCTCAACATGTTTAATAAATATTATTTGTTCAGTAGCACTTAATAGCTTCAAACTATTCAGAAATTCTGATTTATGTTGGTTTTTTTTCATGACAGTGGTGCAAGAATATTTCTCTGAAATAAAAACCACTTTCTATCTTGGATGACTAATGGTGGGAAAATCAAAGTCTCTTACCAAACCATGCCTATTTCCATCTGGAGAATCTTCAGAAAATCCCTCTGGAGTTAGTTTACCATTGACTTCTTGGTACTTTATGCCATTAATGGAGCACTCCCGAAACTGCATCTCATTTTCAGTTAATGTACCAGTTTTGTCTGTAAACACATACTCTACCTTTTGTAAAATAAAAACAAAAAAAAACCAGACTTGGAATTGCATATACTTGTTAGAGGAAAAAAAATAAAATAATCTCAACTCACACTTTCTACTACATATGTTGTTTTGATCATGTAAGAATTTTAGCTTTTGCCATCACATGTCTAAACCTTATTTTAAAATTAATCAAAGCACAACCAATAAAAAGCCTGCCGTAATGAATTTTAATATTAAAAACTAAGAAAATAGGTTAAAAAAAAAAAAGAAACTATGTATTTTTTACTCTACCTGTCCCAATTCCTCATTGAGGTCTGAAGTATTTACTTGCGCTCTCTGGTTTGTTTCTTCATGATAGAGGTCAAGATCCCAGCCAATAAAAAAAGATCCAAGAAATTTTTGCATCTCGACAGTCACATAGAGTGAAATAGGTATAATGAAATTGTAAAGTACCAGAAAGGCCAGAAAATCCGAAATAAATCTCAGGATCTAGAAGAGAAAAAGAAAAAATGTGAAGATTACGACAGTCATCAGGTGAAACACAGTGACTTAATTGTGTTTCAATATGCATGAGGAACGACAAATTGAGAGAGCCAGAGAAGACCAAGTCCCACATCCACGAGAGAGAGACAACACGCCCAGTGACAACGCAGGCATTCCCAGGATGCCCCAGTAACACGCCTTCAGACTGATGCAAAAAGTCTGCCTTAAGCTATGACTGGGTGTTTGACTTCTCAAGTTCATTAATCTTTGTCTATCTACTGAATCTGTCAGGAGGGCTGCCAATTAATATTAACTGTCAGGGTGATTCTATTTTCAAAGAGGGTCTGAAAAAAGTAACGTGTTCCCCATTCCAAACAGCATGACTCATTTAGGCTTATCTAAGGAACCATAAATTGTGAAGGCAAACAACTGATATTCCATGCTGTCAGAGGAATCTGCAAGGACTCTGTGTTGTTTTAGGACAGCAGAGTGACAAGAGGGTTCCTGTCTGCTGGCATTCCCCAGTGAGGTGGGTGATCTGGACTACATGACAAGGGATCATGTGGATTTCCATGGCACAGACTTCGTTTATGCCTCTTCAAATCACTGTGTTCCACACTTACAATTGAGGCAAACGCCTACATAACAAGATAGAAACTTCTCTTTATTAGGTATGAAAATTTTAACAAACTCTGAAATGCAACACTACAGCCTCTCTGAAGTTTGTTTTTCATCTGGACAACAAACTCACTATCTGAACTGTACTTTGCGAAGACTCTTAACCAACCCTTGAATATTGAGCAAGGGAGATTAGAGATGAGAAAAAACAGGCCATCTCTTTCAACTCTACCAGATATTGGCGTAGAAGAACATTTTAAATAAACGGTAGATAAAAGTAGTGAAGAGTTTGCAAAGCTAAATAATGTCTGTTCTTCCCAATTAGGGAGTGTTGCTATAATTACTTAACAAAAGTCAGTAATTAAGGTGTCTGACAAAACCTGAGCAAGTTCTGTGCCTAAAGAGATCTTCCAAACTAAACCAGAAAATACAGACAGAAACCAAGAGCATATGCCAGGGGAAGTTTAGGTTGCATATTAGGACGAAATTTTTTACAGAGAGAGTAATCAGACATTGGAATGGGCTGCCCAGGGAGGTGGTGGATTTGCTGTCCCTGAAAGTTTTTAAGAGGGAACTTGATGTGGCACTGAGTGCCATGGTCTGGTAACCACGACAGTGTTGGATCAAGGGTTGGACTTGATGATCTCAGAGGTCTTTTCCAACTTGGTTGATCCTATGAATTCATGTGAGAAAAGATATACTGAGAAGAAGTGACAATTACTAAGGTTACCGAGTTTCTTCAAGCACTATCTATGAAATAACAATCTGCACACACAGGACAGATGGACAGGGAAGCACTCCTAATAAGGAGATCAGCAGGTTGAGAAATGCAAAGCACACTGTGGAAGTAAACATGTAAGAGAGAAAAACAAAGACACGATAGAAGGAGAATGACACTGCAGAAACACATGGCTCTCTATGTTACTGATGGCAAAGGTAAAGGAATGGAAAGGTTGAGGAAATATTTCTCCCTGTTCTGTTCAGAACTGAAAGGGCTCCACAGGCTATTCTACCTTGCATAGCCAAAACTTCTACTTAAGCTCCTGAACTTCTTTGGACAAAGGTACACTCATAGAGAAATCAAAAATTATGCAGAAAGCAGAAAAATACAGAGTGATTAGAAAAAGAGATACTTCTCAGAATTGCAGATTTCAGGAATACTCCAAAGTATCCCTCCAACCTCTACAGAAAGTGAGAAGGGCAAGCAGGAGCTTGAGCAAAATTACAGCCTTGCAAAATTGCCTGAACCATCTCAACATCACAAAACGTCCAAAATTCCTGAACTGTGAAATTACTGTAGTAGGACACACAAAACAGCCATTCTCCTCCTCTTTTCATTTATGGAATGACAAAAGACACCCTAAAGAACAGTAACAAGAGCACAGAATATCAGAAATATGTCCTAACAAAGCCCAAAATTTTCAAAAAGCTTGGTCTTTCCATAAAGGAAAAAAAGTCCAACTAGTAAGAGTGTAGAGATATTCCTACACTATAGTGAGGCTACATAGGACTAACACTCTCAAAACCACTGAGAGAACAGCACAGAGACTCGGATCATGTGATACTTACACCTATATCCAAGAACAGAGACATAATAAATAATACATTCAGTATCTTAATTGAGTGTTCCCCAGATATGCAACTGGGTAAACTACATTACCTTACTGCTATTTCTTTCATGCTCTGTTTTTTCATTGTACCAGGGCTCATCCCATTTCTCTTCAGCTTGCCATGCATACTTTAAAATAGTGCTCAGAATGGCTTCAAAGAGGAGGATTATTAGATAAATAATCAAAAAGGAATTCATGGACCTATAAAGAAGCAAAAAAAGAAAAGCAATTTCAGTTTATTTTACTCAATCTGTTGACACACTGTGGTTACAAGAATTAACTTACTGGACAGCACTTTAAAAAACATACCCTGTGCTTGATATGGATATAAATTTTCTGTGTGACAAGCAAGCAACAGAATGGAAAAGAAATCCTACACCTTACTAAGATAAAATCTCTATATGGCAATATGAGGACTAGATTAAGGTGCAAGAACATCCCAACAGCTGACTTGTGTCACACCTGCTGTCCAAAATTTTGGGGGCTGACTTATCCTTCTCTTCTTGAGTTTCTAGCAAGGCTGTGAAGGCAGTACAACCAACCACATTGGAAACCCAAGGCTGCACCTTTTCCTTCAGTTCAAAGAGCACTGCCACGTGCACCTGACTATTTAACCCAGGCCATGCTACACCAGAATGCAGTCACATCTGTCTCTATATTCTGTCCCATCAGACAGACCATCTTTCCACCCCTTGCTTTGATGACTGAACGTTCACACTCCAGTTCTGTCTGTATGCAGCTATAGAAGAATAATCAATCCCACGCTTGCCTAAGAATTCCAGGAGACTCTCTCAGAGTTTTAGTAACTGCAACAAAGGCAACATAAATCAGAACTTTTCCCTTTAAAGTAAATCATGAAATTCAACATACAAATCTCTAATATAGTAACACCTATCCTGTAACCTTGAGCAAGCTTGGGTATTTCCACTTCATACACGACTAAAGAACCAATAAAGGATGAAATATTAAGAAATTAATTTTATCTTTACAGCTTCCTACCAAAGGCAAGGCAATCAACACACTCTTCCCTTGCCTAAAACCCAGTGAACCCAATAGGGTTTTAAAGTTACAGAGAAAAAACTAAGTTAAAGCTCTATGAATAAGAGAGATATCAGAAAATAAACATACTTTTCTACTGCTGACCGTTTCTGAGATTTACTCTTGTAATTTAATGCCATCTTTGTCTCCATACCTGTATACACTGCAACACCTGGGAAGGAAGGGGGGGGAAAGAGTTATACTTTACTTTCTGTATATATAAATTGCAGAAATTTTCATTTTGAGAGACGTAGGATAAAATCAAAAGGTGGTATTACTTTTGTGTTTACTTCAGTATAGTGATGAGACAGTATTTTGTAGGTATTTGCAATATTCTGCTATAGTAAAACAGTACTACTGAAGTAATTTTAACACCTACTTTAACACTGTTCATTATTATGAC
Source organism: Lepidothrix coronata (assembly GCF_001604755.1). Taxonomy (NCBI): domain Eukaryota; kingdom Metazoa; phylum Chordata; class Aves; order Passeriformes; family Pipridae; genus Lepidothrix; species Lepidothrix coronata. The sequence continues at coordinate 1,890,869 of NW_016690209.1, read as the reverse complement.
TGTACTGCTCAATATGTATTTTATGGAAATCAGAATGGTAAATCTCAGGAGAAAGTCTTGAACAATGGGTAGCAGTAAGAACAGTCATTTATCCATTGAAGTTAAGTTATTCCTTTATCAAACCACTTCAAATATTTTCACGGAACGGAGCTGGAACTTTATGTCCTTAGAGATTCTTCAGCATAATATCATTACTTTCATCTATAATCATATCCCCTCAGGTAACAGGCAGCAAGATTATTACAATTTCTTCAGTGCAAGTAGAATTAAAGCACAGTTCATAATCATGCTTTAAGAAGAGAATACTCTTTAAATATTTAGATGTCTACAAACCAAATATTTCTTTAGTGTTTTTTAATCTTGCTCCACGAAGTAAGAGACTTTCAGGCCCAAGAGGTCTAAAAAAGAAATAGAAATATCAGCATTTAAAAATTAGTTGTTCTGTATTCTGTAAAACCAATGAAATCCAGTCTCCTATGCAAAGTTGTCCTATATTCCCTATGAACTCCCAATGCAGCAACTTCAACCCCATCCTCATTTAGATCCATCTTCAATCATCTTACACGCCTCACCCACACATCTCCACAGAGCTCTGTTTCATTTCATGTCTCCTTTGGACACTGTCATACTCTCCCACCACTGTTACATATCCCATAATTACTGATTGAGCTAAATATTCCAAATGGCTGGTTCAGAGAGACCTGCAAGTTACTCAGGAAGCAAGCAGGCAAAAAGCCAGTTGAGCTCACAGTACACCAGGAATGCTATTTTTAGGTTTGGCTAACTACCCATCTTACTTCTACCCCTCTGACAAACTGAAATGATCTAGAAAGTTCAAAATTTTTCATATCAAACAGAGACAAACAAGTAGATGGTCACACCACCACCACAGTAGTGCAAATTTTGCTTCCTAACACAGGAGTAAAAATTTCATAAATTTTTTTTCCTCACATCTATCTCAACGCAATATTACATTCATTTCTTTAGCTAAGTTAACTCCAAACAGGGCTGGGACAATAAAGGTCTAATTGGAAACAAGGTCAATTTAAGGTTAGAGCCATATGTTCTACTCCAGCAGTTGTATCACCTTTAGAAACTATCAGCAGGGTTGGTGTGAAATTAAAAAAAAATGCATTTTTGCCAGTGTTTCAAATGAAAGCAGAAATTTAACAACTGCAGTGGACAGGTTGACATACCAGGTATAAGCAAAAGAAGTAAAGTTCATATGCTAAGTGCTGGCACACAAGCCCTTGGGTTTGCCTTACTTTCCCTTTAGCTTTGCCACAAGCAGTCCATGATCACTATTACATAAACAAAGCTCTTATACCTGAAGTTCCTTTGAAAGCATAACCTGGAGTTACTCAAAAAAAACCCCAAAAGCCAAATTCACAATCCACCTCCCACAGTTAAACATTTAACTTAATTAATTTAACTTAAATGTTACTGCAAATGTGACAGTTACCATCACAAATACCATGTGCAGCAATTATACACAGATTATGGTGGGTTCTTTAAATTACACATACATATGTTAATGTTTTAGGCTAGACTCAAACTTCAACTGAAGAATTGAACTAAAAGGGACTAAATGCTCGAGCATTTAAACTTTTCATGTAAGAAATATTATTTGTATTTCTGGATCCAAGTTTGTAAAACCAGTCTGACAAACCCAAAATAAAAAACCTGAATCACTGCAATACAGTCTAGACAAGTTTATCTTTGAGAGAGAGAAGATAGCTCTTTGCTAGAAGTCAGAACTTGCAATTTTTTTTCCACACTCCCTTTAAACTGACTCTGTTTTATGTTGTCAAATTATTTTGATAGATTATCCCAAAGCTGAACCTCTCAATCTTGAGAGTAATGGATCTTGAAAAGCTCAAAGTGAAGTATCACATAAAGTGACCTTAGAAAACAGCTGAGTGGGGTATTGGGGATGGTATGGGTGGTGTTCTTTTGGGGGGTGGTCAAGGACACTGGACTTGTGGTCAAGTGACCTGCCTTCTACACCCCCATATCTCTTGCAAAAACAATTTACAAATCCTTGATTCACTCTGAACTCCAGGTCACTCCTATCTATAATTGACAAATGTTTGCAAACCTCAAAGGAGTCTCTCAGACTGAGACTTTCAGTCCTTCAGACTGAAGCACACATTACATGGAAAATAGCTCAAGCAGAAATTTCACACAAAAAAAAAAGTGTAATAGATAATATTTTGGACTTTAGAAGAGTGAAAGAACCATAACAGATTTACCTGTTTCTATGACAAATATACATCATAACACAGCACTTCACCTTTTCAGAAGAGGTGACAAGGTTTCTTGAAAGCGCGACTATCCATAACCCACATGATAAAATAATTAAACAACTTAAATGCTATCTATTCCTGAAAATTTGGCCATTTCTTTTGAGTGAGTTCCATGTCTTTATTTCAAACTATGATCTTTCTCACTCCTGTTCTTCCTATTTTCCCTCCTGGTAAACAGGATCTGCTGTAGTTTACATAATATACCACTGGAAATTGTTTCAGATCAATAAATGCTTTAATTAACAACTAGCAACAAAGCTACCAGCTGATTACCAGAGCCTAAAAATTACCCATTTCGGAGCGGTCAAGCCTTTCAGAACCATTATATTAAATCTGAAAAACTGGGGAGTAATGAACTTTCTTTCACTAATTTTCTTTCTTCTCCATCTGAAGTATTCAGTTATAACTGACAACTTTCAGTAAAAATACCCCTCCCTTTTACATATTCAACAGTAACTCTTATTTGTGATGGTTTTGACTTTAACCATCTTAGAAAATTTGACTCACCGTACTATTTCTTCAGCTTGTTGACTTACAGTTATTCTTCCAACAAATCTAAGAGAGATGGAAACGTTTTAGAAATATCTGCATAAAGACTCAAAAATGTAAAAAGACTGTATTTACAAAATCTTTAATGGTTCACAAGTACAAAATGGAACAATATGGAAACACTGGCACCGATTTTACAAGAGACATTTAACAACAGAAATATTTATCTGTCAAAAGAACAGTCGTCTGAGAAAGCCTATTAGGTTTCATTATTAACCACAAAAGATTATATTTCTACTCACTTAAACAGATTGTGACTTTTTGATGATTCAGTAAGAAATAATTCCTCAAAAAATGTAAGTTAGCATATTACCAACCAGAAATAGTATTTTTTCTTTCACTAAAACAAATCTAATCTGCATTTAAAATCTGACATTTGCATATTTAGCATGACCTCAGCCACAAACAGGGACATAAACTTCCATAGCAATTATACCTTAATTTGCTAAATATCAAATATCTGAACTGCTGCTCAAACTGAGTATCTTAGTTTTAATGAATTAAATATTTCTCAAAGATCCCAAAGTTTACTGAAGAACAGCTGTGACACTTGGATTTTAAAAACTACTACTTAATAGCTACCATTTTCCACTATACAATTCAGAAGAAACTTGGATGGAAATATAACTTTTGCTCCCCATGATGTCTACGACATTGATTGCTGATGTTAAAGATATCCCTGTTTTTAATCTAAGGTTTTACTGTTGAAGAATGGAGTTCAAATCTTGAGCACATGCAAAATAAACATGGTTAACACATATCTTTGGAATTAACATAAGCTTACAACAATTTGCTATGATTTGAGTTAATTTCACTTTAAAATATCCTATATAGTACTGAAATCTCCCGGCAGAACCTTACACAACTCATTCTCCAAACTGGTCATATTCATAGGACATTTAATTTTTTTAGATCTGGAAACAAGTTTACTGGTTAGAACAGAAAGGTACATAATTAAAATACAAAAGATAAATAAAAACTATAATTTTTGGTTTAATACCTAAATACTAAAACTTGCCACTTGCAGCTTTCAGTAAGTACATATGTATAAACACAGGCTAATTATTAAAATCTAAAATTCAAGCACGTGTCTGAAGCTATTTTAATTGCAGCAAGACCGATAACATTCATAATATTAAACACCTCATTTTGAGGTGTTTAATTTCAAAATATTTACTACTAAAGTGATACCTGTACAGATCTGCTTCTGGCTGCTGACATTCTATAACAGCTACCAGTTTGTCCAGGTTGGCAACAGACTGCAACACTGCTGTTTCTGGGACCGCAACGTGTGTCTGTAAAACAGCGCCCCTTAAGTTAACACAGGACTACCAGGCAGCAGGGGGGGTATTTCAACAGGCTGAACTAAAAATGGCATCCCAAATTAACTGTTTCACAGAAGTAACCCAGACCTTAAGATTGGTCTCTCCATCCAGACTTGCAGTGGTGACATGGCATGAACCGTCCACTCGATCAGACGACAGAAGCACCAGGTCAACAGGAAAAGTCTCATCTTTGGCTACTCTGACAATGTCCCCCACCTAATGAAGTGAACACAAATGAGAAATACACAAAGGGAGTTTGATAAGAGCAGAATTCATTTCAGCACTGTTACCTAACCATGATCAAACAGGCCACAATGATTAGTAATGAAACGAGAGCTGTACTTATGTGATAGAAACACAATTTTCAGTTTGCCCTTAACCACATACCCGAATGTTTTTAGATCTAGTTTTCACAAGGCCACCACTTCGAACAACATAAACTGGAGCACCGTTGACTTCATTGTCTGCTTTATGTCGTAGCCAATCTTCATAACCCTGTGGAAAACACACAGAAATTTACTTTTCAAGCAATAAACCTAAAAAGCTTACTAAATATCTTCTAAGCAAATGCGCTTCAAATTACTTCCTGCATAATCTGAATAATAATTTCTCTTGAGTTTCTACTAGAGCTGTTACTCAAGAACCTGGGAAACCTCTTAATTTTCACTCACAGGAACAAGTAAATGCACATAAAGCAGCAAAAGTGGTGAAGAAACTTAACAATTCCATATTCTCTGAAAATAAACAGGCAGTGATATTTTCTGCAGATCAGATGACCAAGCACTCATTAAATCGTTGATCTGTATGGATTATTATACCACAAATCTGGGAAGAGTCAGTCCCCAGGGTCTTTTATGGATTCCTTTTTTTTAAAGAAGTAACAGACTGAAATTACTTCCTCAAGTCATACCACACAGCACTTCTAATACTTACTGTTATAGCCTATGTGTGAAATCTTAAGATTTCCTAATTTTGCATGACATGCTGTTGACACATCAGCTCTGTATAGCAAGAGAAGATGACTGAGAAGGTTTTAATTCTTTTTGAGTCCTAATGGAACAGTTTGCAGCAACTGAGCTTTTAACTGATAAATTAAGCAGTTTTTCTTTAATTGTTATTCCGCACCTCTTCAAGCACCCTTTATCCCATGCACACAAATGTGCAAACATTCCTGATCATGAATCCCCATCCTATTTTCCTGAAGTATTTATACATTGCTTATTTAATCTAATAGCATTAGATTATAATAGCATAATAATCTCTAATCCCCAAATCTAGGTACTGTTTGGAAAGCCCCACAAGCAAAAGCAAGAAATGGATCAATCTATGGATCAACTGCTTCCTACATCCTGGCAAAACTTCTGCAACTCATTTGCAATAACAGAAAGATTTCCTAAAATGCTTTTCTGCAGGTATAAAATGTGTGAAAGAGCTAAAAACACTTCCTTGTAAATCTGCAGACAGAAGGAGGGAGCCGTATGAAACAGCAGGCATAATCCCAACTCATCCTACAAACATTATATGAATGTAATAATACAAAGAGTATTAATGCAGATGCAGTTTGGAGAGTTCTGCAGTTGACTGTAGTCTGTAGGGAAGTTACATGATGAATTTTGTATGTTAAAAGTACAGTTTTGCAGCTTTACCTTCATGTACTTCCACTGTACCTAGCACAAATGAATAAGGACAGCACAACTGCACTGCCTGGGTTTGAAAAGAAAAGGGAGAGGAAACAGGGAAAAGAAAAGAAGCTTTATATGCCAAATGCTTAAAAATAAATAATTAAGAAGTGTGTAGTAATAGCAGCCACACACAGAGATTCTGGGAAATCAGAATCCTAAAGCTCCTAAGTAAGACTCTTTTAAGAATCCTTCCTAATCAATATGAAAAAGCAAGAGTCAGTACCTACAGTTCCTTGTTAAAGGTGACTGACAGAAGAAAACAAAGGTTTAACTAACATCCAGTAACCTTGGGGCATTTGTCTCATAGACCTGAACAGCTGAGCAATATGGGCATTTGGCAAAGAACTGAAATTTACCTTCTTTAGAAAGTACAGATTTCAGCGCTTTCCCCATCTGACATCTACTGCCTACAACCCGAGGGTGACACCTCACACCAGGGAATTCTTAAGAGCCAACTTAATGTGGTCAGTTCAAATTCCCCCAAAATTTACCTACTGCGGCACTTTTGAGAGTTCCTTATCCTCACTTGCAACTATTGGAAAAATACTGTAACAAAGAGAGATGCAACAGGAACACGGGGAATGTTGCTTAATTGCATGAAGAGAAACGAAGATTAAAATCCCTCAATTAAATTATATTCTTAAGTCCTGTTTAAATAACTGCATCAATGTAATTGAGAAACAGCCTGCATTTTATATGACCAGGGTTTTCATTCTCAGTATAGGTCTATAATTATTCAAAACCTTCAAAGTTCATAATTTAACTGACAATCAAGTAAACATCTCTGTTCAATCAGCTAAATACCTATAACTTATTGAAATGGACTATTTCCTAAAGCTCCTTGGGAAATACCTTTATTTTATTGTGTTTTGGCTTGTTTTTTTAACTTTTTATTTTTATTTGTTTGCCAATTTTGGACTCCTCTGAGGATTGTATATAGACCTTCACAGGCACAAGGAGGAAAGTGCTCTGGCTAACAGAACAGATAAAATGACACAGCATGAGTTGCACCACTTTGCAGTCTAGTATGTCCTTCTTCTGACCCAGGTGCAATTACACTTCTAAGAAAAAGTTCTGTCTCCTTTGCTGAGTTTAAAATCAGGCTGAGTTCTGAGGTTTGCTAGAGGTTCCACATTAACTGGTCTTCTGGAAGCAGGGGAGAGTTCTTCCACCCACTGCTAAGCTTCTTAAACCTGCATATGGTTAATGCTTCTATTTTTCACCTTCATCTTTTGAGAGAATATTAAATCATAGTTTAACATTTACCCTGATGTAACTTTGTACAGAGCTGGTGCCCCACAGCTTTCAAAAAGGGGTTTCTTTCCTTAAAATCTGCTTCATGTGAGAGAAAATTGGAGCTGATTTTGAGGCAATACTATTTTCCCCTCTGCACTCCAACAGAAGGTTTGTCTTTCTTCCCTGTCTGAAGGCAGCCTGTTGGAAATAGCACACTTAATTGTCCTTCCAAGGTAACAGCTTGTGAATATTTTTTGCCTTCTTTGCAGCATGTAGGATAAATGTGAGAGTCCACCAGATCAGCTTAGGTGGTTCCAATAGTCCTTGCAGAGATATTGAGACAGCCAGGAAATCTCCTGGTGCTTTGCAAGTCATGAATGATTTCAAGTTTCTCCAGAAGGAATGACAGAATCTCTTTTCTTTGCAAATGATGATAAGATACTTAAATTTCCCAATATAAGATTGGACATCTGGAACCAAGGTGGTGTTAGATTATTTTGGCCTATTTTAGACTTACACAAGTCCAACTTCTTCCTGGAAAAAAATGATCTAATATTTATAACTCTGTTTCATAATCTCTTTTAGTTCACACACCTTTAAGGGATATTATCCATTGCCTACTTATGATTCTAGCTCTTGAATATGCAATTTTTTTGGAGGGGTGATGGTAAAAACTGCAATTGAATAGGATTAGGGCACTCTACATACAGAAATTGCACAGTAACAAGATGAAATGTTAGTCCAAATATTACTCCAGCATTAAGAACCCCTCTGCCCCATTCTACCCAGTTGAAAGCTAGAACTATTTTTACTTTTGCCCTATTTCTGGGTGCCTTTGGGTGTTATTGGCACAGAAGGCAAATTGAAATTCCAGCTGTAGCTCTGTAACAGTCTCCTGCTTATTTTTCAGTTGCTAGACTGCATCTCTTCCCCAGACAGCACTGTCAAACCCCTTGAAGGGGATAGTTCCTGAAAATAACCTCCATGCAGAAGAGATTATAATTTCTATTCACATCACCTCTTTATTTATGAGCTCGTTTCTTTCTCCTCTTGCTTTAAGGGTTTAGAGAAAACATAAGATTTTTTTTTTCTTTTTCTTCTATTTCTACATTCTCATTACCAGGGCTCTAGGTCTCAAAATGGTGCTTGAACAAGATTTCTGTTAAACTCAGATTTTTCTTATTTCAGGTGCTATAAAGCACTTCAAAATGTTTTATGCAATCAAAGAAGAAGAAAAGAAAACCAGAAGCTTTCTAAATTGGAGCTTTTACCTGGTACAGGATTACATTTAATACATACTTTACACCATGGAACCTACTCCTTGGGGCCAAACTTGCCTTTTAACTACTGACAAACATGGGCTGCACCACTGCTCCATCCACCCAAGCTCCTTTCTCAGTGTGTGATGTGGGAGGACTGGTTTTGATATGCAGCGAGGTGTGCCAAAGGAATAAGTGAGGAGCTTTCAGAAAAGGTCTAATAACAAGTGACATGTAATGTTTAGACAAAAATGCTGCCTGACATCATTCACTGTCCATTTAAGGGTACTGCAGTGAGTCACTGAGCGCTTGACAACTAACCAAATGCTGAAGCTCAAGCATCTAAAAAGAAACATTAAATACAAAATCCTTTCTAAAAATTTCACTGTTTTACGTATTTTTAGTATCTAAGCATTTTCTTGGTCAGACTTTGTTAAGTAACTTTACCCTCAAAAGATTTCATGCCACAAGGTTTTTCCCCTTTACCTGTTTTATGGCTGTCACAGTTATGACAAAGAACAATGGCAATCCACTGGTAATAGGACTGGTAGGGGTATCTATCATGAGCTAAAAGGGAAGAAAATATGAACATTAGCTCAAATTTTATTTTTACCATTGTAATTTCAAAAAAAAAGTCAATAAAAAACCACCCTAATAAAGTAAGACATGACAACTATTTTCCAAGTATCTCATTATAAATTGTGAGTGTTTTTACTGCATTTCTTGCAATATTTCTGGAGCAAAACTCAGTTAAATAATACATGTCAATAATGATGCAAACAAAAGGTTCTAGGTAACAGAGCAGCCTTAGTCACATTTGTAATGCATGTGACAATTTTAAGAGTCCTTAGTAAAAGGAAGATATACTTCCATTCTACAGAGATGAATTTGGAAGTATATTACAAAGGAAAGAAATCTACATTTCGTGATGCTGTTTCAACATTCTATACAATCTACTGCTTACCAGCAATGTAGAGTATAACATCATCCACTTCAGAAGTGAAAATAAAGTTAAAAACAGTAATTTCCAATGGTTTAGATATTAGAGAACATTTTCTTTTTCAGACTGCACCTTTCCAGTTCCCCCAAGTTAACATGCATTTTTTACAATCTGTGCTATTGTTGCTGGCATGCCAAAAGTGCAGTGTACACACTAAGATTCTGTATGTGGGGGGATGTTAGTGCTTCTCCTCTGCTGCAGGAAAAAACCAACACGGTCAAGTGCTGCAAAGAAAATATACACAGGAACTATTCAAAACCACAGACACTGATTGGATCCACTTTACCTGAGACCTATGGCATTGCTTTGGGAATCATTAAAGAAGAAAAAACAAAATCATACATGAAGTTTACTCTCTTAAGAGCCAAGAGCCTCACAGAGAAAACAGATTATGCCACCTTACAACGCATGCATGAGTTTATTTCTTTTGCCATTGAACAGACAATTTACAGAACACAACAAAAATGAGACATAGCCTGCAATATTGTTCCTCAACTGCAGCACTGCAATTTCAGCTTGGCAGCATGTTGTCCAAGAAGACCCATGCCAAAAGCACCTGATTTAGGTGATATAGATGACATTTCTGCCATCTATACTCTCTCACTCTTTCTCAAGAGAGGCTCATATATGAAAATGAAGCAGGTTTTGTGCTGGTGGAATTGTCATGGCAGCCTGCTCTCTTTGCCTCTTTCACCAGAACACCATGGTCCTTTGCCTGCCACACAGTTGGACACACATCCACACACACCTGGTGTCACCAAAATGCAGTCTGTCACCATGTTTTGGGCATGCACGTGTGTGGTGAACAACGTGGACTGGACTGTGCTGTAAGTTTAAATCCCACACTGAGACTTTGCCCCAGCTCTGCCATCCCCAGTGGAACAAGGTGGTAATGACAGATTCTGCATCTTGGTCACATGAGATTTGTATGACAGGGAATATACCATGGTGATCAACTTTAAAAGGCACCTTTGCCTTATACAAAAAAAAAAAAAATTAGATATTAATGAACTTCCAAATGGGATTTGAATAAAAACCTTCTAATAAATGAACAAAAACTACTGCAGCTTTTCTCCTGTTCTATTTCCAAGAATGCAGGCACATAGACAAGACATTTCCCATACACATGAGGGCATCCACTTGTCACAAAGACAACAGGATTACACTCAGTGTAATCTAATGCCTTTAGATCTCTATTTGTTCATGGATATCACATTTAGATATTACTGAACTCAACAGTTTGAAAGAAATGTGACACAAAATTGAACTAAAGGGGTAAATCTGCTTTTATTTCTTTTTAATGCAATGCTGGCTGTGGTTACTTTAAGTAACATTAATGTACTATCTCCAGCATGTCTCCATGTTCCTGAAGCTACAACATGTTAAACAGCATGAAACATCACAACAGGAATGACACAGTCAATACTCTTAACTAGGAAAATGCGATGGACAACACATTCTGTTAGACAAAGTTAGAACAGTATGACTTTAGTGACTCCCAACACAGGAATTTTCAGCCTAGAAAGGTCATTCTTTCTAAATGTGAAAGAACAAGATCAAGGGACACAGGAGGCAATGGATTCAAAACCACAGAACTGGCCCAGTATTGACATCTTGCACAATCACAGACAAATTTTATGAACTCCTCACTATCCCTGTTTTTTGTCAAATGAGGTGCCATATTTTTCAGATGCATACTATTAAATGTTGGTTAATCACTGTGGAGGACTGCACACGTTCAAAGCATTCTATTTTATAATGATAGAAAAGTTTGTGTACCCCAAAATCTTGTCTCTGCCTCAGACATTAATTTGTCTTTCAAAAGTTACTATTTCTCCTTAGACTCTTTCTCCTTTCACCTGCTAAGCCTACAATAGCTCCACAGAATTCAGGTACAAAATTACAGAGCTGGGGGTGCAAAGATTACCGAAAATGTACACACTGTCATAATATACTCGTGGATGTTCTTCATTAAAAGAAGAACAAAAAAGCTACAAAAGCCACAGCAGTATTTCTGACCTGTACTGTAACAGTAACAGCATTAACTGACATCTTCAAAACCGACAAACTGTCAACCCAAATTGTAACACCTGTGGGTTCATTTTATCTGAACAAATTGAATGTCAGGATCTTAGAACTGTGTCACAATAGTCTGTTGACTTACAAAAGCGAGATTCCACCTACACTGGGAATATACACTAATCTCTGCTCAGCTCAAGAGCAAGCACACTGCCCACTTTGGTGCCAGTGAACCTGAATGTCTGTGTTTCTGCACACAAATGTCCAAGAAGCACTTAAAAACACACAGTAAAACTCCTGGTTTATTCAAACACCACCAATGCCCACAAAAATAAGAAGTCTATTTGGAATTTCATTACCACCTTACGAGATTTAAAATTGTATTTTGAGGCAATTGAGTCCCTCTGCTGTCAGTGCAATGGGCTTTAAAGCTGCACACTTAAACACATTGGCATTCATAAAGGTAAAACCTAAGAATAACACTTAAATTTGGACATAATTGTTTTTAAAGTGATGTTCTTTTCCCAGAGAAACTGGAAATGTGTTCTTTTTATAGGCAGAATATGTAAGTAGAGAAGTTAAATTCACAGAACAAAAATCAGTGGCAGATTTACAACATAAACTGCAATTTCCTGAGTATTATTCAACTTACCTGAACCAAAAATATAATGAGAAAATAAAAGTTGGCTACTCTTCGGAACTGCTCAAATAAGTTTTTTGGAACAAAATTCCACACTGTATACTGAAGGGAAAAAAAAGGGAGAGAAGAGTAATTACGACACACTGAACAATTTTTCAATGAAATTCAGTTCCAATCCCATTAAAGTCTGTTAAGCTAAATCTTTTCATTCTCCATCTCCCCTCCCCCAAACCTTCTCCTGGTCTTGGTCTTCTCCCACACAGAGCTGCTGTATCCAATTTTTGTTGGTTTTTTCTCCTTCTGTTTCAAGTACAGCTAGCAGGGAAGCAGAGGTAGCAACTGCATTGCCAGTACAGGCCATGTTTTAAATGTTCTCCTACCCACTGGGATAGGGGCAGCTGGAGTCATTTGGCTGTTTGCATCCTGGGTAGCAGGGAAGAAATTTAATTCTTGCAGCTGTAACATTCTCTCCAACACCACAGCGACAAGGCACATCCCACCACCAGCTCCACTGATTTCAATCCAAGAACACACTAGGAGGGAATCTGCAACTGCAGTCCACTGCTGATTTATTTTATGCAGAGTATTAGCTTTCAATTTGGCTACTTTAAAAACCCTCACAACCAGCTTCACCCTTCTTTTTAAGTAGTTTGGTGCATCACATTCAGACATGACCAGCACTGGTTTAAAACCTACTGTCCTTCAGAAATCCTGACCAACAGGCTTAATTGCTCTGTACTTTAATAGGCTTTGAGGAAAGAAGGATGAGAGGAGAAAAACTACATAGGAAGCAACCTTGCTTTTCCCTCAAAAAAGTTTGTTTCATTTTGAATATTGTATATGCACCACTAGACATCATACACACCTGCACATTTACCAAACAACTTCTAAAGTAACATATCAAGTGGTTTTCCCACAAGAAATGGATTCCTTACCTTGGATGATATGATTCTGTTGTCTGCAAACTTCTGAGGAACATAATGGCCATGCTGGGGAAAACGATTTGCTATATAAATAGTTCTTGTATCGCTTTGATGAGGTGGGTCAAAACCCTAAAAATAATATAAAAATAAAATAAAAAAGAGGTGATTGAGAAAGACTGTTAATAGCTGCTGTTTTCTAAAACTGTTAACTTTGTGCTGAAAAATGATATACAGATATCAAGTAGCAGTTTTGGAATAGTGGCTCTTGAATAGTAAAGAAAATTAATGTACAAAATTGAAGTCTGTTTTGTCCATAGAATTTTCAAAAATTGGGAAAAAACCCTCCCTCAATTCTGAGGTTGTGTACTCATTCTGAAAAATAAAATTAAAAAAATCCTTTCTCAAGAAGGACAGAGATGCAAACTTGAAACCTTGTGAAACTTAAAAAAGAAGAAATAGAAATGAAGATGAAAATATAATTAAATTACAAAACCTCCCAGCTGTGCTCATAAAACCAATTATTGAAAAAAATAAAAGGTCAAAACAAACAAGTTATACTAGTATGCTGTGACAACTGGATTTTGAAAAGATTCTCACCAGCTAAAAATCAAAAGCATATGCATCTGACTAGACAATACTGTTTTTCCAAACAGGTTTTATCTCCAAGAAGTAACAATTTGTCAAATCTCAAATGTGATTTCCTGTCACGACCACCAATTCATCCAACAACTCTGAGTCATCCATGTCATCCCACTGAGGAAAAGGCCTTCAGTGCTGAGGAGGCTGGAGAAGTGGGAGCCACAGCTGAAGCACTGAGAACCCACTGGACAACACCCAGAGGACTGGAACATGAGCCACAAGGGATCCTAAAAACATGACTTATAACGCAAGGCTGAACAATCTAAAAGGCAAAGAGCAAACAAATTAGAGTCATTTAGCCTAGAGGAGAGGAAACTTGGGATATCCTAGCAAATCTTCTGATATAGAAAAGACTGTTCCATTGAGAAAACAGGTAATTTAAAGGACAAAGAAGAACAGAAGCAAGTAGGCTTAAGCTGCAGGTAGGAAAACTTAGTCTGGATATTGGCAACCAAACCAAAATTCCTTTCTTATGGAAAGGAAGAATTAAAAACCAAAATAAGTCATGTGGGAAGGTTGTAATGTCTCTGTAACACAAGGGCTTGTATCTAGGTCATTCAAGTCTATCTTTAATAGAGCCTTTCCTGGGGCTACATGACTCACCAGAACTCTTCCTAGCAATAATTTTTTGACCTGGACAAGCAGGTGATGCCAAAAGACAACAAACAACACAATAAAACAGTAATAATTCAGAGAACAGGCCAAGAAAACTACTAAAATAAAAAGAGAAAAGCTCTAAGACATGAAATAAACCAGTGAAATTAAATCTGGAACTGTTAATTGTTCAATCAGGAATCAATGACTGTGAGGTGCTGAATTTCAGTGCCAACACCACACACATTCCTAATCTTAGAATTGACTTTGCACTGTGTCCACAATCTCCTTGTTCTTTGATGCCATGTGCAAGGACAACTGGTGGAACAGCTAGGAAGGGCATTCCCAATTCCATTACTGCAGGTGAGGAAACGACATTTGCAGTTGTGTTGCTTCACATGTGAAACCAGGCTCAGACCCTGAATGATGTCAAATAAAAACTGACACTTCACAGAACTCCAGAAGAAGATACTTCTGTACCAGTAACTACAGAAGATAAACAGTGAGCACAATGAGTGACACAAAAAGTGGTTGGTATAACCCATCAAGAATTTTCTTAAATCCATGAATATCTCTAACACAGGGCATGAGGTCTGTTCACATCCAGGATGGTGTCATTTTAAAGTAAGGTAATAATAAAAAGAATCCTCTCAAACATACAAATTTTTGTGTTTGACATCATTACCAGAGAAACCTTCTACATCAGAAAGAAAGAGGTCCAGAAAAAAGAAGGGAGAAAGAAAGGAAGGGGAATTTTTCAAAGAGATTTGAAGGAGAACAAACTTTAGATGACAAGCAGTGGAAGGCTGGTCTAGTCACAGGCTCCAGGGTGAAAACTTGTTTAAAGATAAGAGTGGAGCAGTGAGACAAAAAGTAGATAGGGGAAAGGACAGGAGAAAATACATAGGATGCCAAAAGCAAAAAGAAAGGAACTGTTCACAGCTTTAAGAAATACAAGCATGAAAGTAAGATGAAAAAAAAAGTACCTGTTAAATGATGACACAAAATTTAAAAAGAGAACAGTGTTTGCAGCAGAAGCATTTTGGATACCTGACATTAGTGACACATTATTTCTAAATCAATCCAGAAGATGCCACAAATAAAAGGGTTTTGCAAGCAAGAAAAAATGTGCCTAATTAGTAAGACTAGGTGCACAGCTCTCTTCTATCTCAGAAAATGTCTGGCACTCACAAAATACCAGACATTCTCACTTTGGAAAGTCATACTCTACAGCCTGAAAAAATTCAAACAGATGTAAAGCAAGGGAAATAAAACCAGAAAAAGCAAAGAAAACAAGTGGCAGTCTTCTTTCTGGCAGTGAAAAATGCTAATCTCCATGCCACTTGCTGAAAGTTATTAAAAGATAAACGAAAGGTTTCAGAGTGACTACAGTATCACTGAATTTTTTATATGCCCTTTTTAGGCAACTATCTGAGCACCTGAAAGTTGATGAGTTTGATGACATTTTTATTATGAAGAGTAAAGACCTCTGTACAATTCCAGCCTCACTGCACAAGCACTTCTATCAGAGAAGAATACATCTGCTGAAGCAGACTCAACTGATTAAAAGGAATCTATTTTCCAAATCGGAATCTCTGGCCATACAATTTTACAGGTGCAGTTGTGCAGTTAAAACAGTTTAAAACTGCAGTCTTTACACATTTAATTCCATTTTGTTGACATTTGCCACAGAGAAAGCTCAGAAGCTGAGCAGTCAGCAGATCACAAAGCACACCCAAGGCAGGCTGGGGACAAAAACCCTTCAGTTGTCAGAGCTGTGGTTGGAAAAGGACATCCCTGACAACCTTAGTGACTTGACTGTAGTCACAGCAGGAAATAAGTGTCAGAGCTGGGAACAAAACCCAGATTTCTTAAATTTTATGACTGTAACTTCTAAAGATCATTTGAAATTACCCAGCATCCCTGTCATCTCATAATTAGCCAGACCACAACCAAGTAGATCTGCCAGAGAAATTTTCATTACACATCTCTCCAAGGAAAATTCTGCACAGACAATGAACTTAATTTTCAAGAACTGAAATGTCTTTAACACTTCCCAAACTATGGGATTGGTCATTGAGCCTGCTCCTGACACAAACTGATCTGTAGTCCAAATTTTTGCCCGGCAAAGGGATTTTGCACGGTAACTGTCCACAGCCAGCAAAGCAGGCTGAAGCACACTGTCTCCTAATTTCACTTATTAGACAGTTCTCTCTTTCTAACGTCATTCTCTAACTCAGCTGCAGAAGTAGGGTAACATGCCCTTGTCAAAGGATTTCTGCAGCTGAACAGCATGAGCAGAGAATCCCCAAATTAAAGTTTGAGTCTTGCAAAACGATTGTCACCAATATCTTTCAACAAAAGTTAGTTTTCCTGCAGTTCTCTCGTGAAGTGATTTCTACCCAAGTGCACAGATAATTGATGACATCACAAATGATGCTGAGTGTATTACAGAATCTGATATTTAAAGCTTCTTGATAAGGTATATTACAGGCATATATATTACATGAGTCAGCTTTAAATAAAATTTGACCATAAGATAAAGTGACCTGATTTTCCCCCCTTCATGCTGCAAGTTAAATCTACATTTATTAGCTAAAGTTCAGCCCCTCAGCTGATTTATCAACACAAACCAGGAGTTATCTACCCTTGGAATACATCCCTCACTTAATTTCAATCTGCACATTCCCAATAGAAGTTTTGCACCCAGATAAACTCAACATGTTTGTTTTTGAATATAGTTTAAACACATACCACTTAAATACAATACAAAGTGCCTGAGTGAAGCTGATTTACAAAGCACAAATGAAAGTAACTTTTGAGGAAAAAAAAAGAAAAAGAAGAAATAAGTGATTCAGAGTTTTCCTTTTTTATAAATTTGCAATGACTCTAACCAAAGACGAAGTAGTTTTTACTAAATTCCTTCAGCAGTGATTTCGTTACTGTTCTAAAAGTTAGACAAAGACATCCTCTGTGCAATAATTAGGTCCCTTTAAAACAGCACAGAAAACATACCCCGAGGAACTGAGGAGAAATATTTGACTGCAATTTTATGCAATTTATTTCATGAAAGAAATGGGATTCAACAGCCACCCCAAAATAACCCCTTCCTACATTCTGTCTCCATTTCAACCACTTGCCCAGAATTGCCCATGTAGCCATCGGATAAGGTGGACTGGAAAACTGATCCAACCAAACCCCCACCATTTTTCCCACTTGTTTTTTTTTATTTTATTTTATTTTTTTTTAATGTGTCAGTTCCCTAAAACAATTGCATGGTCATGCCAATTGCCTGGTGACAAAAGCACTTACTATGAAAGAAGAGTTTTATATTGCTGCTGAGGAAGCATTATTAACACACACAATGAATTACGTAACCACAGAGTAAGCAAATGAGAAGCAGCACTACAAAAAGAGACCCTCCCAACACCTGCAAGTGTAAAGGAAGAAAAGAAAAACAGCTTTTTTGGTCAACTTGTTGATATAATATACACATATACTGCATATATATATACATATATACACATATAATGCTTCAATACCACTATTAACGTAGGGCAGTGTGCACGTACACCCTCCCCACGCCCTCCCCAGCACTGTGAAGTGAGACAGCAGAAATTCATGGATCTTTCAGCAAGGATTAGTGACATGAGACCAGCACACAACAAACCAATCGCTGTGTCAAGCTTTGCAATACAAACATCGATAATTACAAATCATCTGACAGGCAGTTTTTGCCTGTCACTTGAATAAAGCTGGCATGGTTTAACATCATCTCCCAGGGTTTCTCATTCATTCCTCACAGCTTTTACAGGGGTAAAAAAAGCAAACTTATATTTGCCAAAAGAACTTCTGCTATGTGACCACTTTTCAGTGAAAGGGGTTTGAAAGAAGAAGTCTCATTTAGAGCCTCTTCCTCATTTCAAAAACCACACTGGACAGTGCTAGGAAAAGTAGCAGATCCCCCATAAGCCATCTGATTATCAAGTACTACCCAATAAAACTAATAAACAGATGAAAACCTGGTCTGAGAAACCCTTTTTCCTCAGGAAGTGACTTGACTGATCGTGGCTGCAGAAGCAGAACACCACATCTCCTGGCAGACAGCCCAAAAGTCTGCTATTACACTGCTGTCAAGATATATTTTGATTAAAGGTGTTTTGAGGAAATGGATTTTCTTGCTTTGGATTTTCTTCTGAATATACATAGAATACTTTTCCCTCTGTCAGATAAGATGATCTATACACACTCCATGCCCATTTTCAGAAGTCTGTGTAAATTTGTACTCTATACAGTCAGCCAATAATTCTTTCAGTCATATAACTAGGCACTGGTCAAACTGAATTTGCCATATCAAAGGTTAGCATGAAGGAGGAAACAGCCTCTCACAGCAATTTTAAACACTGCTCTAACAACTGAAGTAGTGAATCAGCTGAAGCACCCTGACGTGTACATGGTTTGTTCCTCCCCTTTTAAATACCACTGCAGTAAAGAAATAAAACTGTACTAAAAGCCATGCACCATTCGTGCAACTTCCTCTTCCCACTTACTGTATCTACAGTTGTTTAAAATATCTGATAATAAATCATGCTGTAACCTTCTAAAAGACCTATAACCAGACTACATTATTTTGTGAAAACACACCCTCTAGGAAACAAGGCCGGAGAAATCATGAAGCAATAATCTGTCCTTTTACTACATTAAAAAATCTGCCTCATGCTACATTCAGAAAAGTTGTACTCGTGCTCATCACAAAGTCCTGGTTACATATAGCTCAAATTGTTCTTATTTTGCCTTATTTTTTCAAAATGCCCACAGAAGTAACCTGGGAAAATCCCTACTTAAAATTTAAAAAAAAAAAAAAAATCATCTGTCTTCTCTTTATTTATCTGCAAACATAACAAGCCAGGTCAACTGGCCTCATTCACTGCTAACATACTTCCCTGCGCCAGTTCCTCTACTCTGGTCACTGATGCCAAACATACTGGTCTTGTAACATCAATAAAATCAGAAAGGAAAAGGGAGCTGAGCAGGCAAGTTATGCTTTCTAACACAGTGCTCTCAAGACAGTTATGGCACGGCTGGTTCCCGTGAGCAGCAAAGAATTTTAACAGAGGTTCAGGTACAATGCTTAATTCTAAAATAGTCTGACTTGCATCGATGCAGGAAATGGCTTTCTTACCCTCCTCACAATCCAAATTACAGTATTTACAAAGCATTTTGGATTTCATATGATAAAACAAACCTAAAGCCTTATAACAGCTACTTGTGACTGTCTTCAAAAGAATTCTTTGTCCTACAGAATTATTATTCCAGCACCCAAAGGGGGACTACAAGAAAGCCAGGGAGGGACTGTTTACAAGGGCATGTACTGATATGACAAAGGGTAACGGCTTTAAACTGATAGAGAGCAGATTTAGATTAGATATAAGGAAGAAACTTTTCCCTGTGAGGGTGGTAAGGCTTTGGCATGGAAAGCTGCTGATGCTCCATTCCTGCAGTGTTCAAGGCCAGCTTGTATGGGCTTATCCTCTTGCCTCGATATATTTAACCAATAAAATGACTGTAATACATTCCTTATTCATTGCTTTATTTTAGGATGCTCCCTGTCATAGTCAGACACAGATTATGAAGATTATCAATAACAGATCCAGTGATACTTTTGCTCAGATGCTGTTTGGCAGAAAACAGACTTCACAATAAATGTGTCTTCAACTCAAATGAAGGAAGAAACTTAGTTAACAGTCAGATTCTAAGAAGCAAACCTCAGTCTCAGACAGGGCTAATCGCTACTCTTCAAGGCCAGTCAGTGCTCTCTAAGTTTTTTCTTTTTAAAAAATGTTAAAGTCCAAGAAGTTTGTGAGAAGTTGAACTTTGACAGGATCTGTGGTCCAGAATATTTGGTATTTTGCCATGCTTCCCAAAGCAGCCCATTCCTCTAAATAAGTGGAAATGAAGATGCCTTTGAAGTTCCAAATACACAGTTTTTTAATCTCAGAACTAAAAGTTTGCCTCTGTGGGCTCCAGCAATTAGTTGTTCATATCTGCAATATCATCTCCCCCTCAAGCATGAACAGAGACTGGGCAAGATTTTCAAAGGTGACAGGTGATTTCAGATACCTCTCAAGAGACAACTATAGGGCACCATATTTTGTAAAATAAGAATTGAGATCCCCAAAATCACAAATCACTTTTAAGAACACTGCTTGAATATAAAGTACCTTGAATATGGTACAATTCTGCAGTAATCAATCAGACAGAAATAGCAGCTACTAAACAGGTCACACTAAGAAATACAGAACCAATGCAGTAAATGAAACATTTAACATACAAATCCTTCATCTACCTTGAATAACCATGGTATCTCAGAAAAAAGTAACAAAAACCTCCACACCCTAACTGTATCCTTTCTGCACATTCCCTGTATTCATTTAAGTAAGGTTATAGCAGATGTTCAATATTTAATAAGGCATTCCAATCTGTGACAGGTTATGAACTTTCACTTAAAACTAGAAAGCAGCTCCAACTTTGTAGATAACAATTTCACCATAAAAACATTACATTTGTCAAGTCCACGACAGGACAAATACAGAAGAATCATACATTCCTTCACACATTTGCATCCTATATGCACCAGTATCTTAAAATGAAATACTGTTTACTCACTGCTTTGAAGAGTCATTTGTAAAAGTATTTTACACAAGCATGAAGGGCTCCTGTTCTGGGCTACTAATACGACCACTATCCCATAAGAATACTGAAAATCACCGTTTTCAATATCTGGATTGGTTCTAGCAGCAATAGCTACTTCTGCCAATCAGTTCCGGCACTGCAAGTCTAATTCACATTTTCCTTCAGCATGGGGGAAAAAAAAAACCTTTCCAAATATCTCTTCCCCCAGAATCACCCCAAGATAATAAATCTTACGGTTTTTTCAAAATGTGTGCCAAAATTACACTGACAATTGCTGACAGTTGCTGCTCAACAAATTTCACAGGAAGAGAAGTTCGTTCATAGCTAGGACTGTCTAGCTCTTCCTTTTAACACGCTCGGATAAAGCCTGATCTGTAAAAACATTACAGTTGTGAGTCTGCTCCATCCATTGAATAGCACTTTAAGTTTTAATTCCATTTCAAATATGATTTATGACCTAAGTATCAGTTTAATGTCCTGCTTTCAGACATGTGTACAAACTAGTTTATCCTTAAAGCCTACTAAATCTTAAGCACCCTTTCTCTTTTGTTGCGATTCCCCTTCCAAACAGATATGTAAAATATCTGAAAAAACTAGCACAGCCACCCATAAACTAAGCACAAAAATGTGCAAAGGAGTAACAAAATGCAGCAACATATAACAAGATATTTTTTTTTGGTTTAAACCATTTGAAACTTCTTCCCCTGGTAAAGTATTTCAGAATGAAAACAGCCAGCTTGCCTTTTGTCTACATCATTATCTTCTTCCCATTTACAGTAAAGTTTTCCTTTCCCATGCTTATTTTTGCTCAAAGTAAACAAGGAAAAAAATCCTCTTAAGTCACTGCATGTGGGAGGCCAAGGAATTGCAGGGGTTTGTTTTTCAAATCACAGTGTAGCTGTCAGTCCCACTTTCTATCTTTTCTATCATGGCCTGTACTATTGCTAAGTGGTTTTTTCAACAGCAGCTGAAAAGAGGTTTGTAAAAAAAAAAGTAAGGTTAAAAAAAAGTCTAGCTGCAAATATGTCACCTGTGTTTTGCTGAAAGATATGACCTTGCATTTACAGAGGCACTTTGTCAGATCTATCTTGCTGCAGTTCTTATCTGCTGGCTTAACAAACAGATTTTGTGCTAGAAATTAGAGGATTTTTTGGAGAGGTAGATACCTTTTCCCTGGTGAAATAGTTTAAAAACGAGTTGTAACTACTGAGGGCATTAAAGTACAATAAAGAGACCACCAATGAAAGGCACAAGTCATGAGGCTTTCAATGAAATTTAAATGCTTTATTATAGTTTTCTTTTATAACTCCTATCTCTCCATCCTGAGGAAAGCAAATGCCAGTTTTAATGAAGTCAGTCAATCCATTTAAAACTAGAAAAACAAATACCAGTGATATCCAAAACACATGTTGAATGTTATTAAATTTAGCACATATTTACTTGCCTTAGATTATGAATTTTACCTTCTGGTGAGAGGTCATAAGCAATCTCTTAACACTAAGAAGAGGCATTCACCCTGAACCACCCCCCCAAATACTACCAAATACTACCTGCTGACTAGAACACAAAAAGTTTTTGCTCTTTGTCAACAAAATAATATTTTTCTCCCCTAGTCACATAAAACATAAATAGATGGTAGTTAGTGAGGGAAGAGGACCTGTTAGTGCAGGAATACCATACAGTCAATTAAACAGTCATATTATTGAGTGACAAGTGCAAATTTGGCACAACAAAAAATCTGCTGCTTAAAAAAAAGAAATCCAAGTCTCACAGCAAGGCAGCACGTCGGACAACACTGATCTTCCTATTTTTAAAACAGTCTTTGAAAGACACAGTGTCATGACTGCTTTGATTAAGTTTGGGTAGGCAATTTTTAAATTTAGGGTTTAATTTTTTACGAGGTAAGACTTAAAAAATCACACACAGGACAGAGCGGATATCTCCATTGGGAACAGACAGCTGGCTGAAGGCAGGGCCGGGTTCTGCACGCTTTGGAACACACTGTGCTGAGAATGTGTTAGCCTTCAGCAGTCGCAGAATACAGAAAGAAAATAAGGGTAGAAGACCCAAACACAATGGGAGGACTAGTCCAGCAGATCAAAGAATATCTCTAGCAGAAAAAAAACAGGCCACATTTTCTCCTGACATGAGGGGAGTCACCAATCCCCAGCTCTCAAGCTACTCTATCAAGGCAATGCCACCTTTGGCCTGTTCTAACATGCACCTCGCTGATCCTGCAGTGACAATTCAGAAGGTATTAGCTGGGCACTCTGAACCATGGGAACTCTTCTGAGAAAATATGCATTTATTTTTATAGTATACAATAACAAACACCCACTTAATTTTCGTCAAAAAGGCTAAGAGGCTTCAGTGACAAATAAGAGGGGGAAAACGATACTCCAGAAAAGCAAGGTGATTTCAGAAGCTAGATTCTCAGTCATTAGATTAGTTTAAACTACTTTCAGCATTCAAAAAATACAGGGAATTACTTTTTTTGAGGGGGAGGGGGTTAACTGTATTGATTCAATTCATTCAACAAAATGATTAAGTGAAAATAATAAACACATGCCAGGGCAAACAACGAGATCAAATGCTGTCCACCTTGCTCACAATGCCAATAACTGCAAGTTATCTCAAAATACCATCTGTTCTCTCAGAACATCTTAACAGACACCAACACCTGGAAGCAAAAGGGATGTGACAGAGATTACCAAAACAAAAGAGTCAAAAACATTCTCTATGATCACCCCTCAGTGCAGGCTATGTAGAACTTTTGGACTAGATGAACTCTAAACTTTCCTCCCAGTCTGAGCCTTCCTATAACCATGAAATAAAATTTAGTCTGGTAATTAGGTTTTCTGGTTAATCTATATTTTTATTTTTGACTTACAGCTAAATAGCAAAGCTGCATTTGCCCGTATACCTCACGTAAAAGTTGCTGTCAGTGCACAGCAGCACTGAGGTTCTTAAACTGTAAAGATCCTCTGTCAAATACAGCTCAACTTTGCTTGTCTTGAACTTGTCATTTATAGAAGAGGGACCAGGCAGGCAGCTCTTAGGTTTTCTCCATGCAATATCTTTTGTACATCATTGAGATGACAGATAACAGATCAAAAGGCTCAAACTCCTCATAATAGCAACTAGAAGGATAAACCAGAGACTCTTCTTCACATGACAGGACTAATAGTTCAAAATTACACAGCTAAAAATCAAACATACAAAAGTATTCTACAACAATTTTTGGATACCACCTCACCAGACAACTGAAGGTATCATTATTTTCTGTCAATACCACTGCAACAGCTCCTACACTCCATGTGCATCACCAGGACCCCAGCACAGTCCAAACACTGTCACAAACCCACAGAACGAGAAGTGGAACAGAAAGTCACCGAGCTTTACAAATGACATGTTGTACTCTGGTTTTGTGTTGGTGCTGCACAGACTCGACCCGGGGAGCCACAACACCCCTCTGCCGTACACAGACCAGCTATGTCATCTAACCCATCACAGCTGGAAATGCAAATAAAACGTACTATGCTATTCCTGAATATTAGTGATGCTTCCTATCAACTATTGTTTATCCAGTTGCTTTTTTCAAGCAGACTTGGCTGTCTGTGCCTGTGGCTTTATGCAACCCTCAGCAAATCCACATGCCACCTGCCTTTCTGAGATCTCAAGGTAACAGAGTTGGAACTCAAGCATCTTTCCTGTGCAAAGCTTGTCTTGGAAGTACCTCAGGGTATTTTACTCAAAGCCATGAATTGTAACTCCACTTTTCTCTACATTTTGTATTACTAAAACTTAAGTACATCCAACTATTAACTAGATAATTATATCTTTTTAATATTAGCTAGAAAGTTAATGAATTACTATAAAGTCTATTTAAATGGGACAGCAACAGATGAAGAAAAACTGATAAACTGTCTCTGTAGAGTGGTGTGAATTCTTCCTAAACAAAAAAACAGACTGAGGGCTAAGATACCAAACAACCTGACAATTCGTGTCACATAGGCACTGAAGACTGAGCAAGAGAATTACTGTCATTCAATTCCTGATATACAACAAATCACTGAAAAAAATATGTAACACCTCAGTTAGAAAACTGTTAAGGATTTGTAAGACCATTACAAAGATGAAGGAAGTCTCACATTCTCAGCATGTCTCCCCTTCTCAGAGGACTGGGCATCCCTTTCTGTACGTCTACAGGAATGCATAGATCTTCACAGACTAAAGCACAGCAAAATCACTTAATATATCACTTAAAAATCACCACTTAAAAAACTTAGCTGAAATAATCTGAACTCCATACCAGGTCTTCTCATTACTTCAAGATCACCTGTTTAATTTTCCATGTCCCTTTTACAACTCTTGAAAATGCAAGTTCTCAAGACCATATACACTCAGGACACTTAGTATATTAAATACTGTTCTCCTAAACAAATAAGAAGTTGCAAAACAACTCACTGGTTTCATATAGAGAGTACTTAATAACTACCTAAAAGCACCTTCAGCAAAGCATCAGTCCCTCCCCCTTCCCCTAATCTCTTACTACTTTTTGAGCATTTCTGCACACCAACGTTTTTCTTTTGTATTACTACAACATCCCACCTACATCACTCCCACATATTTGCCTGGTTCAACCCTCCTGTATGGATGAGAACACTTTTTTTAAAGCCCATTGCCACATCAAGCACAGGTACAAATGCATGCTCTAAAGGTATCCAAGCCCACACATTCTTCTCTTCTATCAGACACAAACTTTGGCACCCTTTGATTCAGATATTTCTGTCACCCCACTCTTCTCACTCACTCTGGTTATTTTGTCAGCATTTTTCCTCATGTTCTTGGCCCTTTGACATTTTTTCAGAACCTAAACATCACAGCCACGAGAAGAACCAAACGCATGGTGGGCTCTATGTTAAACCAACCATTACACAGAGGGATGAGTTGTCTGAGTGTCCTTAGGAACTAAAATGCAGGCCATTTTTAGGCCATTTTTCATCCTTATGAGCTATGAAACAACCAAGCCATTAACATCAGTGACATCTACAAAAAACACAAAACATGTATCACTGCAGTAATTTTTTTCCCCTTAGTACCATATTTAAATGTCTGTTCAAGACACTTGACCTTTTATTATCCTGTTTTTCTACTACACTAATCCTTCCCTGTCAAAACTAGTGCAAGCTTTAAACAGTCATTTTCCCATCAGTCTCCTTTAGAAGCACAAAAACCTCCTAGTGCCAGGTTTATTGCTCATCTTATTACACGAGGTTTTTACTTTCGATTACGGGCAAACAGATTTCTGGAAAGCTGGT
This sequence comes from Lepidothrix coronata, assembly GCF_001604755.1. NCBI lineage: Eukaryota > Metazoa > Chordata > Aves > Passeriformes > Pipridae > Lepidothrix > Lepidothrix coronata. The sequence goes on along the minus strand of NW_016690209.1, from coordinate 1,864,683 downwards.
CAGTGTACTCCCTGGGAGAAAAGCAACCATGTTTGATACATGAATTGCTAGCACTGATACAGTTCTAATCTAAACTCTACAGAAGACTGCATAACGCTGCTTTGAAAACCACAAACACAAACCTCAAGCCACCTTCAAGTGGAAAAAATGACAGCTATGTTACACCAAGCAAGGTTTCTTCTAAAAACCGTGTGTATGACTGTAACAGAAGAGTACAGTCAGAGCTCAAACAGAGCAATTAATTTCCAGGTCAGTAACTCTTGGTATTGGACCAAACTAGTGAGCACTGTCAAGCTGGCACTCAAACCATCACTACAAGCTCTGTGCTTCAGACACAGAACTGGGAAAATCTATGGGCCATGGGAAATGAGGTCAGGGAAGAACCAGGGAAAAAAAGAAAACACAAAAATTTTTATCCTTTTTTTTTTTTTGTAAAAAGTGATGCAAGAACTTAAATCATTAGTGGGACAGAAGCTTTAACCATTAAAATCTAAAACCCTAACTAATGTAAGCTCTCGTACTAACCTGGGCAACATCTGCGATGCAAGGTAACAGCAGTGAGTGGAAAAAGTTATTTTACAAATATATTACTTCGAAAGAATTTCTCTTTTAGAGAAAACACAAGAGGAACAATGCTGGACGTGGCAGGAAACCGGCCAACACTTCAAATGAAAACAGTCAAACTCGATGTATTTCCCTGCTAAAGCAGCACAGCCTCGGCCGCCTGGTTTCCTTCGCTCGCTCTAACACTGCACAGCAAGTAGTGCCTGTGTGGGGGGACAGGCACCCTCACCGCTGCCTTTTCCAAGTGCTTTCCGTCGCCAAACGCATTTCACGGACGTTTTCTTTCCATTTCTCGTCACTTCCAAAGCCTTTGCACGCACAGAGCGGCTGCAAAGCTCTCAGGGACCGGGAAATAAACGAGATGAAAGCACGTCGGGTTAAAGAGCCTTGAAAAGATTTCGCAACGGGAAGGAGGAAGAAGCTGCGAATCTCTGAAGTGCCGGCCCAGGGAATAAAGGCACCGTCATTCCTCTGGGAAGTTTTGGGGAGCCCTTCCCAACGAGAGGGGCACAGGTAAGGGGAACGCGCTGTCCCCTGTGACAAGGGGGGGGGTTCGAGAAAAGGAAACAAAAAAAAAATAAATCAAAAACCAAACAAACACCGCAAAACCTCCTATAAAAATAAAAATATTAAAGTAGTGTTTTTAAAAATGACAATAACGATGCAAGTGCAGCCCTTGCGGGGGGGAGGACTCCCCTCCCTCCCGCACCCCGGCCCTGCTCTCACGCTGCTCCCCGACCCCGCGGCCCGCGGCCGAGCTGGGGCTCCGCCGGGCCGGGGAGTGCGGGGGGCTCGGGGGGGAGGCACCTACCAGCTGCTGCCGGACCCAGCGCAGCATCCCCGGCGAAGCGGGTCGCGGCCCCCGCGGCGGGGCTCCCTCGGCACTGCCGCGCCCTCCGCTGTCGCCGCCGCCTCAGGCGAGCCGCCCGCCGCGGCTGCTCCCCATGGCGCGGGGCCGAGTCAGGAGCGGCACAGCCCCGCCGGCGCGGCCCCGAGGAGCCGCCGCTGCCACCGCCCCGCCGTCGCCGCCATCTCAGCGCGGCCGCTCAGAGCCGGCGGTCCCGGCGCTGCGGCCGCCCCGGGAAGTGACGTGTCGGGGCGGGGGAGGCGGGGAGAGGGGCCGGGGTGAGGGGTGGCACGGAGGGTGGAGGGGGGCAGTGGTGGTCCGCCCGGGGCCTGGGCTGCGGGTGGTCTCCATCGCTTCACTGCCCCGAGGTGCCGCTTCTGGGTTGCAAGGGCGGTGCGTGGGCCCGAGTGACCCGAGTTCCAGCAGCCTCCTGCAGGGATTTGGGCGAAATCCCACCTCCCTGTCAGGGCTCGGCGCCCTCAGGCAGAGCCTCAGCGCCTGAGACTCCCCTTTTCTACCGAAGTGAAGCTTCTTCGCAACTTGGTTGTTTTATCTCTTTGCTTTCTTGTAAAAAATGCAAAGCGTGCACGTGTTGGAATAAAGAGGCTAAACAGCCGCTGGTTTGAAGTTAAACACAAGTGCACAGTGTCTGGGTATCCCAAGGCAAGGGACAGGTGCTGGGAGGATCTGGCGCCCTGCTCTCTCCCTGCTGCTGGCAGAATTGTCGTGAACTGCTGCTTGGTTAAAATTGGGTGTTAAAACGTGTTGTCGGGCAGTGATTTCTTTGAAATCTTCCACTGGAAGAGGTCTTCCCAGCTGGATGTGTTCGTGTGTCACCTGCTCCGGGTGATTCTGCCTTGGCCAGGGGAGTTGGATTAGATGATCACAATTCTGTGATTCTGTGATTTTGCTCTGAAAACAGCTGCTGCTTAAGAAAACAAAACTCTGTTCAGCACCAAACACTTGCAACACACCAATACTAGTCTGCAGCTTTTGGGCCTGTGTGACTAAGAGCCAAAGGAGATTATTTTAAGCAGTAAAGACCTGAGCATTTGTGACCAAATGTAGTTCTCAGTGAAGCCCATGACGACTTTGACACTGACTTAAAGAGAAGTGGTTTTGTGTGTGAAGAGCACTGTTCCTGTTGTTCCCATTTGTTCCCAGGGAATTATGATATACAGCAACGAGTCATAATCATATCTGCCATAGTGTTTAGTGTTCAGTTAAAAATTTAGAACATAATTCAGGATTAAAATAGATGATATAATATCTGAACAACTAAATCTTGTGGTGAATGCTGATGGTTTAAGCATCTGCATTTAATTAGAAAAATAACATTAAAACAGAGGGGAATAAAACTATTTTTATCAGGCCCTTTGGAAAGCTAATGTTAACAAAACTCTGTATCAAATGCTAGGCATTATTTCAAAACATTTAAATACATCAAAGCTGAGCTTCAAACAGCTTGCACTACCCTATTCATCTAATGTGAAGTCGAAAATAACAGTGATTTCATAGCTATGGCACGTTGCCTGGAGAGTGGCCTTAAGCCAGAAGCTTAACTGATACACTCAATATTCATGCTCCTTCTTTATCATCAGATGTAGAACAGGGTCCTGACCACTACACTAAAATTTGTATGCCTTTTCTCTGAAGTGCAAGTATATTTGTCTGTCCCTCTCAAATTCAAGTACGAGTTGCACTTTCTGCAAGGCTCTGTTTCCATGGCTTGCAGTTGTGTTACATAAAGCTGCTTTGCGCTTTCTGTTCCACATTGCTGTAATGATACTGTTTCACCAGACAAAACTTGGAAGCAATTTGCAAGTGATTTGAACCCTGCAGTTCGTATTTTTACCTTTAAGAAGTATGTATCTTAGTGAATGAAAGTATATTGATAGGATGATATTATTTTGCTGCATGCAAGAAATTTGCAGCAGCAAATTTCCACCAGAATAACATCCTTTCCAAGCATCCTGCCCAGTAGAACCTTGTACCTTTTAAATTGTCCAAAAGCTCACACTAGACATTTATGAAGTTTCATCTCACCCTTGAGAGGCAAATAGTTTTCAGAGGAGAAAATTGAAGCAGAGCATTCAAGCCAGATATTGATTAGACAGTAACACTCCAGCACTTCTCAAATCAAAGGTCAACTGTATTAAGAATTAAGATTCTCACATCAGAGATCCCACTTTAAAATACTGCCCTGAAGTCTCACCTGCATTCACACAGCTGGCTTATACAGAAAAAAAAAGCAACTGCTGAAGAAAAAGTCACCTTCTGATATGAAGATTAGGTTTAACCCATCACTAAGGCTCTCTTGATGAGACTCCAATCTTCCCAGTTAAGTATCTATGAGAGCAATGATTTCAAATGTTTGTTTAGCAAGATCAGGATATAAATGTTGTCTGATACAAAAATGTGTACACAAACATAAAAACACACACTTAAATGTTAGGTTCAGCAAGCTTTTAATTAGATGTGCATGAGTAATTCTTATGTAATGAATGGTGCTACTTTTGGGTTTGTAAAATTAAGCATTGGTAACCACAGAATCATTGCCTGAACATGGGGGTGCTGATGTCACTCCCTGAGCTTGTTCCTGTGCAAGACATTCACGCATTTCCATTGTTCTTGAACGGTGTTTTGGGGCTATTCTTCAGCAGGAGCTGGTGAAGTGCTGTCGTGCTGTGTGACCACATTTAGTACAAGATGAGATGAGATGGAAGTGCAGCACTGATGCCAGAGGGTGAGCTGCCCCCAGCATTTCTGCCTTTGAAACTCTGAAGTGCTTGGTAGCTGAACTCTTTTTATCCCTTGGTGAACCAGCCCCATCCCAGGTTCCCAGGTTACTGCTGCAGTGCAAACGGGGCACCTGATATCAAAGGGGATGGTGTGCTCTGGTGCTCTGACATTGGGGCAGCCCAGGTCTTGTGCTGCAGCTGAAAAACACCTCTGTCCTTTGGGGCCAAACAGAAAAACAGCAAAGTCTAAGAGGTGCGGAGCAGGGATGGAGGTTTGTGTAGCAAAGAGCAGCAATACTCCTTACAGTACACTGTCTTCCTGATGGAGAATTCATCTCAGTCATTATTTTGGTTTTAATGAAATGTAATTTTTTTAAATGAGTATTTTAATCTACTCATTATTTACTTACATAACTATGGTGCTAATTAAAAATGTGTACTATAAAAATGCCTGTTTTCTTTCTAATCCATAGAGACAAAAAGCTGCCTGAGAGACACAGGGTTTCTTCAAGGCATCTTTCCACAAGCATTCATTTACTGGCTGAAGCATTATATATAGATAATAAGTGGCTGATTTTCAGTCACAAGGCCCTTCATCTAAAGACACATGGGAATTCTTACCTAGAGCAACCAGTCTTCAGGGAAAAAGTAAAAGCATTAGAAAATGAACTGAACTTTTTAAAGGAAAACCTTGTGTGCAGTTTGTCACTCCTTTTTTTGTGCCCTGCAAGAAATAGGATCAGATTAAATTGCAGGATGCACAAGGTGACATTTCCAAGACACTTACTGGATCTCCACAATAATGCATTATTTTGTTATTTCTTCTTACCCTTTCTCTCAATTGCTAAAACCTGGATCCTGATGTAAAACCTCACCTTTCCATTACTGTTTTTTTCTTCTTACTTGAGAGCTTTGTTTGCAGTGCAGAGCTTCAACTTCTACCCAACACATTCAGCCCAATAGAGCTGGATCCTGGAGTGCCAGGTGAGGGGCTCCATGTGGCACACAGAAGGTCAAACCTGTCAGTCCCCTTCACACACACACAAGACTTTGCAGTGCACCACACTGCATGAAAAGATGCTCTACACTTACCTCATCTCCTGGCAGTGTGGAATAGCCTGGCCTGCTAAATGCAAGTCAAGATCAGTGCAACCCAGTTTGCAAGGCCCCAGGATAACAGCAAGCTGTGGAAAACATAATAGTTCATCTTCCCTTTCAGCCCCACTGTTAACTTTTTAATTACATGTTGCCTGTAGGCCACAATGTTTGACTTGTGGCTTTCTCTAGAACTGTTTTGTTTCCTTTTTCCCCAGGGAAACTGTCCATGATTAGATGAAAGAGGAAATCTTGAAAAGCCATCCCTTATCTTCATAAAGCTGAGCATGACCAGGATGAAGAATAAAACCCTTTTTGCTCATGCCCCTTTTTTCCTTTCTTCTGTTTTTTTTAAGGGAAGAGATGAATTTTTGAATCCACAGCTCATAAAGTTTGGAATGTCTCTAATGGTCCTGTCTTGATGGAAAGTGCAAAACAAAAGTTTAGTGAGGAAATGTGTTAAGATAATCAGTTAATTGCTATTATATCCTGGACATTGACATCGGTTTTCTATGTTTTAAACTTGGATATCCTTATAAAATGTGAGTTTTTCCCCAGACTTTATTTAATGATTTATAAAAATGCACTTTTCCAACTAATTCATTCTTATCCTCATCCTGTTATAACAATTTCCTTTTCTGAGTTATAAGCCCAAGTGATTATTGACATCCACACATCCCTTCATGGTTAACCTTAGAAAAAGTACCAGGCAGAAAAGGATGCAAATCAATGTTGGGATTTCTTAATAAACACTCATAATATATGGGATCTATGGGGATTTTTCTTTTCCTGCTTTCACCTCATTTAAGACCATGGAGTGGATAAAGAAAGATTCAATCCTGGAGAATAAACACAGGGACTAGCATCTAGGTCCCTTGACACTGGTCTCCTAGGACACTACCATGACAACTGTAATACAAACAGTTACACACCTGGATATGTTCCTTTGGAATGGAGTTTGAGAACTTTGTGGGAGAGGAACACAGGAATTCTGTTCATGGCTGTACACTCTCTTGGATTAATAGCTTATTTCAAAATAGTGTAACATCTACGATATGGAATATTCTCCAGGTAGTGGGAGGTAGGATTTCAAACACCCTCATGTAGAACCTCACTGTCCCATATCTTGGAGGACAAACTGCTGAATTGGATAGAGGGTTTCTGAGAGCACCTTCTGGCTCAGACTTTACAAGTCACGTAAATCTTTGTGGGATTTAGTTATGAAGTAAAGTTGTCATAACTAACATAACATATTTTTTATCTTTCCAGGCTTCAGCTTTTTAGTATTTGAGCTAGCTTATATAAAGCCAGCTGACATGTCCCTATACTGCACTCCAGTTATGAGGTAGATATTCCTGGAGGTGTTCCTCGCTGTGCTGTTTGCTGGGTTGTAGCCAGCTTGAACGCTGAAAACCTAACCTGGGTGCAGATGATCTTACCTCTCTGAGCAGCAACCAGCTGTGATTACATGAGCTCCTTTTCAAGGCTCCTCCCTCACTAGTAAAGGCAAAAGAATTTAGGAGAGCCTTAATGCAGCACTCCTAAATTGGGAAGCAAATAGTCCCCACCATTTTAATATGTGCATCAGTATTAACTGCTGGGTATTACCCAATATCAGTGAGTTTGCCCCTTTTTCAATAGTGTGAGAGATTGAACTGGTGGACATGACTTTGGCCTGTCTGCGTTACACAAATGCCTCGAGAAACAAGGCAGAGACAGTTTTGAGGGGCAAGACAGACACTTTGGAGAGGTGAAGAAAATTTCAGTGCCTCATCTAAAACTGATACAGCCACCTTGGGCTGTAAAGGACAAAGTAGAAAATCTTTGCCAATGTTGGCCATGAGCACAGGTTTCAGATGTATCAGCGGGAAGGAGAAGGTCTCACCGATCAAGACAAAATCATTAGCTTGCACTTACTCAACACTGGTGAGGCTGTTCATTAGTATAGCTGTAAAAGCAATTTTTGCTAACAGAGATGCATTTTATACAGCAAAAGGGTTAAGCAAAAGCATTTACCAAACAGAATAAGCTGGCAAAAACACTTCTTCCTTCCAACACAATGTTTAGAGTAAAGTTTTGGCACTTCAGAAATTGTAAATTAATCACATCTCTGGCTGGTATTTATGATGAGACCTATCTTTCCACCTGCTTTTCTTTAACCACTATCCTTCCTACCTAAACCACGTGTTAACATGTGAGTTTATAACCCACTCCTTATATCCAGGTAAATCTCCTGTGTAGGTGTGTCCACCAGCAATGCTGTGCTGGCTCCAAGCAGTTCCTGACAACAGGACAAGTTGTGTATCATATAGGCAGAGTATATGTAAAGTCTAATGAGAAATCATGGTACCACTGATTCCACAACAGCTTCCCATTTCACTTCTGGCTAAGCTTCAAGAAAAGTCATGTAGGCTCAGGGTTTTGAAAACCTGTCTATAATTACAGAGTCAGACTTCATTATAGAATGAATAAAACCATAGGAAGTGTTTAGCACTTAAACTCAAGCTTTATAAATCTGAAGCTGGATACTCAAAATCTGAGAATGTGTGTGTATATATTTATTATTTTTTAAAAATCCATTTGTGGCCTACTATTCTAGAGGTAGGGTGCGATAATCTACCATGCAGGGATGTCTGTGGTCTCTGCAGACAAAAAAAAAGTAGCTGTGAACATGACAGATGATGTTCCTGCAGCCATATGAGACAAACAAACATATGGCTGCTCTGTCTGAAGTTCCTACAATGCTTTATGTCTTCAAAGTGTAGCAAAACATTGCCTGATTAACATAATTGAAGCATTTTACAAATGATTCGTAATTATTTTTGCAAATGTAAATGATGATGCTGACGTGAAGTTTTGCTGTGCATGATGAATACTGAGTTCTCATTTTACTGAGTACTGTAATCAAATTTAGAACAAACGTTATATAAGTGCATAAGCAATCCTAATCCTAATCCCTTTTCTGCTGTCTCACTTTCTCCATCTAGGCCTGCTGCAGCTGTAAATCTATAAATCTCCCATATTTTGTGATTTCCTCGCATATTTTTATTTTTTGTTTCCCAATCTCCTGTCTTGTTCTGAAAGCATATATTTTTAGTTGGTAATGGTTCTAATGGAATGAGAAGCCTTCTGCCAGCTTCCTGTACTGTATATTTGATCACAGCAAAGGTCTTTTACTGATGCTATTGCTGTAAGATGTTCAGCCTCACCCTGCTGAAGCACCTATTGGAAGAAACCTAGAGGTCTTTAAATATTTTTTACTCTGTCCTTAGTTGAATGTCTATTGTTTTCACTTTTTTATTAATATCAGTAGAAGTTGGCCGAGGGTACGTCAACAATGCATAATTCAAAGTAGCCAGAAGATATCAAAGACAGCTATTAACAAACCAGTTGGTAATAAATCAGTTCTAGCTTTGGAACACTAAATTCCCTGTGGGCAACCTAACCCTGTTTCTGATTTTACTCTAGGATTTGTGCCACTGGTATAATATGAAATTGTTTCACAGGCTCCATGAAAAATGGCCAGGAGGGACAGTATCCAGTGCAGATTTAAATGCTAGGCTCAGAAAAACAAGGGAGGGAGTTCTAGTGATTTTGTTTTGTGATACATTTCCAGGAGATGTTTTGGAATTTACTGGCTTAACAAATTCATCAAAAACTTTTTAAGGTAATCCCCATATCAATTAAAAAATCTTATGACAATTATAATTTTTTTTTCTAAATCACTTTTATTGAACTGTATCTTTTATTTGGAATATTTCTAAGGGTGCACATTAGCAAAAGATAACTATTACAGCTGAGTGGTTCATAGCATATAATTTATCCAGTTAATTTAATTTCTTTGTATTTGTCTACAAATTGCTTATAATTTTATGTAATTAATTCTTTATGTGAACCTAATTGCTAAAATAGCTGTGAGATCGTCCAGCTGAAATAAATAGCAGGCTTTTCATTGAATTGAGTGGGAACAATGCTAGGCCACTGGAGGTTTATCCCTCCTCTGTAGATCTTACTGAAGTTATTCTTGGGAAGTACTGAAAGAATGAGCTATTTCACATTTGACATATTATTCCTTCTACTTCTTGCTTGCTAAAAGAGAAATCATTCTTAAGCAGAGAAAGTGCACATTTATAAATTGGTGAATGAGACCTACAAATATTCTCTAATTTTAGGGTTTTTTTATTACTATACTTCCCATGAATTTATTTGTTAAAATATATATCTAGACAAAACCCAACACAATCACTGTAGATGTATTTACAAATTGAAATTTATATTTATGGTAATTTTTTTGTGTGTGTTATCCACACAGATTACCTAAGTTTTGCCTTGCATAACTAACCTTTAGTGACACAATTGGCAATATTATCTGGTCAGAGGCTAAAAGAACACATGCAGTCCAAACCTTAGTGCCTGTCAATGGAAATAAGATCTCAGGTGTCTGTCTTGTTTTCCAGTTACATTGACCAGTTTAATTACTGCTATTGCATTCTACACAACTCATGCTTCTTTCACAACCAGGGATATAAGCATCACAATGATAATGGTAGTGACATGATTGCTTGTATTAATTATATGAAGACTTCAAATCTAATATGAGATTATAGTTAACAGTAAAGTTTCTTGACTGATGAATTTACTAGCCACTGGATAATTTACAGGTTCCTTGGCAGGTACTACCATACCTGCTAAAATGTAAGAGAACAGCTCAGCATATAGTATTTATGTTATTGATGATGAGCCATTGCAAGCAAAAAACAGCATTTCATGTTTTTTAAGTTAATATATTTCCTTCTGTTTTGCTTATCCCCAGTTTTGCTTCTTCCACAAAAAAATATATTCAAATACTTCAGTATCACTGACATCAGTTGTGAGTTAAGCAACTGTTTTCTAGAAAATAGAATGGGCAGCAGTTTTCCAGCTCCACACTGCTGCCCAAGGCCTGCTGCACCAGCCAATCCTGGTCATTCAGCTGCTCCTAAAAATCAATTACAAACGCTCAATATTCCCCAAAGCATTACATTCTTCTGAACTTCTAACCTAGATCTGCTTCACCAGAAGGTAAATTTTTTTGCTTCTTATCCTGGCCCAAATATGAGGAACAATACTGAGCAGTACCTTTGTACTATCTGAAAATAGTCCTTCTTTAACCTGCAGAACACCCAGTTTCCTTAAGTTTTTCTGATGAAATCCATGGTTATTTTTGTTGCTCTCATCTGGACTTTATCCAGTTGGCCACCTCCTTTCTGAATTGACAAGTACCAAACAGAGCTGGTACTTTAACTGAGGCCTTATCTGTGCTGCACGCAGTGGAAAAATAATTTCATTTATCTCACATGTATTTGTATAACCCATAACAAGATATGGTGTGTTTTTCCCCTATAGCTATTACACTGTTGACTCCTGGCAAACGCATGCTTTTTTTTCAGGCAGGCCAAATCAGTCACTTTATATCTAATGTTCAAGCAATTATTCTTAAGTAATTCCTATTTTTTCATTGACCGTTTCTTTTAGCACCGCCCAAGCTATTTATCTATTTTACCAAGATTGTTTTGAATTTGGCTTCTCTCCTTCAAAGTTCCTCCCAGGTTGTTATCATCTGCAAATATAATAACACAGTATTCCCTAATCCAAATACTTAATAAAAATGCTGATCAGTATTGGACCCAGAACAGATTCCCACGAGAAGCAGTCTTCAATTTGCACAATGAAAATGGATTTCACCAGCACTAGCTCTCATTATTAACATGGATTTCAGTTATCCTTAGAAAATAGATAGTTTCCAGTGCACCTGACTTGCATGGCTGCCCTGGAGCCCTTCTGGAGCCAAACAGGATTCTGGGTTAGTCAAAGAATTCATTACAGAGCCCACAGATGGCACAAACAATTGTTATTGAACCGCATTAGCCCTTTGGAGAAATGCCACCTGCAAGTACCCGAAAGTGATATGGGCAAAGTGCATGGTCCAACTTGTACATTTTTAATGATATTCTGCAAGGTAAATGAATGCAGTGCCAGCTGAGTTTGCCCTTCTGCATATTGCCAAAAAGATACTGCAGGTGACCCAGAAAGTACAGCAGTGAACAGCTGAGGTTAGAGTGTCTACATCATTGCAGCGCTTCCTTATGGTCCTTTTTCACTCCTTATTTTATTGCAGTTCCAGCTCTGGTGTTGGGCTGATGGTGTCCTCAGGACTACAGATCTTGTCTATAAAACCACTGTGAAAGCCACCCCAAAGAGATGTGTTCCTGTCTGTCTGTCTGCCTGTCTGTTATAGTGGTCAAACTAGTAAGTATTTCTCATCAGGTTTTGAGAAAAAGACCAGAAAAATTGAAGCATTCATGGATATGTTCAAAATTTATCAACACCAACCCAGACAGGATTTACTTATTCTTAATATATTTTTCTTTCTCAAACTTACCCAACTTCCTATTTGAACATGTGTGTCTTGGAGCTGAATAAGGAACTGGGAATTTGCCTGTGTGAAGGCACACATAAATTAAAGGAAACAAGCACCTTCTTTTGAAGAAAAGGCAGTTACTCAGAGAAATATCTGTAAAGAAAGAGTATTAACTCTTTTATTTCAGATTTGAGGATCTAATTTTCATTCTGAGATTGAAGCACAGTACTAACAGTATAATTTAGATATCAGATTTACCTGTTCCCTTCTGCTGCCAGCCTGTATTTGGTTTCAGCGTTCTGATGTTGACTATTAACCTATTTAAATATTCATCAACAGCCTTCTGCCAAGGTGGATTAATTCACCATCTCGGGACGCTGTCAAGCTGTCAATTTGTCAGATATTTTTCAGTTGCCAGTGCCCTTTATAGTGACAATGATGGCACACATACAGCTGAGAAACAGTTTTTCTGTTGGTATCTCCTGCTGTAGAAAAGCTCTCCAATATTTGAGTGGGTAAGGATTTCTGTCATGGCAGGTCTGAAAAATAGTCTTTTAACCAGAAAGCAAGAAGTGTGTATGGAAAGGAGCTGATGTACCATCTTGTTTGATTAATGGCAGTGAGGGCCTGTAACACCAATATGAAAGTTGCCTCTGAAGCTAAAGAAACACTGTCAGTTTTTATACCCACTGTATTTTTCATCCAAAACCATGAATAAAAGACAATTATATTAATCATGGAAGGATTCTGGCTGTCCCTTCAATGATGGCCAGAATTAAGCCCTTGTTAGTCTTTGATAGTATACAGAATCATTAATTTATTTACTGAATCACTAATCATTAATTAAAATGTAATATTTATTTAATATAACATTGTTTATGTTATAATTCATACCAGTGCCTTAAGAAAAGCTCAAACAGATTTCTTTTGGTTACCTCAACTTTTAGAACATCTTTCTGGGGGACACTTTAATCAGAAACATTCAAGACATATTGCTGCAGCTGATGATTAGTATATTTTTCATGATGGAAATGAATTCAGCTGCACCAAGTACACAAAGCTCCTTTTATAGCTCAAGTACTTCCAGCTTCCAAGTGAGCGTTAAAACACAAATTAAATAAAACAGTTTTCCAAAGCAAGGAAACTCTGTTGAAATGTATAGAGACAAATGTTTATTTTTGTATTTTGGAGGCATTTAGGAGCGCTAGTCCTCCAGGAAGAAGTCTAGGTAAGTATCAGTGGACTTACAACAGGGATGTAAATGGAATGAGGATGAGGCCCTTGGGCTTTAGGTCAACATAGCACAGCAGAAAGGGATTTTCCCTCTCTGAGACGTATCTGATGTGGAGGGCGAGCAGAACGTGCCCCAGTATGACAGCAGGTCAGAGCCCGTGGTACTTCATTGCAGCCACAGGAACCCCAGAAAGGCACCTCCAGAAAGTGGTAACCCCAACATGACCTTTTCAAGCTCAAACATCTCTAAATGCATCTCCAAGGACATGCACACAAAGACTTAGAAGAAACTCTGGCTTTAGCAAGAGCTTTGGCTAGATATTGAATTTTCTCCCTAATTATGCAGAGGCCCTGACTCTTGACACCCACTGACTTCCAGCAGCTTCATTCCAACTCTAGCAAGAGTTTTCATTTAGTTAAAAACAGTAGAAACTAAAAAAACATTTAATTTGTGTCTAAAAAGTCTAACAGTCCTAGCTGTGTTAAAAAAGATGAACACACACAGATATGCATAGTTAAGCTGGGCAGATAACCTATCCCATTTGCTAAAGGCAGTTTGCATACAGTGATTGATTTCAATGTAGTCTGCAACTCTGTTGAGCAGGTGCTGTATTAGCAGATATGTCATTAAATAAATATGACACAAATGTAATTCTACACATGGGGATGCTTTCACAAGGCTTTGGACATGTTACAAATTGGTACACAGATAGACTGTACTATATAAGATCAGATAGCTGAGGCAGCAGCCTGTACTGTATACACTTCCACTCTGCTAGCAATGTAATGGTGCTGCTGGGTTAAGTGTAAAAAAAGTCCCTCAAAGATCTCTATTTCCTGCATAATAATTTATCTTTTTTTCTTTTCTTTTTTTTCTTTTTTTTTCAGTTTTAACAAAAGCTGATCAACAGTGTTTGAATTGGAGAGAAGAAAGGAAGGAAATGATGTGTGGACAGGGAGAGTCAATCATCTGAAAGATCAGTTCCAACAGATTCATGGAAATTAGCCTCTTTCATCATCATCAGGCACCAGTGATGCTCTTGCAGGCAGTTGGCTACACAAACAAGGACTGGGCAAACCAGGAAAATTCAGGACCAAAGTTAGTGGGGTGCACATTATTTTAGCACCCAAACTGAAAAGCCAGTATGGTCAAATAATGATTTGTGTTTGTTTGCATTTTTTGTTCATAATTAGTCCACAGTGCTTTGAGTTGGCTGTACCAACAGAGCATTTCCTGAGGGACAACTAGTCCCCATCCTTCCAACGCTTCCATTACAGGAAAGATGGTTTTGGCAAAAGTTAACAATACTTGACAGAATAGATTTTTAAGTCATTGGTGTTTTATTTGCCTCAGTGAGCAGATCTGCTACACAGAGGTGCTTTTCTGAGGTACTTCTCATACACCAAGAAGTGATTCAGTTTCTCTTTAGGGTCTTCAATGGCCTGGTGAGTTGGGAGATTAGGGTTTTGTGTCTCATCATAGTGTTGTTTTCATTATATTCCCACTGTTCATTTTTTAATGCTCTCTTCAAGAGCTGATAAAGAACTACAAAGTTACTTTTAAAGCATTTATTGTAGTGGTTGATGATAATGTAGCTTCACAGACCAGTCAGACATACTAGCCTAAACTTTCTCCTGTTACAGGCCGGGGAGTTTCACTCGGTATGTGCCATGTGCAGATTCTACTTTTTGGTGAAAGTAGGTATTTTTAGTCTGTGATAGAAAAAAAAAAAGAATCTATTATTTACTTAATGACTTCAAACAAGAAGCAGCCCAGATTTCAGAGTCCATTATTATCAGATATCTTATTTACGTAAATATTTACAAACTACTGTCTAGTCACTGCTTCGTCTTTGTGTTACTCCACTAAAAAGATTAGGCTTTCCACAATTTTCACTGGGAGCTTTTTTTATTTTCCAGTTTACTCCTCCAGCTTGGTTTGCAGACAAGTAGTGCTTTGTGGGCAGTCAGATGGCCAGAAGTGGAGTGAATGAAGTATGTACAGATCAAAATCAGAAAGAAAGAAGCACATGTGAAGGCAAAACAACATTTAAATGCTTGGTGTGGGAAAACAGTAATGTTACCTGGCACGTCCTGGCAAGAGCAGGGATTTTAAGCTGCTGCGTGCTGCATGCTGCTGAGGGGTTTTTGTGGAGACCTCACACCACAGCAGTTCAGAGGTGAAATACTCTTTGGGATTCTGCACAGCATAGCGGGGGGGAGAGAGAGAGAGAGAGGGAGAGGGGGAGAGAGAGAGAAGGAGAGAGAGAGAGAGAGAGAGGGAGAGGGAGACAAGCTTCCCAAAGTACCCAGTTGAGGTGCTGTGAGCTGGACCCTCTGGGACAAGCACAAGGTGATGGTTTTGCAGCAGGGAAAGATGGCAGGAGCTCCCCTGAGTCGCTGGTGCTCTGCTATCGTCTTACACTGGAAGAGGACTCAAACACCTATCAGGCTCACACCTGACTGTCTTATTTATTTATTTTTTTGCTGCCCAGACCAGCTTCCCCACTGAGTTTGCTGTTAGCTGGGCCAGTATAGAGAATACAGAGCAGGCCCAGGACTGCACCTATGTCAGGCACATCCTGCCGTTGCAGCTGCGGTGTGAGCTGGGTGAACCCTCACCCCTGCGGCTTCCTCGAGCCTCCGCACAGGAAGCACAACAAGGATGTCACACCCTAAAACCAACCCTGTCCAACAGTCTCCTGACACCAACATAAGTGCAACCTCCTCCAGGGAGGGACGACAGGTTGCTCCCACACCTCAGCAGCCCCGAGCGTACCTTGGTGGATCTGGCTTCTCCTCCTACTGCATGTGAGCTCATTAGAAACACCTTGCTGCTGGGAAGCAGCAGTTCACAGTGGAGAGGTTTTACAGGCACAACTGTGACTCTGGACCTGCCCTGTCATGTCCAGGTTGGAGTGGGGCTCACCCTCCCTGGCTTGCTCCGGTGCAACCCTGAGTTTCAAAAGGAAACGGAGAAGCAACACAATTTTTAAGGGGCAGAGAAGTAATTGAGTAATTGCCTTCACAGTTACATGCTCAGCTTTCTACTGTTTGCACAAATGAATCACAAACAGGAAGATTGATACCACGGGAAACCTTGGGCTACCTCTCGAGGCAGAGATAATCGTTCATCTCATGCTCAGGCAGTCAGTAAACAAACAATAGCACTTTACACTTCATTTGTCAGCCTACAAGGCACGGGTTGTGTTCATGTTTTATCTCTGCACTCGTCTTACACAGTGCTGTCATGCAATTTGCACTGATTTTTTTTGAATTAGCAATAATTATAAGTAGAAACACACCACTGAGTAAATTATAGAGTCACTTGCCATTTCCCCAAGCAGCACACTGCTGCTCTCTGCTTCAGTTCTTATACTCATCTGCACCTGCTACAGGGAAAAATTCAAGATGACGCAAATTCAAAATATAATCAAAAGCAAGCTGAACCAGTCCAGAGAAAAGTGGTTAGAAATATTTGTGCTTTACCACTACTGTGCTATGAGCTGGACTAATCAGCTTTATCTGTATTTTTCAAGATACATTTTCAGATCCTTGCTACAAATACCTGAATGATATGGCAAGAAGATTTTTTTCAGTTTAAAGCACAGTGCCAGTCACATGCATTTTTGTAAAAGTGTTGATGTCTGTTTGCTTGCCCCAGCAAGGTCCCAAGAGCTGTCTGTTAATTTCTAAGAACTCAGAAATGTCACAGGAGGACAAGCCACTCCCTGTGTGCAGCAGAGATCACTGCTTAGTGCCACTCAGCATCTAAGTAGAAGAGGATGACACAACATTCAGCTTTGGGGAATGCAAAACCCAAAGAGACATTGGCTCTAGTTTGCCATTCAGTGGTCCTTCTCTGAGGACCATTCTCAGGAGCACTGAGTGATTCCTGGCACCCTGAAAAGCTATTATAAATATTAATGGCATCAACCAACACCTCGGGACTGAGGTGATGAATCTCTGTTCCTGTCACATCATAGACTGTACAAATAGGGCATGATCATTTACTCTGAAGTGCCTGAAATAACTCAGGAGTCTCTTCCAGCCATTTTTGAATGCCTTTAAAATTCCAGCCGTTATGCTCACAAGAAACTGCATTTGCTCAGCCTGTTCTTTGTTTCTGGTCCCTGAACATGATCTCCACTCAAATACAGTCTCAGTTTCAAAGCCTATGGAGGACATAGTTCTTCCATAAAGCATCTGTAGGCTGCACAATATCTATAAATTTCAGTATGTAGCCTGGAAGCCAAATACAGGTAATGGAAACAAGGACACTTTTATAGGCATGAGCTTGTAATAATTTAAAACCTGAATACCGAATGGAACAACAGAACAACTAAAACTCTGATTTACATTGTCTTCTTTCAACACAGCCATAAGTAAGCACAGTCAAAAATCATAGTCAGGAAAGTATGAGACAGGAGTGAAAGGTAGTTATGATATCCTATGCCATTTGTTGGCAGCCAATATACTGGGAAAAATGTTTAATATTGTCTAAGGAAGAGCCATGTGGGAATAGCAGGGATTACTCTTTACCAGCACATCTTCAGCTCAGCCTATACGAGTAGAAGTCCTGGCTATATCCACACCTTAGCAGAATTTCTGCAAGGAAGATGCTGTCTTAAAGATATCCATAAACCAGTTCTGAAAGCTGATTTCATAGAAACATTTCTCTGTTGAGGAATATTTCTATAAAAGCCTTGGTGCTGTGGAATGAGATCCACTCATTTTTTCAAATAACAGATGATCCCTAAAGTGTCTTGCTCTTCTATTACTGCACCTTAGTGTCGTGTCCAGTGCCTGTGCCTATTTATTTCCTATACTGTGATGCTCCAAAATCTGTTAGTAAGCTTTCAGAACTGATATATGTACACATATCAAATGCATCATATTGGATCATCACTGAGACCACAGTCCCCTCCAGTTCTACTGGAACTCAAGAAAACCAGATCCCACTAATGCTGTTACCCTGTTGTCAGCAATACAGAGGTATGAGCAGGATCAAGCCTAAGACCTTGGCTTATAAGGCTCTTTATAAAATAATCACTCTGCTGAAAGGCTTCAGTGAACCCAGTCTTGTGTTACAATAGACTTTCTTACAGCCTCCTTTGCTTCTGGCCATTCCTTATTTATATCACTCAAATTACTCGGCTCATTAGTCTGCCATTCTAATAGAAGTCCAGTTGAGTTTAGTTTATTTACTGTTTGTTAACAGTCCTTTCTTTTAAAAACAACATACATTTGTCTGTGTTTGCAGAAGTCTGGAATAGAATGGAAGCAAGGGAGTAAAAAAATTCATCAGGGCTTTTAAAGACTTTAATCATTCACATAAACAGCCAGATGACTGCAGTCATTCAAAATAAAAATAAAATCAAAACACACAGACTTCCCTAGGCAAGTGGATAGCTCTTAAAATGACTAGCCAGATAAAGGAACAAGCTAGTTAAAAGAATATTGACTGAACCCTACTGCTTTTAGAAAAAACTGATAATGAGAGAGAGCACGAATAAGATAGAAGGATCTTCCAAGTATTCTGGCTGCACTGAAACATAACAAAGCAGATTGCTTCCACTAAGGAGGCTTCAGTTCTTACTGTTCTTCTTAAAGGGGTTGTGTCACCAGGATTTATTATTAAGGTGGACATAAGCTTGCCAAGGCACTCAGCTTTATGTTAAGAGGCCTCAGTGCAGACTTAAGGTACCAGTTTGATATTGTGCATAACTTCAAGTAGATGCTCAGCTTTAAGCTCTGTTGTTTCCTCTGTTGATCCTAATGAAATTATCAGTTTAGATTGCCTACATTGGTATGGCAGCATGAACTGGAGCCTCTGACTTAGGGGCTCGTGTCCTGCTCGACATGTGTGGTGTATCCTGTCAGGAAGACCATGTCAACACATGGGCAATTGCTTCTGATATCCTTGCAGATGGCTTCAAAGGACATATGTTAGAGAGCTGAGTCTGGGCAGTTGGATTTGAAAACTGTGGCCTAAATAAATTGTTTAAAGGAGTAAGGCCAAATTTTCCATGCTAAAACTTTTGCTGTGACTTTTCATATGGGGATCTGCAACAGGCCAAGTTCTGTTAAAAAAAAACAACAAACCTATCTCTAGACAACTTCAACCAGTTCCAAGAATGGAGCTGGGAAAAAAGAAAAGGCTCTTTGCCACATAGTAAGAACTTCAGGCAGCCACTTCTTTGCAAACCTCCTGGTGCAGAGGCTTGGAAAATGGAATAGGGTTCACCAAGCCATAGATGTGCCCTTACACCAGAGGCAGCTAAAAGCAAGAATTAAGGGTTGTCGTCCTTGGCAAGTGTTTAGTTTCACACTGATGGATTGTTTCAATTAGTAAACCATGATCGTTTAAGGTTGTACAGGATGTCACATGGTGAGCTGATGGAAATGCCAGCTCCTACCTGATAACTCTTGTTACATCTCTCGTGTTGCGCCAGATGTTGCTTTATGGATTCTTCTGTGTAGTAGTACACCCGATTGAATTACTTTACCAAAGTGCTCTTAACAAAATGACAATGCAGCTAGGTCAGGATAAACTAAAAATATCTTCTAGAACAAGCTATTGGAAAATTAATTAGTTTTGGGTCTAACCCAGTATTCACTGCACTCCATGCAAAACCATCCACTGGTAAGCAAAAGGAATGGCAGACCAAGCCTTTGCAGGATTCTTTAGCTCTGGCCAAATTATTACATAAGTGCAAATCCACGATAGCACCAGCAAGTAAAGAACTGATGATAAAAACTAGCTCTATCCCTAGTAGCCCATTTCAGGCATTTGTTCACTAATAATGTCTGTCAACTGAAACCAAGTTATTTAAGTTATTTTACGCTTGTGCTGTACACTGCCAGAGCCAAAACATCAGTTAAGTTTGCTGTTGTGTCCTTAGAGTACTCTGCTGTGTCATGAAGGCTCCTTTCCAGCTCCAGATCAGTTAAGGACAATGCCACCATTAACTGTGAAGTTTCTTGCTACTTTGGTTCATGATCTCAATGCTACCTGAACTAGAAAGGAGATAGTATTAAAATACATGTCCAAGTAATCCAGAAAGAGAGTGTGAATGACTTCCTAAGTTTTAATAAACTCTCAATCCTTTCATATTCTTCCTGCAATATTCTCCTTCTGTACTTGTGCTAAGCAGTCCTAGACCTCACAGCTATGGACTGCTTGCCTCCAGTTTTAAGCATTTAGATGTCAATTATGGCATTGAATTCAAGGACTGAATTATAGTGCTTTTCTTTGTTATAACTCTGCTGGGAAAGAGCCACAATTGCTATGAATTCTGAGCCATGGCTATAAATCAGTAGTGATGTGCTGATCTCCATCTGCTCTTAAACAAACCACTCCTCAGTTACACCAGTGTGAATGAAAGGAGAACCAAAATGTAAGTATCAACTACTAATGATGACTGACATGCACAAAAGTTTCTAAACTTTTAAGGCAAAAGGTTTTATAATATGAACAATGCATAAAAATAATGCATTTGCATTCCCTGGGAACCAATATAAGTAGGAATTGGGCAGCTCAGTAGCAGGTCAGTAGCTCACAGGATGAAGAGTTACTCTAGAGTTGGTGGCGTACTCTGATTTCTTCCTTTCTCTTTTCTAAGCCTCAATACAAGGACTTTCTTCTAAGCATGTTAAAACACTTCACAGTGGATATCCTTAGGAACCAAGTGAAGAGAGCAAGCTGAGCCAGGAGTGAAATGCAGACCTGAATCTGCTTAATTTCTATTCTAGGATAAAGCTCTGACTAACAAGGAGCAGTGTTCCATGGGATGCAGCCTGCCTACTGAAATGGTTTTGCTGTGAATGAAAACAGTAACTACTGGGACAGAGCAAGAGTCTTGTTTACAGCACGTGGTAGTTCAGACACACACTTGAGATGTGTGTCCAGATCCTTGTTCCATAGAAGTGTTGGACATCTCTGCATTACGTGAACAGAGGAGAGATTTAGAAAGATTCCCTCTCAACAGTCCATAGCCCAGTGACTACATGCCTCTAAGTATCTCTGCAATGTAAAAAATAATTCTGATTAAAATGAGAATATTACCGCACTTAAGACGTACATAGAAGCTCCAATACTTTCTATAAGTGATGTAATTCAGATGGTGTGTTATTGAATCCATTTAGTTTTCTGTCCTTCTGTCAGCTTGAGTATTTGTGCAAATGGGACTGGTGACTGACTTCGTAATAATCAAAATGTAATTATTCCCCTACTTCACATCATAGAACTGTAACTTTTTATTTAATCAATATAAATGTTTAAGTAGTAACATCAGGGAGGAGCAGCTACAAATGAGCTGAGCTATAAGTGACCTACATCAGTGGTTGATCATGCTTCTTGATTAGTGTAAGCTTTAAAGCTCATAAGCTGTATTCTGCACTAAGGCAGACATTTAATAACAGTGATAATTAGTTAGTAGCTTGCAGTTTTCTAGTACTAAAGTCTACCTAAAAGCATAAAAAAATCTTTACTTACCTCTGTACACGGTATTAACAACAAATTTTGGGCTAGTCTGAAATGACATGTCTTCATCCATGACTCTTGGGTACAATTCTTTCCTCATCAATATATACTATTAACAACATTTATGTTATCTAAACCAAATTGCTGATTAAAAACCTTTAATAAACGTTGTCTGGAGTTGATGGCTTTCTAGAATCTATCAGGGATAACCATAAAGCAACCACAGATGAAAATACTTATGTATATAAATACATACATATGAACAGCTGGCCTGAATCAGACTTCCAAAATAGTAAGCAGCAGATTAGGGAAAGAGACTAAGAATGAGGGACACATTCAAGGAGCCCTCCTTGTAATCTGGTGTTGGGTTTAGGCAGTATATTTGGACACTGAAGTTGTCAATCATGAGTATTCTGCAGGGCAGTCATTTTGAAAATGATCTTGGTTATGTGGGAGCGAAAGGAACCTCAGGGCTTTTGATTTTCTAAATTTCCTAACCCCCACTTCCAGTGCAGATACCCTCCCTGATTTACTGCCACGTATTTCCCTCGCTCATGGATAGTGTCAGTCTGTCTGCAACAGGAGGAGTGAAGATGCAGATGACAAGGGAGGAGAAAGAAACCCCATGGCTGCAGGAGAAACTCCTTGTCTTAAAGGCAGATTCCCCTGCACCGTGTCACTCACTTGCCTTTGCACCCAGGGTACTGGCTTGATGTCCAAGTGAAAGGAAGTTGCTCTATGAAATAGGGTCAAGTACTAAGGGGATAAATTTTTTAAAACTTTTTAAATGGCTTATGGTGTAGACAGGCAATTAGTGAGACTTTCAAACTGCATTTCCTAATTGCATAGTCAAGTACTTGAACACAATTCATAAAATTTAGTCTTTATTCCTTCTAAGATCAAAGTGAGGGAAGAGCAGGATAAATTACAAGCCAGCATGTAATCAGCCTATTTTTGTGTGCCTAAATAAGATGCCCATGTGAGAAGTGCAGTTACTCATCTCTGCCCCGATATTACCAGTTCTGCCTGGCTTTGCAGTGCTGAGCTGGAGGCTGCAGCTGGGCTGGAGCTCACCCACAAACCATCTCAGCTTCCAGGGAGCATGGGTGGATGGACAGGCAGCAGCAGTAACCCCAAAAGCCATCCTGAACTCAGCCAACTCCGCCTCTAAATCAGACCCTTAACCCCATCCCCAGAATGTGAATTGGAGCCACTTAGCAGGATTACGGGGAGTAAGTAGGGGGAGGCTTATTTTGAGACAGTTTCCATGACTTCTTCTCCATCTTTCACAGAGTCAATTAATATTCCAAGTTGGACGTGATGAGGATGCAAAGGCTTCCTCCAGGCTGGGGGTGGGGTGGGATAGGAGTGGGACCTTGAGGGTGAGACAAAATGGGGAGTGAACACTCAGACCTACAACACATTCAAAAATCAAAGCCTTCCTGTGATTCAGAACAGTTTCTCTGGCTAGTTTAAATATCTGTGCCAGACACTGGCAGTTACATGATGTGAATACCCCGTCAGAGACAATTATTTTGCCGATTTGTTCTGTGACAGCTCAGTTTTACACCAGCACTTACAGAGAATAACAGAACAAAAAAACAACTGAAAGCATAGCTTGAAGTGCACTGACAAGAGAGATTTATCTCTGGGGAAAATAATAAGGAAATACATTTGAAAACAGGAGCATCAGAGGGTTCAGAAAGTCACTGCTGAATGTGGGAGGGCAGGGTATGAAGGCGGCTGACAAACTAATGCAGCGATTGCGAGGTGAAGCCCTTCCCTCCAGAGGAGATGGCAGTCTTTGAAGAAACAGAGCCCAGTGCCCGAAAACCTGCTACATGGCTTTGGCTACCACTCCCTCTGACTTCCACATTCATCCTTGGCACTGCTGTTGCCCTGTATCTTGATCCTTAATCCCCACAGGTGAATTGCTCCCTGCCTTCTAACTCTTCAAATATCCATCTCCAGTCTGTCCTCCCTGGAGCCTGGCAGTTTTATTTATGGTACTCTCTGAAACGGTGTGCCTCGCCCTCCTTGGAGAACTTTTCATGCTCCAGCTGAGAGGTGCAAATCCCTGTGGGTATTATCATTACTTCAGGCAGGTAGACGGAAAGATGGCAGATTAAAAGGAGCACTAGGCACACTCTTCTCTCTTGCTGCAGCCTCATTTGAAAGCAGAAGCACCCTTCTCTGTCCCTCTCTGAGCATACAAATAGGAAAAAAACAGGAGTGTCAGAATGCTTTAAATAGTCAGATTGGAGATGTCTGTCTGACAGCTCCTGTGCTCTGTGGGGAGGATGTGTTCTGGGTATGTGATAGACTTCTTACCTCCCTTTGAACAAATCTTGGACTTTTTCTGACTTCAGTCCTAAATGCTCTTGTCTCCCCAACTTTCAGACAGGACTTACTCATACAGCCAGCCTCAGTCTTGTTGATCTGAGATGCCTTTGAAATCACCAAAGTCGAGCGATATCATTCAAGAACTTTTCCCTTCAGAAATGAGTCTTGCAAATGCAAAGCAACACTGTGGGGATGACCCTGACATGGTGATATGTTTATTTCTGAGCACTCACAGGATGACATTCCATTGCTTTTCCAGTGCAATAGCTGACTCTTCAGGTGCCCTTGACAAACCAGCTAGAAGAGCATCATCCAAACATCAGGTGGACCATGACTTTACCAGTTCTCAGTCAACATTTTTTCCCCACTGCAGCTACAGATCATTTTGAAAGCAGCCCTCTTGCAATAGTGAGTGGCATTTCTCTCTGTCATTATCTGAGCCCAGTTGTAAAGTTACATTTTTTCCAGAACAGTTATAGAGCATTAGTTTAAATCCCTCCTATTTGAAAGTACAATGGCCAATCAGCTGACTGGCAAGCAAACAATGTCACCATTAGCTCTGAAACCAAACACACTTTCAAAATAACCAGAGAACAAGAGAAAAAAGGCCATGCTTTTTGTAATTGAAGCCTGCAACACAGGCAGGCTCTAAAAAGCTCACCCATCACTTTGGGTAGTTCCCAGCATCCACTGTTTATCCCTGTAATCAGTACATTGGGGGAGCTCATGTGACAGATACCATTCATGAGGACACCCTTTGCTGGAGAGGACAGTGCACAATCGACTGATCATTTGGGGTTCAGTCACCATTAAGCACTTTGCAAGCAGAGTCAGAAAACTGACACCCACACTGAGCTACTCTGGTGCCCAGGGAGGGCTCAAAGGTGAGCAGCTTGTCAGGCTCACAGATGTGCCTCAGCTTTCAAGGATGACCAGTGCAGTTTTGGCCAAAATCTTCATTTGCAGCAGAATGACTGCTATGTCAACAGCAAGTTTTCTCAACTCCCCTGTTCAAGAGAAGGGAAAACACCTCCTCTACAGAGTTTAATGTTGGTCAGCAAAATTCAGCTTGAGGTGCATCTTGAATTTTTCAGCTTATAAATTGTCTTGTAGCTAAAGTCTCAATTTAGAAAAAAATAGCCTGGAAATAATATCACTATCTGATGTTTCCCTAAGGAATCCAGCTTTCTCAGTGCACCCTGCAGTTCTGTACACTTCCTGTTGGCGTTACTGTGATTTACAAGACATTTGACGCTGAGTTAGGTGCTGTACAGAACCACCTAGGTGAGGTCAGTCCTGCTCCGGGTGTTCAATCCTATAGTTAGAATTGTTGAAAATTACAAAAGCATCACTTCCCCTCAGTTTTATGCACAGATTTAATACAGATACAGATTAATAATAGATTTTTCTAACTGTATAAGAAGCAATGCTTAGGAGAGGAACATTTTTGTGAAATAAACAAGTTCTCTGCTCTTACCATACAGAAAGGACACGGTTTTTTCACCCTATTTATATTATTCCCTCAGCAATGTAGAGCCCCAGGTCTGAGGAAATCAGCAACTTCACTTTAAGCTTTACTCTCCTAAGCACTGAATTCTTTCTGCGGCTGGTAGTTCCCTCCTCCCTGAATAACAGAAATCCCTTTCCCATTCAGAGAGCTCGAAGATTTCACTCACTGAAGTCCAAATGCACAGTATAAAAGCAGCTGAAATTAGTGTATGCCAGGGTTAAGAAGGACACGTACACAGTATTAAAAACTTCTTTTGATTTTTCTTTGTGGACAGTGAAATCAGATTATTTTTTTTTGGAAACACAGTTTCCAAATACAATAAAATGATTATCTGTTTGGTCTTCACAGAGCCCCTCATGGAACAGTTTTCATATCTGTCTAGAACCATTTGCAGTGAATTTTAGTACTGACATGAACCTACTGTGACTGAGCTCCAGATCAGCCTGACTAGCCTGCATGGATCCTTCTCCCCACAATATCATCACTAGAGGTCTGTGCATTCAGACAATTCTGCCGTCAAATAACATTGAACCAGAACAGATCCCAGCCAGATTTTGGAAGTTACTTTCCCAAACCATACAACCCAAAGCTTATGATGGGACACAGCTACACTGAAGACTTTGAGACTTGCAAATTGCATGATGGTGCTCTACAAACAAGCGTCTGACTTAAGGAAACCTCTCAAGGAATTAGCTCGTGGTGTCTCTGGCTTTCCACTAAGAAATAATTTGTTGTTCTCAGCGGAGAAAAAAAAAAGAGTATTATTAATGATATGGTTTGGCAAGCAGGATGCCAACAGTGCAGGTCAAGAGCCATAACTGCACTGCTGGATGCGGCTGCTTCCAAGCCCTGCGCCGGGCTCCCGGGCAGAGCACGGATGCAGGGAGCTGCAGGGATGAGCGGTGAGGAGATACTCAAGCTCCATCTAGTGGAAGAAAATCTGTGTAAGGTCAGACTGGGACAAACACGGCTGCTGGGAGTGGAATGCACTAAGGAAAAAGAAATAAACCCGGGCAAGGACTTGATTCCCTGGGAGGGAATGTTCTCTTTTCGGAGGGAGTCAGGGTATGATCATAATGGAGAAAACAAGTTGCGGTTAGGAAAAAAAAAAGGAAAAAAACCTAATTACCTTCTGGGACATAAGGATTTAAGCTTCCCGCACATATATTTTACTCTCCATTACTCCTGCCATATCCACCTTGAGCTTCTTACATGCACTCACTGCTGTTTACAACCTTCTCCGGTCAGGGAGAGACCATGTGCTGACCATGCCAGCAGGACCAAGGAGGGTTAAGGAAAAGCTTTTGTTCATTTGGCTTCATGCTCCCATATCAGAACAGGGTAGGAAACCACCCTTTTGCATGCAGTGACTCAGTCTCTGAGTCACTGGCCTTGTTCTCCCAGCACACACAGGATCCAACCGCACAAGGGTCCTGTTAGCTTTGAATGTGTCTTTATGACTGGGGTTGTCCTTTTCCTCAGAGGGTGGTACCAAGGACTATAAGCAATGGTTGTTTTTTCCAGTGGACACAGTCACTATAGCAGCAAACACCTTGTTCAGCTGTCACAACACAGAGGTCCGAGATGGAGACCTCTGAGGCTTCTGCCAGACGGCATTAGGAACACTCATCCATGCTGTATTGGCAGGATGTGGAGAGCCAACCCACCAGAATTATGGCCAATGTCTCTGTTTTTTCATCTATTGCCACCTTTGCTTACTGCAGAATTTGTCTCACTGGGCCAAGACACTCAGCTAAGAACCTTCAGAATGTCTACCTTTAATTAAAAAATCCAACCAAACAAAGATTTTCCTCCAGAAATGTTCCATTTTGGACACAGAATGCATGTGTATCAATTTATAAACTGATGATTAATACAATATTAATCTGTAGAATGTTGTATTTTAGCTTCACAAAGTTACTACATGTCTTTTACTTCTGAAGTCAGACCAGTTATCTTCAGCATCGGGTCATGAAACTGTAGAGTTTTTTAATATATTTCTCTCACTTTGCCTACAAGTTTTCCCTGAGAACAAGTCAGCAAGGGAAGTCTCATCATGACTGTGGACAGCAGCAGCTTGGTGTGACTCCAGTAGTTACACCTATTTAGTGCCATTGCCTGAATGTCTTTTAAGGGTTGAGATGAAGACCTACAGAAAGGAAACACAGTCACATACACCTAAGATCAGTGCTTGCTATAAAGATGTTTTCTTATGGATCCTGTACTGATCCCAGGCTGATTTTTTCCAATTTTGGCCTTGTAGCCAAAGAATAGTAAACAATTCTATGAGTAAGAAGAATAAATGGATTCTATGTTCTGTTTGTTGCAAAGGGAGAAATGTCTGTGCTGGACTCGCACAGATCCAGTCTACCTTGACGTTTGAAGGTCAGGAGCCAAAACAGAACAGTGACCCCTAACAGGGCCATGGCCCAGCCTGCACCCTGGACTTATATGATGAGAGGAACCACTAAGTTTGAGCCTGACTTGTCTCAAGATTCCTGGAGTTTCTGCTTGACTTCCAGGTTCCATTAATAAATGATGTGTGTGTGTAAATCCTCCCTATGGCTCCAAAAACCTGTGATGCAGAGCTTTAGAAAAACGGAGATAAAAACTTAATACCTTAGGTTATTAAAATCTCAGCACTTCTTTTACCGCAGCAGCTTTTTGCAATATCTACTAATCCTTTTCCTCCATAAAACTCCATATCCTATCTCACAATATACTTTGCTGTGATATTGCTAATCTTTAAATTTGTGCATGTTCTTCAGTAGGTGAACATTAACACATGCACTGTGAGAGCATTAGACTTAGGGTATGCTGGAAGTGTTGCTTGCAGGTGCAGTCAGGGTAAGACAAGTCTCCACCTCTGCCCACCCCACCAGCACCACCAGCATCGCGAGGCTGAGGCGGGAACTGCAGCAGGGAAGTAAGATACAGCAGGTTGTATGGGGGGGGGGGAATTTTTAGCAGGGCTTTCCTGCCAAAGCCAGGGTTCTACAGATGCAGAGACCAGCATCTCTTAGAAACCACCTTATTCTGCAAATGGTGAATGTTCTTTGCACGTTGAAACTGCTCCTTCATCTCTGCTTTACAAGAATGAAATAAGAAGAGAGAGAACTGCAAAGGCTGGTGCTACAAAGCCACAGGTTGTATTTACAACACTTACAGGTTCAGCAGTATCAGCTTGAGTTTTGTTCATATCTCTACCAGCAAAGGTAAAGAGAAACTTGCAATTCTTTTCCTAAAATAAAACCCACCATATTCTTTTTCCCTTCCAGGAATTTTTTTAAACAGAGAAAAATTATAATGTTTGAATTAAACTGTATGTGCCTATGGAAATAATATTTATAAGCTTTGTGGTAGGCCAAACACTAAACAGAAGTTCACATTAAGTAAGGTACTTGTCCCTGTAGAAACAGAACATTGTTGCACTTGTTTGCATAGAGAACCTGTCTCCTTCACTTTTATTTTACAGTGAAAATAAAATGCCTGTAATAGTAAAAATGCAGTGGTTGATCAGATTCTAAACTCAAAATCTGTTTCTAGAGATGAAACTTTTCAGCAGAGGAAAAGGAACATATCAAACCACAGTTTAAGTACTAAAAAAGCAGTTAACTATGAAGAATAAAGGAGAAAGTAGGGAAAAACCCCACAGAATGTGTGTGGGATAAGAAATGAAACCACAAAAAGTCTTAATACACCAGTGCATGCAAACAGACATAGGCTGTGGCATGGCCAGACTTATACAGGACACAGGCACAGCTCTGAAGTTTAGGTCTGATCGTATTTTTAAAGCATTTGCTTTAAAATCTTTCCCCTTCTCTGCCTCATCCCATTCTGTCTCCTGCTGGAATCAGAAGAAAAGGAGACGCTGGTACAGCCAGGACAGTGTCCTTCAGTGTTTGGGCACTGCTCTTTTCTGCTTCAAAGGCAGCTGCAATCTCCCCCGCCTTTGTTTTGCTTTATCAGTAGTGGAGGAGTTCACATCCTCCAACACACTCAGTAACAGAGAGCTTGTCCTTCCTCTCGGGCCGCTGCCGTATTATCAGAACTGTGAGAGAAGGCCTTCAAAATGCTTGTCCAGCACTTTCATTTGTTGTGCCCTAATGTGGCTGCTCCAGTCGCTGAATATGTAGATTT
Source organism: Lepidothrix coronata (assembly GCF_001604755.1). Classification (NCBI taxonomy): domain Eukaryota; kingdom Metazoa; phylum Chordata; class Aves; order Passeriformes; family Pipridae; genus Lepidothrix; species Lepidothrix coronata. The sequence goes on along the minus strand of NW_016690209.1, from coordinate 1,835,325 downwards.
AGAAGTAAGTTTTTAAAGCAGTGCTCGGGTGGTATGCGTGTTAATCCCATTATCTGATAAACGGATTTGTGAACACACCTTCCACCATCCTGCATTAATAACTATCCCTCAGTGTCACTAGGAAATGTAATTTAAATGCTTGTGAGAAGTTGATGGACCATATGTTCAAAACCGCAGAATTAAACAGAACAAGTTTATGGGAAGTTGCAAAATTGTCGAGATCTTATCCCTTGCTCTCTCCTACCAGCTCCCCATCCTTCAGAGTGACCAATTAGACTTGCTGTTGATTTCCTGTCCATTTTTGAAAGTGCTACCACATGCAACTTGTCTTCCCCAAAGAGCACTAAAAGCTGACCACTCTGACACAAGACCTGACCACTCCTGGGACTTAGGGAATTTAGATTCTCTTCCAAAGCCACACACTGGCTTCCTACACCCGAGGAAGCCATTCATTCTTTATCTTTTTCTGAAACACAACAAATCCTATAATATGGAGGGTTCAAATTCACATTTTTACTTTAATATCCCTGCATGTTACCAGTATTTTTCCATGACATCACTGTGAAGGATGGCAAAGAAAAACTTTTGGGGACCAGGCAACCAAAGCAATTGATACTGAAATCAAACATTTTGTATCCAGGCCATCAGTCCAAACTCAGTATAGTGTGCCAGCAACTCAGACTATTGGTTTTCATTTGTCTGTACTGAGTGGATATGGAGACTGGACTTCCATTTGCCTTATCAAGAGATATTTTCAGGGAAGAGACACTTATCTATGCCCTCTGAATATTTATTATCAGTGCTATAGATTATTTCAGTGAAAAGCAATGATGCCATACACTGCAGCGTTATGACAAAAGGATCCTACACCATCAACTCAAGGACTCAATGACAACATACACAAGTTGCTGGGGACAGGCTGGAGTACAAACGTGCTGACTGTTCCACCTCACCACATCGACAGCCATGGTGCACAGGAGAGGCTTGAATAGCATCCACTGGCAAAGCAGGGGCTTAGGTGAGCAAAGGTCATAGGCCAGAGATAACCACCTCTGATAACCATGAGTTCCAAAGACTCATCGTTGACATTTACTCTCTATCTTCTCCTACTTCTCCAGAGAAGTCAGCACAGTCTGCCCGTGGGGTCAAGAAGGGGGAGAGAGAGAGAGAGAGAGACCATATAGTGCTCCAAATGTCCGAGGTGCAGCCACCTCCGTAAGTGGGGAGAGGGAAGGTGAAGCAGGCAAGTCGTACACTCAGCACTCAAGATGTGAGAGTCCTATGGTGTGTCCTTGTAGTGACAGGGCAAGTCACACCCAGTGGAGAGAGAAGGCTATTCCTTCCCTTCCACCCATCTTTTGCTTCTGATCAGTAAAAGAGGCCATCTGGCCTCTTTAAATCTCCACAGATAAATACTTGGGTCCTGAGGTCTCCCATTGCCCTTGGCTGGAGCCACACAGTAACAGCACATTTGTTTTTGTAACCCAGTTGAACAAAGAAGGAAAAAGCCATTTCAAGTCTCAGCAGTCCCAGCTCTAAGAATGCAGCACTAGAGAGGCACTTGCTTTCCAAATCAAGCAGGAGAACCAGCTCAGTTGGGGGGCTCAAGTCTAGACTTGCAGCCACCAAAGGAGTCCAGACTGTTGTAAATGAAGGACCGGCTGATGCTCCCAGGCGGGAGTTGGGAGCGCTGGCATCTGTCTCCATTTCGAACTGAGACTTCATTTTGAGATTCCTGTCAACGCTGCTGACAAAGGGGGTTTCTGTGAGCAGTTCCACGGGGGTCGGGAGCTGTGCTGGGGGACGGCGCAGCCCCGGGAGCCGCAGCCGTGCACTGCCCGCCGCGGTCGCTAAAGGGAGCTCCAGGCTCAGAGCTCGGCTCTGCTCCCGCTTCAGATGGCACCGAGCCCGTTCGCTTTCCTCCTGCGGTAACCGGGTGCTGAGAATTACTGGGGGCATTTACAGGGCCGTTTGAGAAATGTAAATCTGCTCCGTCACTTTAGGTTTGCAATACAGCAGCTACAAACTCTTTGGGGAACTGGGCACACCTGGAGTAAGCGTGAGGCTTATACAGCGTTTCACTGGGTATCTCCAAGATATATTGTATTTTAGAGCTGAACACTGCTATAGATACAAAAAGTACTTGCAGCCTAAGCTTGTCAATAGAGACTCAGTAAACTCCCAATCCTACTCATGTCTTTCTGAAGGCTAAGATTTTAAAAACACAGCTATGCATCCATCACATACAGTGACACAACAGAGACACATCTGAAATAAAGTACATCTTTACTGATAGTGTGAACAGTTTTGAACGGGTGATATATAACACTGGAATATTTTAGAGTCACACATTACCCTTTCACAGAAAAGCACAAAGCAGTTTTGGATGCCTGTGGCATTGTCAGTGCAATCAGTGCCTCTTAGTGCCAATACATTGCAACAGGTAAGCAGAGTAGTTCAGCAGAAACACTCCTGGACTCTTGTGACCAACAAAACATCACCACAAAAAAAAAAAAAACAACCCCAAAAAAACAACAAACCTCCAAAACCAACCAACCAACCAAACCAACCTAATTGGTTTGCAACAGCAGTGTGATTTAAAAACCAAGCAGCTAAACTCCCCAGGGAACGGCATCTGCTGCGTGGCAAGCACAGCCTTGTAATTCAAGTGTCCCTGAGGAAAAAAATCAAAACCTGTAAGGACTTCCAGAAGTGGAGTGATGGTTGGGAAGGTCTACTCCCAGGGCTGGGGACTAGGCAGGAGGGTATTTCTCATTTTGTTTAAGTGTTTCTAGCAGGTGATGGAGCTATAGAAGCAGCTACTCTCCTGGTATGAGCAGTGATACCCTTCCTAATTTTGCTGGCCCTCCTCAGGGAGCTCTGATTAGCCAGTTTTGTTCAATCACTGCTGGAGTCAACTGTTTATTAATAAGTGAAATACCTTGTTTTCTACATTCTCTTCCTATAAAAAATAAAAATCTGTGGACTTCTTTGTGGAACTGGTTAGAAACAGGTGACCTTCAAGTACTTATGGCATGTTCTTTGTCTTAAAGAGAGTCACGAGTCAATAATATTACCATTATTCAGTTAATGTAAAGCAGTACATATGGTGCAGAAAGCAGCAGGGACAAGCAGGCAGTCTCAGAAAGAGTTGAGAAATGTTTGAGAGGAAGGAAATTCCCACCACCAGCCCGTCTGTCATACCAAGCCTGTGCTTGTATAGATGCAAAGCTGTTGGTATTCCAGACAAGTCATGATTCACTTGCTTATAATTATGGCAGGCATTTACAGGAAAAAAGGGGGTTTGTTTTTCTTAAGGGCTATATAGGAGCTCTGGCTCCTCACCTGAGCAGCCCTGCTGCAGCTACAATGAAGATAAGGGACAATTTCTAGCCCAACTTTGGAAAAACCCCAGCCAACTCCACCCAAGTTGGTGGCCTACAGGTTATTCAGCCACCCATTAGGGAGAATAAAATCCTCCAATCAAATCCCGATAAAAACCCCTAAAATCAGGCACTGCACGTAATAAGACAGTTATCTGCTGCTAACCCTGGCTGACTGCTCTCCACAGGGCATGAGTAGATGTGCCACCAGGAGGGAGGTGGGAAAGAACAAACCCCCTTAGTTCACACAAGTGCAGCAGAGCTCATTATATGCCCTGCTGCCTATTGCTGCGAGAGGTTAGAAATGCTTCTTTATTTCCCCCTGCCCTAATGCACTTGCTGCCTTCCCCATTCTGTTTATTTTGTGCCACCAAAGCAGTGACAATCAGGCATGTGAAGCATTATTCCCTTATTCCCCAGCCTCTTTTCTGAGGTGAGCACAGCCCTGAAAACAGGAGCAACTTCCAAAAAAAAAAAAAAATTACTGCCACATCAATTTCTATTCAAATCACTTGGCACATTTCTCTAGTTCTTTTGCTAGAGACCAAGGTTCACTTCCAGCTCCCCAGCCTTCAATACCTCGGGACAGTGAGTGCTGGCACAAACTGAAACCTGGTGACCTTCCTTTGAGAATATTAAGTCTTGCTAGAGTTTCTGTGAGGTTAATCGATTCCACTCAGTCCTCTATTGTGAAATCCTTGGACAGGAAAAAATAAGGAGAGAAAAAGCCAAGGGAGATTTTCATCCAATCCTTACAGCCCCAAGATTGATTCAGTTTGTCTCAGTCTCACCATCCTTGGAAAGCATGCTGCGAAATACTCATATTAGTCCTTAAATTAAAAACCCCAAGTACTGAACCTCACTTTTAATTTGCCAAGACCACCCAGTCTGTGCCGTATTTGAAATACTACACAGAAAGGTACGGTGCAACATCATGCCAGTTATCAGAACCATTTCAGCTCCCAAAACTCTGTGAAGGGGTTTACCTTGTACAGCCTGGCACCCAAAGAGCATCAAGTGCAATTCTGAGTGATTATAGACACATGGAGATTGGTGTGTTAAACACTGGCCCATGGAACCATCCAGGCAACAATGAGCCTAATCAACTTGCCAGTTTCTCTTTCCTCTCTGCCACAGTTGCCAAGACAATTCTGTTGAGTGAGCACTCACAAATGCAGTTTTGTTACTGAAGGGCTCAAACTCCTCATCACTTTGCAGCTCACTGGAACCTCTGTATTTCTCTGTTCCTGATGGGACCCATGGACTGGCCTCCAGACTTTCCTCATTCTCTCTCTCACTGTGACCTGCACCATGCCTGGGGCAGTGGTAAACTTTTATCTAATGTGGACATTTCACCTGCTGCAAAATCAAATGCTGCATCAGCTGAAGTGCAGAAGGGGGCAAAGTCCTAATATCCCCTTAGCTCCTCCCTGGGTAAACTGGTCTCCAAAAGGCTGTCCAATCAAAGGCACTGCTCATGTCAAAGTTTGGCCATGCTTTAGGTTGTTTACAATATTGGGTACATAAGTTCTTGAGCTGAGTACACAAAACTGGGCTGAAATGGGGTCACAGCGAGGTGCACCAGTGCCCTCAGGGCCCCAACACATACAGAGGTGTGGAACAAAAGGCATCATCAAATACAGCAGATCTGACCAAAAGGATTTTTCTGCTGCCAAAACATCCCCATTCTAATGTCTGCATCTTGCCTTCTGTGATCAGTGCTGCCTTCAATTTGATCAGGATCACTTTATCCCACAGGTCTCCAGCCAAACTGGCCGGCAGCATTGGCAGGAGAATCCACGTGGGATAACTGGGCAAGTACTGCTGGCACAGGCCAGCTTCACACAGCACTCAAATCCCTAAATAGCAACATGAATAAAAATAGTCCAATTTGGATATCAAAAAACCAAAATGAGGTAGGAATATATTTAAATTGAGAGGTAGTTTCTAAAATGCAGAGCGATTCTTAATTATTTGCCACTGTTCATGAGGTTGTACTGAGATACTACTTCATCTCATCATTTTCAACCCTCCGAAATGCTACACAAATGTCACGTAACTGACATTTTGAGAACCGATCTTTCCATTCGTTCAGTTTAAAAGAATCCTAATTTTTCTTCTAGGCTACAGATACTGATTGAGAGTGCTACATAATCTTTGGATTCATTTGTCCAACAAACATCTAATTAATTAATAATTGATAATTAAAATGACCTCCTTTTGACTGATACCTGATCTCAGAAAGGTTCAAAAGAAACTTAACACACATTGTGTCATGTTCCAGCATAACCCACTACAGGTATGTTATCATGTTATGCCACATCTGGTTTCCAGAGAACAAAATGAACCGCGGAACAAATTAAAGGAAGAACCAGTTGTACTTGTATCAGATCTAACCAGTTCAAATGTCTGGCAATTACAGGAGCAGGTGAACTTGTAACAGGTTAGCATCATTAACCCCAGAAATGGCATTATTTGTGGATATGTCCAAGCAGGGATATCTGATAACACCATATTATCTGTGCAATCACTGCTGTTCTTAGGTGCTAGAAGAACCCTCTTAAGAGAAAATCTAAAATCTCAGCTGAACTGACAAAAAGGAAAAGTATTCCTCATGTTTGAATTGGAGATGTGCAAACTATGAGTGAAATGAATGAACTGGCCATCCTACACCTCCCTGATTTTCTTTAGCAGCTCCATATCTTACATGGGATCTGCAGACAGACCCACACCTCCTCTGCTATACTGCCTGGTCACTGTGTGATGAGGGGAAAAAGGTTCAGGCTCCCAGGTGCCTCAGATAAAATATCACCATGAAAATCTCAGTTCACCAACCACACTGAATACTGCTGTTCAGGGAAAGCTGCTGCCCCCATCCCCTGGGCAATCCAAACCTCAAACAGGGAAAACAATATGCTGCAAAGGAGCAGGGTACTCAGCTCTCATTTGCCTTTTCTAGGTGTTTCCTCTCTCAGTAGCATCTACCAATGCACAGCCCTGACTTCACTCTTAAAATTAATTAAAATGCAGAAATAGCATTTACATCTCTCTTCATGGATGTTTTGCCAATTTGAGGAGGAAAAGTATTTTGTGGGAACAGTAGTGTCAGCTATGGAGTTGGAGTCCTGCCCTCCTTACAGTAGCACAGTTGAAGGACATTTCCATTGAATAGGTTGACTGGTGAAAACAGAAATAAACATTTACCTTTATTTTATGCTAAGGCTAAGTAGGTGCTTTTTAAAAAGAAAAGAAAGAAACAATAGTGAACCAAGGAGTTTAGGTGCAGAAAATCTATGGAATTGTAATAAGTGGTGGGTCTCCTCTCAATGAGATATTGGTTTTCAGTATATAATTAATAACAAGAAAACTGTATCCTGACTTTGGGGTCTGCATCAGCATCCTGGAACAAAAAGGGCCATAAATTAGCATCAATTATGTATTAAAGTTCCAATTAACCTGGCTGACACTGATATACTTTAACAAGGTACACTTAGACAAAAGAAGCAACTCTCTAATTACTTGGAACGGGACCTCATGACCCATTCTGCTCTTTTATCCCAATGCCAACCTAATGAGGAAGGAAGTGAGAGATAGGAAACTGTGCATAAGGCAAGGCTGTAGCACCCCAAGATGCCCCTTGGAAAATGCTTTTACCTTCGTAAAGCTACCAGTTGTTAATACTTTCTTGTTCTCAGTGACTTTTAACTGTATTCAGAAAAAGTGATTTTGGGGCTGAAATTGCTAATGTTCATTTTAATGTGGAGATCTGCCATCTAATGAGGGTCCTGATCACCTGTTCCTGCCCTGTGACACACCACATATACAGTATTTGTGATGAGGCACCCAGGGTTCCTGTACACAGATTGAAAGGATGCTCCTTGAAGTATTTTAGTCTAGGCAAGAGAGACAATCACAATTAATTTTACACCCTAACCAGAGCAGTTGGGTTAAGCGTGTTTTTCAGCACTGAAAGGACCTTTTCCAGCACCTGTGCAAAGACCAAGAAGAGAAGGTAGGCCTGTATAAAACTTGTGCTGCCTGTAGGAAGAGCAACATCAAGGGGAGGAGTGAGGACAGAGTCAGGAAGGTATATATAGAGCATCTAGTAAGGCACATCATTTTTCTTCCTTTTTATGTTTGCTGAAATCAGATAACCCTGGATACCATAACCAGGGGCATCTCCTCTCCCTTAAAAAACAACAGGTAATTTAGAGAGTGTACAGCCAGGCAGTCTGCTTTTGTTCAGTTCTGTTCAGTGCTCAACTCTTCTACCTCAGATTGACCAACCAGACTTTGAACATATGCAATTATACAAAGGGCAAAGGGGGCTGGTTTTTTTGGTGGTGTGGTTTTTTAAATCACTTAAACATGTTGTACTTTACTGTCAAATAATAGTTCTCCAAAGTAAGGCAATTCCTGTAATGAGAACTGCAGAAGAACTAACTTGTCCTTGAAGAACAGTCCTTTCTCAGTGCTAATTCTTTCTCTGTGTCATGTTATCAGCATTGTGAATAGTTTTAAATTAATGATGATGCTGATCCCCTTTTTATGGTTTTCCAGTGCAATACAGTTGGAGTCTTGGCTTTCACAGTTGATCTCCCACTAGCCACACAAGTCTGACTTCTGTCCTTTCGGAGAAGAGGTGTTGGTGGAATCCATCAGAGGCACCTCTTAATTGTAGTCACAGTCTTCAAAACTCAGAGGAAAGTAAACTCGTCACTGGGATTTCAGCTGGATGACTCCTGCAGCGAGTGCTTTCCTGGGTCCTTGCAGTCAAAGGTTATCTTTCACATAAGCCATGTCAAAATTTAAACTTAAACACATTGGGTCATGTTCTTCCCTAGATGGAATTTCTGTGCAGAGGGAGGGAGATTTTCTGTAGTACTGCCAAAACACACAGTGCTGGAAGAGAAGCTCAGCAGCTCAAGGCCTGGAATTGTGACTCCCTTTCCAAGAGAGAGGTGTTGGATGTAATGTGCTCCATTAGCAAAAGCAGTTAGAAGACAATTGCCCAAATTACAGCTTCTACAGCAAGATTTTCAGGATTCCTTTGCTTTAGTTGGAAATTTTGTCTTTACCATTTTCTCCATATCTTTGAGTCATTCTTACAAAGCCAGCTGAGAATGAAGACAGAAATGTAAAAGAAATGCTTTAGTCGCTAAAAGGGTCAGAGTCAGGTCACCTTCAAGATTTGAACAGTTCATCGATGTCCCAAGCTAAGGCTGCCACATGCATTATCCTCCTCCCCTGTATTTTCTGCAGGAATATGTCTGGATCATTCAAGTAGTTTGTGAAGATTGAAAAAGAAGCCATACAATCAATTTTGGCCTTTTGTGACATCGCCAGTGACTTCAGTAAGCCCTTGTGGAAAAAGACATACCCATAGTTCATACGTGATGCAGACCCCTTGATCCATCTCCATTTAAACCAAGGTCTAGTTTAAACATCTGTGGGAATTGAATCAGACCGACAGACTATTATATGTGCACCATAGGGGACTCGCTTATAAGTCTCCTGTGGCAAACATGCTACTTATACAGTATCCCATTCAGATAAGTGACCTACTTATTGGTTGCATGTTGTAAGCTATTTTGATGAGAGCAATGTGATCCTTGCTGTTCTGCTTTGAGTAAACTTTAGCCTTTGGGTATAAGAGGAAAATTTGACATCCATGTAATAGAAGACAGCCATATACATTCAGAGTGGGGATTTTCAAAACCATTCATAACTGCAGAAAGGAGGAAGAATAAATTCACAAAGCCTTGATTCTCACAGGAACATAGTCACTTAGTAAATATCGAGGTGGCTTTATTCTCTATCACACTGGAATGGGCCTAGTTTTTTTGGGAAATAGGACAATTATTTGGTATTGCTTGGCTGTAGGTGCACAGAACATTAAGGAGAACTTCCATCTCTATTTCTACCATTTGAACGAAAAAAAATCTGATTTTAGTAGAATATCACTAATGTGAAAAGAGGGTAAATGACAGGGCTTCAACTTTTTTGGCAGTTTATGCTATTGATTAAATAAATCCATCATCTTTCTCTTCGAGACTTTGCTTAAAAGTGAACAGATGTAAAATCTAGCATAGCATATCCAAAGAAAAACATCCTTCTAAAATGACACAGAAGTGAAAAAAAGTGTTCTCCTTGAGATCTTATCTCTTTCCCTTGCAGCTTTAGCTCTCCAACATTTTATTCAAAGCAAAGTATCATCAGGCCCCAGTAAGAGCTATCCTTATCAGCCAGGGCTGCCGTGGCACACGTGGCCCTGCACAGTATAAATACACACACACCCTGGTTCCCAGTTCAGATGACTCCGTCCACTGGTGAGTAGCTTGTGAAAGCCCTTCAAATCTCTTCACTGAGCCAAGGGTGACAGTTTGCTCAATCTTTTGTACCTCCTCTGACCCTGCCTTGTTCAAAGGAAAGCTTTTTTTTTCTTTCCTAATTCCTCCCAGTCCCTCTTTTAGAGGAATGAGAGGAAAATTTAAGTGCCCTCCTTTGACACTCAGCTTGCTGCTTGCGTGCAGTCAGGCCAGCTGCCTCCCCAGATCTCCACTGCATTGTCAATACGTTCCTCTTGTGCCAAGACAAAATTTATAAATAGATTTGCCCAGTCAGTAAGCCCTTTCTCTTTAGAAAGACAGGGATTCAGGCAAAAAGAGGATTATTGATAACATGCAACATCTTTATTATAGCAGAGACTGCTACTGCTACTATAGTTAAGGACCTGTCAGCATTTCCATTGTAAGATTTTTTTTTTGTGCAAGGGTTTAACTTGGCAGTAAAAATTTAAATATACTTGAAGCTGGACTTTTTCTTGCAAGAATTCAGCAAGAGTGTAGGCACAAGGCTCTCTCCTCTCTCTCTTCTTAATTGAGTGAATTCAATGAGTTTTAGAACTTCTCATGTGAATATGTTTCTCCTGTTTTCTGAGCAGTGATGGGTAACACCTGATCCACCATTAGTATAGAGCAGAGAGAAGAGCACAGGGCAAACAGAGGGCCAAATCCTGCTCTCGTTTGTAATTGTGCTTGAATGACATTTGGCCATTATAGGAACACAGTTTTGGCCAACTTCCCATATTTTCCCCTACCAAAAAAAAAAAAAAAAAAAAAAAAAGAAAAACCACCAAACAGCTGAGGGAGATGCTAAAAAAAGTCCTTTCAAAATCATCTAATTTAGGTAGTTAATTTTCCTTGCCATGCATGCTGGTAGGACAGCATAATCTGCCAATTGATGTATGTGTCTTGGGAGTCACCAGCCCCACCTCTTTCTCCTTGGAGTCTGTGCCTCTCTTCAGCCTCTGGCAAATTGCTTAATTTCTGCTCTGTCTCGATTTCAGGATTCAGGATGGAAAACAGTAAAACTCATGCAAATGGTTTTGCACACAGAATTCATTCTGCTGCAGCTCAAGCACTTTCTGGCAGGAAATAATCCAGCTCCCTTTGACTTCAGCAGTGATTAGCCCAAGTGCAAAGCCACGGCTTGTTATTGCAAAGTTGCTGGCACCCATAGACTTGTGTAACTTCAAGGAGTCTCAGCAGTCTTGAAGACAGGACTGCTAAAATATTGCAGTGGAGCACACATGAGTTTCATCAAAATAAGGCCATCTTTGCTTTCAAGCACGCTCACACACATGGAAGTAAATAGCAATGTGTCCTCTGATGAATTTTCTCCTCTTCTTCAGGTTTAAAAAAAGAAGAAGAAAGTATTCATGGTTTGCGCTTTTTTTGGGGGGGAGGGGAAAAGAGGGGTACATTGAAATTCAGCCACTGAGTTTTGCTAAGGGCAGTAAATTGAGGACCAGGGGTCTGTGCAGAGGAATGGTAGATGTATTCTCCTCTGCCGTGCTTCTCAGTGGGATGCTGCACGGCTTTCAGACAACCAACACAGAAGAACATTTTGCTTTCAGGATCTGAATAACTTTACTCTCACAGCCTGAAGTTAAACCCTTAATATGAGGAGAACATGGGCCTTTAAGTCCAGTGTAAGTGACAGAAAGTCCTTTACACACATGGCACAAAGCATTCTTTCACTTGTTTCTCTCAACATTTGTATTTGCGGTCAACTGAGTAGTATCTTTTGTGTGCTCATCCTACAAAAGAATAATGCTTGTCTGTTTTGTCTGTTGACAAGATCTTCAAATCCTACTGCTCCTCTGACACATTAAAACAGTACATTTCTGTATAGTTTTATTTTTATGATATGAGGATTTAGCTAAGACTTTGACACCATGGAAACAAGACACAGGACATGATCCTGTTCTATCTAAATATATCCCCCGACTTTCAATCACACTTGCCTCTTTTATATTTCATGAAAACCGCTCTTTACTTTCCTCCATCTAGGCAACTTTTTTGGCCAGCAGGATCACCTTGGGCCCATCCCTTAGCTTTCATCACCAGCTATTACCACTTCAAGGGAGAATTGCATGCACTGAGTGGAGGGGAGGCAATGCAAGAAAACAGGCCTTAAGAAACTGGATGTAGCATATCACTGGGGTAATTCTCAAGGAAATTAAATGTTAAATGGAAAGCAACTTTAAATCCTCCTGTGTGCCAAATGCAACTTTAATTAAGCAAAGCAGATCAGCTTTTTCCCTTGTGCTGTAAAAAGAAAGGACTGTCCATTTCTTAAGCCATCATTTCCACTATAGGTCTTTGGCATTTTTTATTACTGTTTTTGGCATTAGTTTTTATGGCTTGTTATAGCTTGCAATCATAACACTTCTTATCTACAAGGCTTCAACATTACCAGTATTTTCTTTTTAAGCCACCAAAATATCCCTTTGTTGTAGTTCACACAGATCCTGCTTGAGTAAAGGAGGTGGGAGGGATAAGTCTGAAATGCAATTTGATGAAAACAAATTTCCCATTTCATTGTGGATTCAGATAGCTGCACTTCTGGAGACAAAAAAGCTATCTATACCTGTCTCTTAAATCAGCTTCCAGGGCTGATGGGGGTTTTCCTACCACTGGGGAAAGGGGACACAATATTGAGGCCAGAGTCAGGAAACAACATAGTTATCAGGTAGCACTGGTGCAAATGTGGGCTCAGAGAGTCCTCAGCGTGGAAGATAGAGCTGGCTCTCTATTCCAGTCCACCAGACACAGCAAAAAGCCCTAGGAAGGTCAAAAAAATTCCCCTCCAAACAAAATTCAGTATTTTCCCCACCACGGGCTGACTGGCTACTTTTAAACAGCTTGTTTTAAGTGCCAGTATGTGTTATTCTGCCTGCACAAGACAACTGAGCTGATAGCTGAACGAAGCAGGCAAGACACACAGAAGGAGTTGGAACAAATGTCCTGAATTTTTGAACCTCTCTGTTTTACCAGTGACCCATACAGTGAGGAGCTGTGTCAGCTAATCACTTAGCTAGTCACTGCTGACAGACAAATACCTTGTGGTGACATCTGATGGAGTTTTTACAAAGAACCAACCTTTTGGGGGCTCACATGCTTTGAGCTGCAGGTTGTGCACAGGGGCACAGCACAGCCCCAACAAGTGCTCAACAACACACATGCAAACCCAGAAGTGTTCAGACGAATTTCTAAAAGAGAAGGCTTTTGTGTTTACTTGGGCATTTTTATTTTAAACCATTGATGATAATTAACTGATTAATAATATCACAGTCATCAAAAGTGATAGCATGTTTTCAAGGAGCATGCAACAATAGCTTGCTGCTTTTGTGCCTTTAATTGTAAAAGCAAATAATTACATCCTTTTTGAGTCTTGAAGAGAATTGCTTTCAACTGTAAACAGAAACTAGGAAAGAAAATTCTCCAGCACAGTACCCATTTTTAAATGGACACTTTTCCTAAAAAAACTTGTAACGGTTGTGTTTCAGGTGCATATTCAAGGAGTAATTACTGATACGGACGGTACCCAGACAATCAGATGAGGCTCTGCTCATCATCAGGGTGTCTTGACCCATGGACTGATTTGGCTCACATCCTTTTTTTTTTTTTTTTTTTAAATCCTTACAAGGCTCCACATGCAATGCTGACCACACTGGGAGGAATGCAGATGACCTTGGGACTGAGTCAGTTCCTCTATCATTACTTACAAATCACTGCAATGGCTGGTTCATTTTTCTTCTTTCCAGTTTCCCTCCCAGCATCTGACAAATCTTATAGTCTTTGTGCACAATGAAATAGGAACTCATTGCAAGTTCTGGATGCAAAGCATAGAGGAAGGCAAATTGTGAATGCAGCTCTGTTTGCCTCATCAATCTTTTATATTCTGATGGGTTCTGGTGCCTGTGAATGATCTCTGTATAAGCAGCCAAACAAAACAGGTCACAAAGGACCATCAAACAAATAAACCTAATTACTGATACCTTCCACCTGACACACTCAGGGTTTTTACATCAACTTCCTTCTACACCAACTGCTCTGGAGTCTGACCCAATCTACCCCAAAGGGGCAACAGAACCAGATTTAACTAGACTAGAGTTGGATGAAGCTTTGCAAACAAGTGATAGCCCATTCAGTCAACAATGTTTAGTCTCAAAACTCAAGTGCTCTAAAAGCCCATTTTTAGCTGCTTGCACAGGAACAGGCTTGCCAACCTGTATGTGAAGTATGAAGTGCATGTGTTATATGGAACTAGACCAAAAGTCCCTTTCACATCAGCAATCTTAAGCACTCAGCACTGAGTATTGTTGCTTTGAATGTTTCCAGCTCCTGAAGCAATTCCAGGCAGACATGCTGACAAAAGAATAATTTTATCAGCATATGGCTGATCATAGCATCCAATTCCACCAGTATGAAATGGCCCCGTAGCGCACACTAGCATTTCTGCATACAAATGGAACAGATGCTGCAGAGATCGATGTAATAACAGTTTAATTAATTTTAGTGTCAAAGTCAAATGCTTCCTTATTTCCAGTTGACACGTCCCTAATTTCATGGTTGGATCTATAAATTTTGGAAACAGGAGAAGAAATTTGATTCCAGAGTTAAATACTGCAGAAAGGCCTGATGAAATGCAAGAGAAGCCCTTCTCCCTGATCTTTATAATCTTGAAGCCATGTTATTTTCCATTGTCCATGCTTTGTTATGAGTGTTTTACAGTTACAGTTTGATTTTCACAAAGCAGACCCCTTACTCTGAGCAGTCCCCTTGCATAAAAGCGTAGTAGCATCCTGGAGCTCCAACTGTAGAGCCATGCTGGGCTAGGAGTCGAGACACTTGGCTCTAGCCCTCACTTTGCAAGAGAAGTTTTCTGTCAGGAAAAGGTACACCCATTGGACCTCCTGAAAATCTATTTACCACTAAAAAACTCATTGTATTAGAGTGAGATCTTTTATCCCTCAGCACTGTGGGATAACTTTATCCCAGCTGTCCGCATTGTACAGCTCCTATCCCAAAATGCTAATGGTGTTCAGCAGATGAGCTGGAGAGGCGGAGGAGGAAAGGAAACATATGGCCTTGGACAAATTATTTTATATTTCAAGTCACTGATAGCACCAAACACTATCTGTGTATTACAGTAGTGGGAAGGCTGCACATCCTGCATCTTCTATTAGAGTCCAGCTCTTTAGTTCCAGGTAACAGACAGGGGAAAACCAGCACAGTAAACTCAAATACATTCAACCAGGAAATATTGCACCCTGACTTCTGGTCAGGGGAAGTGAAGTTAAGCAACCTATCAGTAAAACAGTCCTAGGAGTTATTGACATAGTTGTGGTCTGCATAGCGTTCGGATTGTCACAACAGCGAGAGGCAGAGGGTGGTGAGCGATCGCCTGCTGCACAAGGTGTTATTATGCCAAGATGTGTTCAGCAAATGTTTATTCCGCGGGCAGGAACTACTAGTGCCTGTAGTGGTCACTTAGGACTGAAACCCAAGATTTCAGTGATTTTGTCTGAATGCATTTGCCGAGCACTGGGTGACATTCACCAACACAGGCAGCTTCTCAGGTTTCAGCAGGAACTAATCTACCGTCCTCCTGCATTTATCACTTCCAATGACCCACACCAAAGAGCATCATGCAGACCCCGCCTGCTCTGACACTCATTGGGGTATCACCTCACAATTAGGACTCTGCATCCCAATGTATTTCATTAGCAAGAGGAGACGGTGGCCAGGACTCTGCACACGTTGTCAAACAGAGTGCCCAGATCACAGCAGGCAGCACCACAGAAACCCCCCACCTCTCCACCAGCCTCCTCCTTAAAACAAAGGCATGTTGAGGGGAGAAGTGATGGGGATGGGAAGGAGGGAAACCTTAGCAATGCTTAAGCAAACACATTTGGAATGAGGCTTAGGTTACTACACATGTCAAGGGGATTTTTTTTCCTCCCCCTTCTCCTCCTCATGTTGGCAAACTGTTGATGACCACAGGCATGGAGGCCTCTCAACAGGGGACCAGCAGAGACCAGAGGTAAAAGAACCATGGGGTTCGTTGTGCAAAGGAAAGCATCTGAAAAGGCACATCCTCTGGGTGCTTTTGTTTGAGGGCTATGCTTGACTAACAAATCCTGTTGCACTAAGATTGCAGGCTGCAGATATCCTAACAAAAACAAACCCAGAGTACTGCTTTTACATCCAAATGATTTCAGGGAAGAGCTGTTAACAGCAGGATGACAAACACCACAGTCCTTGAGCTCATGTGTGCAAATCCGAAACAACTCCTTGCGTTAGGATATCAGAGAAAAATCCTACAAATCAAACACAGTAATACCAAGTGCTTGTATAGCATGTTTTACCTGCAGCTCTTGGAGCGATTACAAAGAGAAATGAAGAAGAAAGGCTCATTACCACCATTTCACAGATAAGGAAACTGTGGCACAGAAAGGAAGTGATTTGTCCTGCAGCCCAGTGGAAGAACAGGGCAGTCAAGTCAAGCCTCTTAAGTCCCAGTCCGATGCCCTCTCCCCTGAACTATTGTAGCAGACTCTGACCCTGCAGGAACTTCACATTTGTCATTATGCTTTACACCTTGATCATGAGGCTGGGTGTCTTCAAAGCACTGCCCTCAGCTCCTTGGCCAGGAGAGGAAAAAGCTCCCATGTACCTAATCAAATATAATTGCCATTCCTGGAGAAAAGAGATTCCTTCTCAACTCCTCTGGATGATAATTCACCCTGTGTTCAGGTGTAAATGTAATACTATATGTAAGCCAAGATAAAAGTAACTCCTCTGACCACTTTTAACTCAACATCCCTTATGCAGTAAATTTCATACACAGCTATTGAAATAGTACCAGGAATTGGCTGTAATTTTGTTTTCTGTTAATATAATTTCATACGGCAGTTTTAGAGTGTTCTCACTAAAATGTAGGCTCCAGGGAAAGCTTGTTTAACAATAAAAGTCTATCACCTTTAAACATACAGATAGCAGAGGATTAGTTTAACTATTGAACTTCAACTGGGGGACCAGTTTCCAAGGAGGCACTGGCCCAGCATAGATCCTGCATCATTCAAGGCTCAGGAACAGCACTTTACTTGCTACAGCAGCAGTTGTGTCACATGGGAACAGAGAAATAGCCAGGACAGGAATATGGGTCAAAATCAGCACTTAAAAGTTAACCTGGAAAGCAGTAAATCACCAGTGGAGATTCCAGAATGTGAGCACAGAGCGCTTGAAAAAAAGGACTCTGCTTAGCGAGTCATCTGCAGAGTGTCTCTCCCACGGTCAGTGGTGTGGGTTTAGGATGTGGACATGAATACAATCTCCTGAGACAGATGAGAGCATCCTGGTGGGTAGACAGCAGGTTTCTTCCCTGTGTTGCTTCCAAAAGGTCATTACTGTGACCAAGTCAGACAGTTAAATTATCAAACATGAACAGCTAACAAACAGGGCAAGGGAGGAAGGGATGTTTTCCCTTAGGTGCCTTGTGTAAACTTACAGCCTGCTACACTCTAAAGGTGGCCATAGGTGACTTGTAATCCAGGCCAAAAGCAGAAAATCACAGGATTAAAAGTGGGTGGTCAGATCATTCATTTGACTTGTAGGGGAATAAAACCCCACGATATCTGCTCATAGACGACAAGCAGTTTTGTAGGGAACAAAGAAATCTCTCTCACAGACAAAATTGGTCTGCCAGGAACTGAGCCCATCTAGCTCCTCACCTCCCCACCACCCTCCCCACATCTTCCCCTCTAAAAGGATCTTTTCTGGGATTCAGGGAATGCGTGTTTATAAAATAGTTCCATTCAATTAGGGCACAGAGTACAGCAGCTTTATATCAGAGGCAACCCAGAGCGAGAGCTCTGTGGAAGTGCAGGTACATGGTAATGATGACAACCCTGCACTGGTTGTAGTGTCATCACCTCTTATTCTTAATCAAAAGGCTTCCAATCCCTTCTCGACGTGTGCACTCGGAAATGAAGGGACTGCTGGAGAATCATTTGAATGTGGCAGCCCTAGATAATGATGAAACGAATAAAAGGCTGACTTTTTTGTTTAGGTTTGAGGAAGAATTCAGGATTCCTCTCGTGAAAAGGCAGCAGTTTAATAGCAGTGAGGCAGAAGGGCTTCTCGTTATCCACAGAGGCTGCTGTCGGCGCAGCACTAATGGCCATGGCACGGGCTTCCCCAGAACGCTCCCTGCGCCGCAGCACCCCGAGGAGGCCATGTGCCAGCAGGGCGAGTGGAGACTGCTCCAAGAGATTTGGTATGGGACTGGGAAACAGCACGGGGCTCAAGTGCACAGGCATTCCCTTGTGGAAGAAGCAGGGACAGTTTTTCTGGGCTGCCCTAAGCAGTGCAAGACACACAAACCCACATCTGGCTGGCCAAGTGTGGGGCCTTGGTGTCTCTGCCCCCAACTTCTTCATCCCCTGCTGAGCAGCAGCTGCTTGAGCAAATGTAATGCTGCACACAGTGAAAAGGCCATCTAAAGCAACTATGGGGCAGGAGTTGCTTCCACGAAATAGGATGTGCCTCCTTGGGCAGGCACATAACATCACTGAGCCTGGAAGCTGTACCTTCCCAGACACTGCCCTGCAAGACTGATTTTGATGCTGAATTTGGGTGAAAAGAATGGAAAGCAGCCAAGCACTTCGCTTCTCCCTGTAGCTCATCCATACCTCTCAACACAATTTTATTAATATCTCTTGCTGTACGTTTTTGCAGTGTCTTTTATATACTCCAGGAACCAGCCACTATAAGTCATATTATCTTTTGTCTGAGGGAGGTCAAGAGCTGTGCTGTGCTGAATGACCTACTGGATACCTCCTGGTTCCATTTGGGGAATACCAATTGCATGCCAGGCAAGAGCAATAGTAAAGGGTCTTTGTTTGGTTGTTGATTTAAAAGAGCATTGTTTCAGAAAAGGAAGTCGAGTAAGAGTCTTTTTCAGTGACTTAAGGAACACGTGGAAATAATTTTTGCTCATATTTCATTACTGGCCTCTGTCTAAAAGTGAAGTTTTCACAAAAAAACCAATCTTGATGTTTGCAAAATTGCAACTATCTTTAGCAATTTGCCCAACACTTCCGAGGCATTCACATTTACCTATACCAGAGCAAAACACACAAACCAAAATTCGAAACAACTTCTGTTTAACACCAGTTAAAGTGATTCTGTTCACTGCAGTAACATTTGCCCCAAATGCAGAGCTGGCAAGGTCAATAGTTTCACTTTTTGTGCTTCAGCTACATTAATATAACAGTTTGCCATTCCTCTCTATTACTATATATGTTCAAAGCTTCATAAGCTATCATGAGCAGCCTGATCTCTGACACACAAGACATGTTAACAACAGCTTTTGCCATTCAGGAAGCCAGCAAGGAAGAGAAGTCAGACCTTTCAATGTATGTTAAGTAACAAATATAAGATCTCCATGATGTCCTACATGATGAAACACCTTACAGCAGGTTAGAAAAGGAAGTATGTGGAATCAATACATTTCTTCTCACAGTTACATAGCTGCATACATCACCACTTTTAACTTCACTGTCTTCAATCCAGCCCACTGTGTCCACAAGTAATATCACAGGGATAAGGCTATAGAAAAGCCAAGGACATTATAAGTGAACAATGTGGTTATTCAGTGCATACATCTAGGGTTAGGGCAAAGTGACCAGCGATACAAAGAGCCCAGAACACTATGATGAGATTTCACTGTATAGCAATACCTGTTAGAATGAACACCTAATAAGAAAAAAACAGCAGATAAAAAGACCTTACAGACAGCACACAAGAACATATGGTTAGTCAAGAAACTAAATGTAGTCAAGCATAAACATGGTTTCAGGATTTCCTATCCCCTACCCCCTTCACTAAACCATAGCATATGAATTAAGACAGTTGCATTGGGTTTATGTGGTAAAGTTTGGTAGTAGGGGACTGGGCTGAAGGGGTGGCACCTGTGAGAAGAGGCCAGAAGCTGCCTCCATATCAGACAGAGCCAGCTCCAGAACTGACCCAGGACTGGCCAAAGCTGAGCTCATCAGCAATGCTGGTGACACCTCTGTGAAAACACATTTAAGAAGGGGTGGTAAACACTGCCCAGCAGCTATGATAGAGTGAGGAAAAAGTACAAAAGAAACAGCCCTGCAGACACCAAGGTCCATGACGAAGGAGGGGGAGGAGGTGCTCCAGAAGTCAGAACAGAGATTCCCCCATAGCCCATGGAGAAAGCCACGCTGAAGGAATTGTTCCCCTGCAGCCCAAGAAGGACAACATCAGAATAGACACCCACAGTGCAGCAGGGGCATGTGCCCTGAAAGAAGCTACAGTCCACGCTGGAACTGTTCTTGAGGAACTGCTGCCACATTGGAACAGTTTCTGAAGGACTGTATCCCACGGGAGGGACCCCGTGCTGGAGCAGTGAAAGAGTTCAGGGAGGAGTGGCAATGACAAAGTGTTATGAGCTGACCACAACCCCCGTCAATGTCAAATGTGGAGAGGGGGCAGCAGAGTTGGAATGAGGGAATGAAATTGAGCCTGGGGACCACATGTGAGGTGGGGAAGGTGTTTTTTTGTCATTATCCTTCTCTATTTTTTAAATGAACACATGTTAAATTAATTTCCCCCAAAAGCTAATTCTTTCTGGTTTGCTAGTGATGCCCATTGCTCACTAATCTCCCTGTCTTTATCTCAATGCATAAGCTTTTTTTACATCTCGTTTTCTTTCCCTGCCCCAGTGAGGAGAGGGAGCAAGAGAACAGCTTGGTGGGCATCTAGCAGACAGCCCAGGTTATCCCACAGGAACAGCATTGTGCCTACATGATAAAGAACAAAACAAAGCTACACAAATCCCTAGAAAAAGAGGTTTACTCCAGACACGTGCCTTAGATCAAGAAAAGTAAAACCATTGTCAAAAAAAGAAAGAACATATTAGAATTCAAATAGCAACTGTTTGGTTGTGGGTTTTTTTGTTTTTCTTTTTTTTTTACTGCAAACCCAAGTGAATTAAAGCATGCCATTCAATAATTCTTACCTTTTTACGAGTTTAAACGCCAGAGTTCTTTTTTTTTGTGTCAAATTACTCCTACATGGTTATTCCCTCCTTTTATAGCCTCACCACCATTCTGATATACAGAATGAGTGACCTCACCTGTGGGTTAACAAGACCAGAACCCTCTTTTCTATTGGTCTGCTCCTTCGTCAGTCATTTTCAATAGAGCAATTAAAAGCCTCAACCAGCAGACAGTGCTCTCCACCTGATTTGCAGGTAGCTTGGTGAAATGCACAGCAAGGGGTTAGCAGATGAATGTACACATGAACTTCAATCAGCACAAATTGCTGAGGAAACATTTTAGTCTTGGATTATAATAACCATGTTGGATTGAGACTGTTTCCTAATCATTTTAAGCTTCATCAGTCATAAAAATGTCCATTCACTTGGGCATGAGTTTTATGAAACCAGCCTATGATCTCATAATAAATCTCTTATAAACTAGTTGAGGATCAGACCTGATTATGGGCACAGGAAAGATTCAGCAAATACAAGACATGAGAAAATAGACTGTATTTTTACTGTGATTTAGTTACTGGATGATTAGCTGGAGAAAAGCCGAGTTGAGAAGGCCATTTTAACCTCACCTGGAAAAGTATCTTTTCCTACAGCAAACACATCAATGCCAATAAAGTATCTGAGTCTTCTCCTATGTTATCTGACCTTATTGGCATTGATGTGCTTGCTGTAGGAAAAGATGTTTCTCTAAAGCGTGATGAGATCCTTCTCTTGCAGAGCTGCTGGGTGGATGTATACTCTTACCAGGGTAAATGAGCACCTTGGTTAACTATAAATTAACTGCAGACAGTTCAGCACCCTGCTTAGCTGTAATCCCCTGTTTGTATTACTGTGCTGCTCCAATTGCATGTGCCATTTTGGGTGCTAATGAGTAAAATACAGTGTATTTTACTTAGACTGAATAAACATCTTGTAATTAGTACTAACCCACCTCATTGCAACACTGTGTTCTCCCACAGATGCCAGTAGCTATTGCTGATTCATAATTGGCATGTTTTGGCCACAAAACAGCAACTTTACAGCACGGTCCTTATATTCACTTTTGACAAAACCCGTTGCCATCACCGGCCTCTCGTGCAAAGGACACTCCATGGAAGCTCCCTTGGAGACTATCTGGACCCCTGGGGAATGGAAAAATGGAAAAAATAAATCTTTCCAAGGAAGCCTTAAACTGACCGACAAATAATGTTTCTGAGGCATTGAAATGAAAAACTTGGGTGGAATTCAGTGAATTATGCAAGCTTTAAAATATCAGTGTGTCAAAACATCAAATTTATGTAATGCCATGTTCTGCTTCAGAAAATTCCAGTGTGTCTGCTCTAGAGGCAAAATATTTCAAGGCAAAATACTTAGTGATGTAGAAACCACCAACCAAGGCAATTTGCAAGAACACACAGTGGCAGTTGCTGCTCCCACAGTCCTGGTGTGGGCAGTGCTCCCAGGACGGAGTCAAGCAGTGCCAGCTCCTGGCAGGTGCTTCCCACAAGGTGTTAATCCAAAAGCTCAGTGACAGAATTTTAATATCACTGCTCATCACCACAGCAAAACAGCCACTAGTCTTGTTATAAAATAGGTGTATTTTAAGTGCACTGTCCTATTCTGTTCTGTCCAGGGAAGAGAGTAGGGGTGGACCTGTAGCCAGACATTGCTCACACCTTGTGGCATTCTTTCTCCAGGAACTGCTCTTGGCTTTCCCTTATTTCTTTATGAGTGTAGTAAAAAGGCTCTGGAGAGGCTCTCGTGTTTTGCAACGTGCATAAGCACAGCTGACACAAAGAGGTGAGTTTCAGATTATTTTAGGGCAGTGATAAAAACCACATTGCGCTTCTATTTGCTTCCGTTTAGATGATATCTGCTGTGCTCACAGATGCAGGAAAAAAAAATAGAAGGAAACAGGACAGAAATAAAAATCTTCTGAAAAAAAGGTCTGAATTTGGTCCAGAGAATCAAACCCCAATGTGTCAACATAAATTAAGCAGTTCCTCTTCAGAGTATCCATAACCATGTTGCAATAAAGCTGTTGATGACAGACTGAAAAGAAGGTAATTTTGTCACCTTAATTTTCTTCCTATTTAAGTGGGAAGCAGGAATGCTGCAGTGCTGGGAGATGACACCTGCAGGGCTGTGCCATAGCAGTTGAGCCTGAGGAAAACCTGGCTGCCCTGTATGGGCTGGGAAATCCAAAGCTTGGAGTATTTTCTAAAGAGGCCAGCAGATGGTTCTCAGCTGTGCTCTGAGGCCCAAAGTGGAATAGAATCAGCAGAGGTATACAGCCTGATTTTTATTTATTTATTTATTTTTTTAATACATTTATGTCATAATTAAACACAGCAGGGCTGCCACTGATTTTTTTCTTTATGGTGAATTCCTTGCCCCTCAGTTTCAGACAGTTACCCAGTTGTTAGTCCGGGAATGCCTGTTTTTCTGGAAACTCCCCAGGAAACAGTGCTGTCAGCCATCATAATTTCTATATAGCTCCTGCAATGGGACACATGGCACGAGGGAGGCCAGAGGAGCTGCAGGAGTGAGGCGCCCTCCTGCAGAAGGAGCTGTACACCAGCACCTGGAGCCCCTCACTGCCACCCACCCGCTGCTGCTACTCTGTCATGGAATGTACAGGAACCTTAGCCAGTGACATGTATGGAGAAGCATCCTTGGCAAAAACAAATGAGCAGTTTTACGTGTGAATGGATTTGTGGAAGTACAATGGGTAGAAAAAGAGTTCTGCATTCCCTGGATGTGTCAGCAAAGGCCTTCTAAGAGCGAGGCAGTGGTGCTGGGAGAGGGGAGTTGGGAGGGAGCAGACTCCTCTGATTGGGACCCTGGGATGCAGAAGTGGGTTTAGCCTCTAATTCCACTAGAGGGGTCCCACGTGACCTTGAGAAAAGCACATACTCTAAGTTTCTGGGCTGTAAGAATTCCAGATCAAATTGTATATTTTTCTTCCAACTTTCTGCCTCGTCTGTTTAGGTTGTATGCTTTTTTTAGTGGGCAGTTACATGGGGGCCACAGTCTCAGAGGGGACCTTATTGCTTCTGGAATACAAATAACCTTGGAAAGGTTATTCTATGACTGTGTGAATTGCTTTTCCTGCCATTTTGGTTGCAAAGTGCTAGTGGTGTGCAGTAGAAGATTTTCATGCTACTGTGCTTTTATTTTGGACTCAGATCTTACCGCCTGAAAATTCTGCAGCTAATGCTTAGTAGGATGTGATATCCTGCATTTTGCACATCTGTATCATTAGCTGGAGGAGAGAGGGAAAAGAACAAAAAAATCCACCTTTGTGTAACTAAAAACCTCTCAGTGGGGTTTGTTTAGTGTGAAAGAAGGATTAGTAATTTTTAGTGATTAGCAATTTTCTCCCTCAGGTGGCTTTTCTGCATTCCCTTAGAGCTCACGTACACAACCGACCTGGCAAATGGGAAGGCAAAGAAAGCTGAGACAGAAGACATGTTGCAGCAGTGAAAACTCTAGCAGGCAATTAAAACAGATATATTTTACTATTTTTAAACAACAAGTCTAATCAACAGAAGGAATATAGCCCTTTTTTTCCTAAATCAGGCTGTGTTTGTGCAAAATTTCTCCTAAAAACCTGCAGATTTCACACTGCCGACTTAACCTAGGAAGCACAAATATATCTAACTATATACATATATGGTTATCTACAGATATCTATATTTAGATATATTACAGATATAGATACAGGGAAGAGGGGAAAGCACAACGAGATATCTATATAGATATAGATGGATATAGGCAGATATAGATATCTAGATTTGCTTTCCCCTCTTCCCTGCATCATTTGGAACTGAACAGAAATGAAAGAAACCTCTTGGTTATGCCAATTCCCCCCCCTTCCTCTCCTCCCTATGACATGCTGAGGAAATTGTGCTCTGGTTTCTAGGACTGGTTTTCTCTGCCCCATTGTGCAAGAAAAAAAGTGATTATTTTTAATGTGGGCAAGAAAGAAGCATTTTTTCCCTTCTCCTTTTCCCAATTGGTTCTGCTGCAGGAGGGATCTTGCTTTATTGTACGAGTGAGGAACATGGGGCCAGATTCACACGTGGATAACTCTTACTGACGATGCTGGAGTTGCATCAGGGATGGATTTGACCCATGATCTGTTATTTTTTGCCTTAACTGCAGAACCTCAGTCATTACACCTGGTTAGACTAGAGACTTAACAACCTGTGTGGCCTCAGCATTTCCTTTTATGAATCATCCCTTGTCTCATATAAAGAAATCCAAGACAAGCTGAACACGGCTGCTTAGTTTGATGGCAATCACACACTTGGCCAACCTCAGGGCTGTGTGTCTAACCCTTTCCAGGAGCTGGGAAAATATTCTCAGCTTAAAACATCCCATTCAATGCTGCCTTTAAAACAGGAACAAGAATATTCACTGCATTTACTGTAGGGAAAGGTGTTGGAATGAAACTATTGGAGACTGAAGTCGTGCACATACAGAAGTGGTGCCACATCTTCCTGGTTGCCTCATTAATGTCCTACCCTGCTTTCCACCCCAAGGAACAAGAGGGAAAATTAGGGTCTACAGCCAGTCAGCCTTAAACCAGTAAAGTCAGAAGCAGTGATGGGTTTTCACATGGTTGTTTCACGTGAAAATGTCCTGAGATCTGCTAATATTTTGGAGATGCCTCTGAGTGATCCCTGTCTGAGAGCCACCTCCCAAAGCTGCCAAGGGTTTTCTCATGGTAAGGCACAAACTCCTCCAGGATTGGATGTGAACTAGTAATGGAGTGAAAAAGCTTATTTCATAGCATTCCTGGAAAATCTGAATGGGCAGCTGGGAGGGAAGGTGAGGAAACATGGAGTCTTTCATAGTTTCTCCAGGCTTTCTCTTCAAATTTGTCGAAGCTCCTCAAGCCGATGCCCTAAGCTGAGTCACCCTGAGAAACTGCTTATGGGATAAACAAATGCTGTACACACTGAAAAGCAGATTTAAACGTGGAGCTTCAGGAAGATGCCGAGTATTTTTTGTTTTGTTTTTGCTTTGCTGTTTTGCTTTTGAGTCAGAGGAAATGATTAGCTCCTCAAATTTCCGCAGTACTCAGGAATGTGACTACTTAGAGGATGAGGCCACCTTGAAGGACAGGATGCAGACAGCTTGGAAGCCTCGTGTTTGGCTTTTCTTGTGTGCTGATCATTTAAATGGGTAAAATATGGCCTCACACACAGACAGAGAGTGTTCCACAACCAGCCCATTTCCTCATCTTGCTGCTTGCCCTGGATCTTCATTTACCCAGACAGCGTGAAGGATGGATGTTAATGTGATTATATTTTTATGTCCTTTCCTGGCTGCCAGAGGTTCCTCATCTACTTGAGCAATGCAATTTGCCTTTTTGGCTCAAGGTTTGCCCTCACAGTTGTCTTCTCCTGCCTTTTGGCTTATGTGTATGTAAACGGGTCCAAATGGGGCTTGGGAGCTCTCCTATGTGCTGCTATCACAGAGGGAAGGGAATGTCATATCCAGGCAGCAGCACTCTCAGTTTTGGGCAGACTGCCTGCCAAAAACCCTCTTTAGGCAGTACCTGCGCCCCCAGGGGACCTGGCAGCCCACCCTGGGCTGGGAGTGGTGCCATTGGAGCACATGGATATAGGAGCACACGCAGCCAGGAGGCCAAGTAAGAGCATCCAAGGGGTTTGCTGAAAGCAGAGCTGGATCCAGCCTGGGAATGCTAAGATGTTTAGGCTGTCTTTGCACACTGTTACAGAGAATGCTAGCCCTCCTCAGACTCCAGATGAGATGTTCTTGGCTGAAGAAACAACAATTTCCTGGTGGAAAAAGAGTTATGTTTAAAAATTATTATGAAAAATAAAGTCCAAGCTGTTCTAGGAGTGTCTCTGTGAAAAAAAGCAAAAGATGATTCCACATAATAGATAAATTTCTATTTGTTTAATATCAGAGTTAGCAGATATTTGCAGGGGAGGAGGCCTCTCTTGATGAGAGCAGCATTTTCCAGGTGCCACTTCTATTTCTTCCCTCTGTTGTTCCCAGGAGTGGGATCCTTGACCCATTCAAGCTTTTTACTCACTGTTTTTTGCACTTGTAACTCACATGGGAAGATTCTGACCTCATACAGTGCTTTTACATCTCATAGTATCACTGAACTCAACAGGATTCCTCTCCATTTACACTTTAATGAGCAAAGGAATTACTATCATTTTATCTTTGAGAAGGGAAAAATGGTAAGTGTCTGATTTAGTAATGGTTTGACTGTCTGAGAGAGGATAGCAAAGAAAATTGCTCTGAGGTCCCAAGAATAAAAGCACTGCGGAAAGTCAGAGTAGAACTTACATTAGTGGAGGAGTAAACTGAGGCACAGAGCAACCAAAGTGATGCAAGGAAGTCTGTGCCTGCCAATACCCACAGTAAGGACCAGTAGAAGGTGGTGCCTTCCATGGGTTCAGTCAGTGGGAACTGGTCCAAGAAGACTAGTACAAAAAAGAAGCATGAAATACTTTGAAGGAAAACTGCACAAACTGAGCAAATACAGTTATGCCAGTGTTTGTTTTGGAAACAGAGTGTATGCTCAGGTGAGAAAGTGTCCCAACTTGCAGCATATTTTAGCTTGCCTGTATACAGAACTCCTTTGGGCTTTACACAATAATCACTTTCCCCCTTTTGGAGAAGAATGACAGACCATCCATTTCACACATGACAAAAGTGAAGAAAACAGAGGCCAAACACTGACTTAGCAGAACAATCTGCCATAACAATCAATCACTATTTTCCTTTTATTTGGAAGGTAATTAAGTGCTAGAGCTCAGGTTTCCTGACCCATGAAAATTATATATTTTTATGAAAATTATATATTTATCATTTTGACTACAATTCTAACGTGCATTTACATATTCTTCAAAATGCTCTGACTTATTGCTTTGACCAAATCCATGTCAACATAAGACCTGGGTCTAAATGTTCACTCTGGAAATGTTCTCACAGTCCAGTAATACAGGAATCCTGACTCATGACTGGTCTCTATGTTAAGAAGAAGCTGATAATATCCTGCAGGCCAACTATTGAGCTTTTGGACAGGCAGTTTCACTTTTTCCCACCTGCTGCCTCTTGGACAGGGAAGAGTTACCTCTGGAACCATTCTTTTGCTCTTCTTCACATTCCTTTTCAGTGTGAGGAAAGGAGTAGGGATATCAGTGGGATTCTCAGAAATAACAAATGCAGTTGTTAGAAACTGCAGAGATGACGTTACAGGAGGAGGAAGAAGGAGTAGAACATAAAAGCTCCACTTCCCACCCAACCTGCACAAACCCAGTTGAATACCTGTAACTAAGTTGCCTGAGTTTTCACCTTTGTTGACTGAATTCTAATTTTTTTTTTTTGCCCAGGAGTTTCTAGAAGTGTGAAGAATACTTCTCCATTTTTGTCTCAGTTCTGTTTATATTTATTCCTTCCTCCAGTGCTTTGGTTCAAATTCATCTTGACCCCAAGGGATCCTGACAAAAAGTTAATTAGAAAGCAGAATCCTAAGTGCTGTTAAGTGGTCTTCAGGATATCCAACTTCATTTTAGTTTTCAGGAGCATATTCGTCCTGGAGAATTTTACCCTTGTTTGAGGCTATCATGTCCTGATTTTCTGACCTGTTAATTCTAACTCAGAAGGCTCTTCAAGCCTATCTTATCTCTTGCTTTCTCTGGGCAGCTTTTCTCACAGATACCTGCCACCACATCCCCAAAGTCATCATTCCACCCCCTCAGGATGAGAGATTTTTCCATGGAGCCTATTCTCTTTCTCCTGCATTCAGATGCTCTCTGCCAAATCTCTCACCTCAAGGACTTTGCAAATTTTTTTTTTACTTTTGCTGCTCAGAAGGCTTGGCTAATCACACAGCAAAGGCACCTACTGACATGCTTTTGTGAGAAAACAAGAGAGGGGCAGCTGATGGTGCAGGAGATAATGTGGAGCCCAGTACACCTCTACACATCCAGGAAATAAATGTTTCAGGATGTGCTGCTTTAACCTTTTGCTATTCAGGCACTGAGCTGGAGAATCAGTTCTTCCCTTTTGTATCTGCTGATGGGACTGGATCTGTGCCCATGCACATGACAAATATCCCTCTCAGTGCTGGCCACTGCTTTATGCGTCTTTGGATTTGCAGCCATTTGGCAACGATCCCATTTCTCAGTACAGGACTCTTTCCAGTTTCAAATAATATTTTTTCTAGGACAAAATGGAAAACCCACACGGCCAAACTTCTTCCACGCTTTGGGAAAATCGATGCCAGTTATCCACTAGGTGACACTGTTTACCTACAGATCTTGTTCAATTTGTGTGAAACCCCACAAATCTTTCAAAAGTAGCATACAATATGTTTTGCTCTTAAAGAAAAAGGAGACTGGTTGCAGAGGAGAAGGAAAATGGGCTGTCAGTGAAGTATAATTAAGTACAAACCTACAGTTACGAGACTTTATGGTCTGGTTTCAAACTATTTACTAAAATGCATTTTAAAAGCTGCTTTTTATCAGCCCCATTTCAAAGCCTTAGGAAATTGTTTTACTTAAAGAAAGAAAAAACGAAAGGCAGGCACTCACCATCAACACAAATCTCAGTCTGGCTCAGATTTTGTCTTGGAGAACAGTGTGAACAGAATTGCTTGGTAACAGAGCCAGACAGGAAGAAGAAAACAGAAGAATTTCTGCAATCTCATCCGAGGAGAACTTAGTGGAAAGCTGTTTTCCAATCTTGCAAACATTTCAGAATTTTGCATTTTCTCCCCAGTGTTAAATAGGACCAGAATTGGTAATCTCAGTTTCTGAAGACTGGGGTGTCTGAAAGAAACAAAAACTGGTTAGATGCTGATTTACTTCATGCTTAAATATTATTTTATCCTTAAAGCATTTTTCCTATGGAATCACGTGTTTCTCTTTGAAAAAGAATATATTTCATTATGAAATGCTGATCAAGTAAAAATGTTTAAAACTGAAAATGAGGTTGGTCAAAATCAAGAGCTTCCTACAAAATGTATCAGCTTTTAATTAATATTTTTTAATTACAAAAATACAAATCTGCTTCTGCATGCTGCTTAGCTCAATGCAGAAATGATATGATTGGCAAAATCTGTGCTAGACTTAGCTGTGATCTGGGAATCACACTTGCAAGGAAGCCGGATGAGTCTGTTTGAATTGGGCATGCATTTTGGAAAAACTTTGGAGAATTCTGTTTTCTTTCTTCTGTTTTGGCTACTGACAGGCCAAAAGAAACACTTGTCATCTGCAGCCTTTAAGTCAGTCTTTCAGAAATACTAATGATCTGCAAGTGTCCAGGGAGGTATATGGGAGGACTGGGTGTCCAGGATCTCTAGGAACAAGCCAGACACCTCTGGAGAGCAGGGAGGATTGCATGGGAATGTTCCAGCCTTGTGCTCTCCCACTGTGAGTCAGCCTTTTTTTTCTTCTGTAACCACAGCCCATAAGAAGCTTATGGCCTAGTTCGTGTTTAAACATGGCCAGAGATCACCTTTAATTCCAACTGTCTAGCCACATTCAAATCTGGGATTTGGCCACAGCTCCCAGTACTCTCACAAAATACAGTTTTGGGGAACATTTCTGTACGATACTGTTCACATTTGTACAGGAAGATCTTTTCCTTATGATTTGGGCTATTGGGCATTTTCTCTCCTTGGTTCTGAAGGAAACAACTAGCTAAATTAAAGTCGTAAATAGCTAAACTAAAGTTGGGGGTTTGTTTTCTGAAGCCCTCTTCTTCATGTGCCCTCATCAGATCCTCCCCTTTGAAACCCTGAGGTGCCCAGCCTTGGCTAACGGCAGTGGGGCAGAGCATCAAGTCTCTGGGATGCAAACCCACTTTCCCACGCTACTTCCAACATACTCTGGTACCTACCACAGCCAGAAGACTGTCCACATGACCCAACCAAAGCAAGGTCCTCCTCATGCTTCCTGCTGAGCACTGGGCTCTCTCTTCATTTCTCATTGCTCACACTGTAACTCAGGGGTTTCCTACATGTTTGCGGGTATCTGGAGATATTTTAGGTTGAGTGCCCCTCGTCATTGCTGACAAAGTTTGGTTCACCAGCAGTAATGATGGAACAAGCTTTGCTTCAAAGCTCTTGTGATCACGCACAGAAGATGGGAGGGCAACAGAGGTACGGGGATGCTCCAGGGATTCTGCCCCCGGGCCGGGAGCTGGCAGCAGAGCCGAGGTGTGTGTGGATGTCCTGCGGACCCGGCGCAGCCGCGCTTCCACTGCCGTCTGCGCGATGCACCTGCGTTCCAGGCACTGCCTTTTCTGAAATAATAGCACAATTGATAAATGTGCGAAAAGCCTTGGGGGTTGGACATGATAATAGCAGTTTTACAAGAGCCTGGAAGACATTGGACACTTTTATGATGTTTTTGATGTAAAATTATTATTTTTCCCTGCTGTTCAATGCACTTGGTAGCTGCTGGCTCGGTTTCAGTGGTTAGGTGGATGACATGTTATTTTTACATTTCTGAAGTGGTTTTTGGGCCTGGCTCACACACACATTACATGGAGAAAAGAGAAGCAGGGGCCATGTTAAGAACCAGTGAAGCCTCTGATTTGTCTTGCAGTGTGGACAGAAACCCCTAATTAGACTTTTGTCTGTGTCACTCTTCCAAAACTGTTTCTACAGCATGGGGAAATGCCCAGGAGAAGGCACTGAGGTTAAGGGCCTTGATTTAAGAAGATGTGGAACAAACTAGCACAGCAGGAGCTTCTCCCAGCAATGTTCCTCAGTCTCAAATCTGAACACATCATGTATTTCAGCCCCAGTTGGGGCTCTCCTTCCTCGTGAGTGCTAGAGACAGAAAATATTTCAAACAATGTGAAAGCTTTGTGAGGCAAAGTGGGGGGAAAAAAAGGTGAAAAAGGAACTAGTTCTCCAGAGAGCTGAATCTAGCAAACTCATTGCATTGGTGACACCATCCAGATTTGAAACTGCACCTCCAAAGGCAAAGGGCAGGAGCTAGTTTGTTTAATTTCGAATATTTGCATATCTTTTTCTCTCGCTGCATTGATATCAGATCTGCAACAACCTATTAAAGCTTTCATTTGAATAGCCATTATATGGCTGAGAATGGAGACTGGGCTCCTTGGGGGTGCTTAGGAATAAACAAATCATTTGTGGCACATGTGTTGTTCAAGCTTCAAGCAAGGTAAATGGAAAATACAGATTATGGTGCCTCAAGTCCTCTCCATTTTCCCCACTTGTCAAACATTCCCAGATTCTTCAAAAGAAGAATCTAGCCATATTATTAGCAATAAAATGGCTTATAGCTGAAATTTTGAAAAGATTTAACAATGTTCTTTGCAGGAATTGTGTTTCTCATTACATAAATCTCCAGGCTCTCAGACAAACCACCACCACCACAGCAAGCCATTATGTCCTGCTGTGGTGGTGTCTCCACTTAAAAAAGGTAAAGATTCAGGGCTTTTTGACTTTCTTGTTTCCCATTCTTATTCTGTTTAAAGAAAAAAAAACCTACCACAAACCCACAACAAACCAAACGATATATTCACCACAGAAAAGTCCCTGCAGATTCATCTGCACTGGGGCAGATTAGTCCCCATTTACACCAGTGACCCATGAAAGGCCAGGGATGGGCTGGAAAGAGGACATGGAAGTTTCTAGACTACCACTGAGTGCAGACTCCCTCCCCACCCTGCTCTTCCCCACCTCGATAGTGCTGGATGCAGATGCAGGTTCCAAGAAAACCAACACACTGTTCAACAGCAAAGCCAGGAGCAACCTCCCTTCCCTCCACTGTGCCTCCTGTGCCTGTTCTTCAGAGCAACATAAAAGGTGAAGCTGCCACTTATCTCCAGCCAGAGTGTTTCCATTGATGCTTGTGGCCTTTCCCAGATTGCGGGATGTGTCCTGGAAGCTTTATCCCAGCTACTGGTATTTGTCCTGGTGCCTCACTTCTGCACGTGGGCTGCTGAACCTGAGATGTGCCTGGGCAAAGGGAGGGTGGGGATCCTTGGCTGGGAATCAAATACTGGAAATAAAGTAAAATAAGATAAAGTGAAGTCCCAGCAAACAAATGCTGAACTGATGCACCTAAATTTTATGATCTTCCATTGAAAAATAAGCTATCAATTGCCAGGCGAATTTCTCAGGTTGATATGGCAACTGGAAACACTGGAAATTAAAAAGCTGAGCAAATGTTCTTAAAGGAGAAAAATAGTCTCGCTCCTGATCAGCAGGGATTTCCATACTCCCTTCCTCAGCCTGCCTTCTTTTAAATTCACAGCCAACAGGAACAGCAGTGTCGTGAGATGACGCTGATTTTCTTTCCATCACCAGAGGCTGT
The DNA here is from genome assembly GCF_001604755.1 of Lepidothrix coronata. Lineage (NCBI taxonomy): Eukaryota > Metazoa > Chordata > Aves > Passeriformes > Pipridae > Lepidothrix > Lepidothrix coronata. The sequence goes on along the minus strand of NW_016690209.1, from coordinate 1,802,177 downwards.
TTCTTGGAGGTTGCAGTAACAGCTTTGGGCTTTTGTGTGATGGATCTATAGTCACAGCATAGCTCTTAGTCCCTTTTCAGCAATGACATCCACCTGGTAGCATGGCCCCATGTCCCCACCAAACTAATGGTATTACTCTTTCAGTTAACACTGCCAATATATGGAGGGTAGGGTGGGAAAACAGACAGAGCTCCTGGTTATCCGTATTATGACTGTATCACTTATATCCCTTCTAGTTTCAGCAAAAAGCTAGTACTGTCCCAAGAGTCCTGATGCCTCCTGAACACATCCTGTAGCATGGCTCAGTGGGAATAGGTCAGCAGCCTGCACAAAGGGAGCAGATCACACTGGCCAGGAGAGCTGCTAGCTGGCAGGTTGATTAGAAACAAAGAAATTAATGACCTGTAGGTGTCCAAAGAGCAGCTATAGGAAAAACATAAACATTATTTGCTTAGTTTATGCACTGCCTCTCCTCCATGTTCAGCCAATTCAGTATGAAATAGGAGGATGAAAGGGTTGTTAAGCACCCAAGGTTGCCACTTGGGAAGAACTAAACAGGATATTCACATTTGTATGCCAGCTTCCTACTCCGAAAAGATTTACAGGGGTGAATTAGGATAACAGATGACTAGGAAACTATCCACTACTTAAGATAGACAAGGATTGTATTAGTCTGGTATCTAATAAATCTTTTAATTTCTAACTTGTTGTTTTCAACCTCAATTTCTTAATTAATAATCTCTAATTTACCCATAAAGGTAAAAATGACCTGTTCTGGATATGCCAAGAAAAATGATAGGTACAGCTGCCAGAGATACTGGGCAAAGGAAAAGAGTTCTTGCCATAAAATGTTACGGTCTGTGAAGGGGACTTGTGCTAAAGTTTGGGGCAGGCAGAAAAAGGTACCTGCCTTGCAAGGTGCAAATGGCAGCATCACCTAGAGCTCTGGACAAAGCCAAAAGACACTTATGTGTACTGTGATCACCATGGGGCTTGATTGGGGCACATAGTCCCACACTGCCCAGGATGCAGGGACAGGAAGAAACTTGTGGTGCTTGGGGCAGTTTTATGCTTGGATTCTCCCTGCCAAACCTCAAAGAGCCCCGTGCTGCTTCCTGTCACAGCCTCCTTGCTGATTAATTAGTGTCCTGGACAGGGGGCTGCCTGCTGTGACCGTGCCAGCGAGGACAGCAGCGGTGCCGAACAGCTGGAGCTTGCTTCCTGGGAGGACACCTACTCAAGTGGACAAACCCTCCTTCCCCCTTTGCTCTCTACCTTCACAAATACTGAAAGCATTTGATAATCATGTCAAAGCCTCTCAGATCCAACTGACCATATCTTTGCAAGCCATAGTTCCATGAATTGAGTCAATTAATATTTATCCTCTGAAGGGGACAAGAGAATGTTTAAGAACCCACCTCCGAAAACCAGAAGGGGCAATCAGCTCTGATTTTATATTTATTTTATCTTTTCTTTAAGCAAAGGGTTGCTATTCTTTTCTCTCCCCACAACGAAGTTAATAGATTTATTCATCAAGTTTTCTAAATTTAGACATCAAACTGATGTTTTTCTCCCACTGCTAATTTTATTCTTAGCAGCGCTTACATAAAGGCAAGTATTGCAATATGACAAAAATACAAACCTCCTCTGACCTGGAATGTACCAGCAGGTAAAGTACAGGGGAAAGTACAGGCAACTTCTTACCCAGGCTCTCCAAAACAGCAAGTCTTAAAATAGAACTGAGTTTTTTCTTAATGCTTAGTGTTTTATCTCAAGACCTACATCTGACCTATATGCCTTTGTAGTCTGGCCCTGGCCTATCAGGTTATGCCCTCACATTACCACAGTGGTTTGGGATGATGCTGTGTTTTGCAGGAAGGCCAGAGTTCCTGGCCTCAGTTCAGCAAGTAGCATTTTGTGTCTGTATGGGGTATGTGCCTGTTCATGGGAGGCCATGTCCGTGCTCTCAGTTCTTTAGGTGTCACTCTCCTGATTTTCTCCCAGCCTGTTTCTCTGCAAGCACAGTCACACTTGGATTGAGCCTGAACTCGCAAGTATGTGCCTGGAGTTTGCATTCTTGTATCTGGCCCAGTTTGGGTGATTTGGGCCCAGTCAAAGCAAAAGAGGCTCCAGCCTTGCACACTCCTCTGGCCTCTCCCAAGTACAGCTGGTGATCCACACTTGGAGGAGGTGACTAGCAATGCACAGGAGGGAGAGCACCATAGTGCACCTATGACTCCAAGAGGTCTTCATGCAGGGTGGGCAATCTGCAAGAAGCACTTACTACAGTGTCTCTCCCACCTTTCTCAATCCTCAAGCTGATGCAGTTCAATGTTGGTGAAAAGAATACTGCCTGCCTTAACCACTGAACTGTCTGCTAAAGAGCCAAAAATGCCCCTGTGTGCATGCCCCAGAGAAAGAGCCACAGGGCCAAATTCATATCCTGAAGCATAGAGAGACATTGAGCAAGAGCCAAGACCAAACCAGTTTTAAACCCTGCTGAGCACACAAGACACTCTCACATGTAATTACCACTCAAAGAGGGCAATTTGGGGTGCTGTCATCAGCAGTGTGAACCCTCTCTGCACTGTTCATGTCTTTGACAGCACCTGTTCCTGTGCACTCCATCCCATGGCATCCTGTGTCTTTGCCTGGCATAACAAAACCCAGCCCCCAGCAAAGCTGCAGGTTTCCATCAGCTTTTGCAATGCCTGAGTCCCACACATTCCCATTGGCCCTGGTCGTGCCTCATTAGTTTGGCTTAATCAAGTGACGAGCACCGCTCAAGGCCAGGGAACTGCTGTAGTCAATGGGGTCTATTCTCCGCTGGATAGACACATGTCACACCCATTAGCGTCAATGGGAGTCACAAATGCACAGCGGAGAAAGGCCCCAATGTGTCTAATGTGCATTAGGAAGGAACAGAGGGGCCAGTTCAGCCCTGGGGTAAGAGCCTGCAGCTCGGTCATGCCTTGCAGCAGAGCCAAAATTCGACTCAGCTTCAATCCAGCCCAATGGGATAATCACCAAAATAAAAACAAAAACCCCCACAAAACAACCAACCAGAGAAGAAACCAGTATCACCTGGTAGGTGGCTGAGTCCTGTGTAAAATGGCCAAGCAAGTGGGCTGAGGGCCGTGGCATGTGCAGCAAACAGGTGTCCAAACCACCAGCGGGCTCTCGCTGTGCCCCCATGCTGAACAGCGCCGCGGCTCCGGCCTTCCACCATGCAGGAACCTTTCCCCTCTTTCCCCTTCCGCGGTACTTCTGTGGCAGATAAAAAGCTCCCAGTCTTTTAAGGCTGTGGAAATAATATTTGCCAGCCAAACTAAAAAAAAAAAAAAAAAAAGGGGGGGCAGAATGGAGACCCTGGGGACAGGGGGGGGGGGGGCCAAAAGGATCAGGCTGTGTGTCAACAGCGAGTGGGAGAGAGGAGCCACTGCGTCCTCTGGGCGCACGTTTGGGGCCCATCCTTAGTGGACAAAAGAGGGATTCTTCATTGAAATCAGCTTGCCCCTGCCAAGGATCTGGCCTTGTATGAGTAAATAGTCAACCAAAATAGTCTGAGCCAAAATAGTCAACCGGATCTTTGAGTTTTCCAGTTTTGGGGAGGGTTTTTACTTTCCTATTTCTTCTTTCTTTTTACATTCAAGTTGCTATTAATTCTCCTTGAGATTTAAAATAAAATTCAAAATTTTGAAAAGCCATTTCTTCAAATATTATCCCAACCTGGGAGTTCTCGTCTATGTCACAGTGAGAGAAGAGTGAGCCTGGGGGGTATCATGGCACATATTTCAGCGGCGTGCATAGCAGAGATGTCAGGTAGTTACACCAAACGGTTTTTAAACATTTGCTTTTCAATTTGTACTTAATTTAATGCAACCCTATAAATATTATCATTGGACACTGGGGTCATATTTATCCCTCATGACACTGTTTCATATGTTGGTGTATTACCTAGACATGGGGCACGGTCCCCCTTGCATCTGCACCTTTCCCATGGAAATTTCTCCTAAATGTCAGTGATGTTGGGCTTGCCTTACCTTTTATGAAAGAAAAATCTATTCCAAAATATGTAGCTCTATATCAGACTACAGGTACTTCACTGGTACTCCTAGAGTTAATAGCCATAATATATATCCTAACAAACTGTCTTTATCTTTCTCCATATGTTAATTCCCTCTAATCCTGTTATCAGTACAGGTAGTTGGACAAACAGTATGATAATAAAGCAATATTTATAATACATGTCCTTCAGTCCAAGATTAACCACAAGATTTCCCAAGCACCTAGGGATTCAATTTACCTACTGTGTGCAAATCAACAGTAAAAAAAAAAGTATCTAGGAGAATATATTTGTTCCCACACTGTATTGTTTACCATACACTTTCCCCTTGATCTGTATGTGTGTCTGATCTATGCAATTTATTTATTCAAACCCTCGATGATAGTTTAAAGCAGGGTCTAAAGACCTGGGACATTATCAACACATTGAAGGAGTTTTCTATGAGCATCAGACGTACTCCTCATTTCCCAAGTGCTGCCCCTTTCATCACAGCTAAGAATTAAAAAAGCTAAAAGAAGGAAAAATGAAGAAGCTCTTTTCCTCATGACTGCTACAGGTGCTTACTTAGTTCTGGATAAATGCAGCCTCCTTCCCCCCCAACCCACCACCATTTTTTTTTAATTCCTCTCAACGTGTCGTAGCTTTATATGAGGCTAATGGAGCAAGGAAATGCTCAAACGTCAAATTAAACTGCACAGCTCTGTAATCACTCAGACTGACATGGCATAAAAGGATAATTAGTAGTTCATTACATGGAACATTGTTTGTTCAGCTAAATTGATTTCTCTCAGCTGCCCATGTTTTCTGTTTACTTAGTGAGTGCTCCACTGCACATTCTTATTTGTGAACTAGGAAATCCCTTCCCCTGAACTTTTTTTTTCCTCTGTCTAATCAGCACTGAGGTTTTTAAATATAGTTTGCTGGAGGTAGATGAACCTCCAAAATTACAGACAGGTGCATGGCAACAATGGCCTGCGTGGAGCGATCTGAAGTGCAAAACAAGCTTTGGTGGCTAAGGAGACATACCCAAGTATCCCAAAAAGGGCTGTGTGTGTCCATCTGCTTTGTACATAGAAATTCCTAGCCTGTTTTTCAACTTACAGTGAACTTGCCTTTCTCTCATAGTATAAGAAAAAAAAAAAGGGCAGGAGGGTTATAATCTTTCAGTACTGGGAGTGGAAATTCTGCAACAAAGTCTTCTTTAAAGCCTCCTTTTTGCTCACTGGGACCTGGAGAAAACAGGAGATTGTTGTTTTAAACATACTTTTCTCTCCTTTTGCAATTAAGGCTGAGGCACAACTACCCATTTTCAAATGTTTCTAAACTAGCTGCCTCATGAAACCTCTCCACTCAAATGAATTTCAAAATCCTGACAGTAGTTACAAGTAAAAGTGTTGGAGTTATCGACTCCCACACTCCTAGTGTCAGTCTCAATACATTGTATTTTGCTTAAAGCCCTAACTTCTGTAGTCATTTTCATTACATTTTAAAAAGAGTTCTTGTTTAGGTAGAAAATCTGATCCCTAATGAGTCAGAACACTGGAGAAAAACAGACAAATTACTTATTTTTTGAAGCCTATTTAAAAATTTTTAAAAATTTTCATTTTAATGCTGCCTACAGCATCCCAGACACCACCAAAAGACAGCCACCACACCCCTTTCCTGTGGGCTTTGCAGCTACTACATTTTTGGTGCTGGCGTGTTTGAATTGGATTGTTTTAACCTGATTTCTGAAAGAAGTTTACACAATTTCTCACAGTGCCCCTGCAAGAAAAATGGTGCTCACTTTCTCTCAATTTCAGTGACATTTATGGGCAGGCTCCTGCCTTCGATGGCGATATCAAACCAAGATATTCCCACGCCCTGCTGCTTGTTATGGCCTCCAGCCCCCCTTGGATGTGTTGCCACAACACTGCAAAGTTGATTGCAAAGCTGATGCAGCTGAAAAAAAATAATTTCCATTTGTGCCAGGTTATTTTCCAGGAAGATCAGATGCCTCAGCCAGCTCACAACATGGACCCACAGACAACTGTTTTGCGAGTCAGGAAGGGGGCAGGGGGAGCAGCCAGGATGAGCCAATGGCTGGGAACTGTTTGGGCTCACGGTATCGTGAGAAAATGAACTTGGATCTGTGGGTGGATCAATCCCTTGCAAAGCTTCCACCCTGGCTTTACTCGTCACTCTGTGGAGCCTAAGGCAGTGCCATGATCCCCAGCACATCCTCGCCAGTCACGTGAAGAAGCAAAGCAATTTTCTTTCTCCAGATTTTTTTCTACTTTACCATCTCCTCTCAGTCACGTGGCATGAATCCCTTTACCTATGTCCACAGCAACAAATCATTGTCTTTTTGCTTTGAACACTATCTTTTTCTACCTATTGATAGCTGCCACCAGCATCCTAAACACCACCTAAACACAGATCAACTTTAAACTTAAATTTTTCCTCACTGAGCAAACCATTTCCAACCATGTTAGGAAGATATCAGGGTTTCCCCTTTGGGAATCCCTAAGCAGGTCTGGAGACCGTTTTGATGACAGCACACCCAGTACTTCAGCAGCAAACCCATGCTTGCATATCTTAACACCCCAGGGCAATAGGAACCCCCTCATCTCTTTTGGACACATATATTCCCCTGAGCAACTAGTTCTTTGCTTACTTGGTTAGGGCAGGTTTCCAATTAGTCTCCCAAGGAATCGGTCTGCACAGGATCACACCACTGCCATGTACATGCTCGGGCCTGCCCAGTACCATGGAATGGGAGCACCCCACTTGCTCCAGCCCCCTCTGCATGTCCATATCCGGAGAGCCATGGGATGGAGATAGGTTTTCTCCTGGCTGCTGAACCAAAACCTGCTTAGAAAAGGACAAAACCAAACCAGGGTATGCCTCCTTTCTTGACAAAATGGAAAAAAAAGAAAAAAGGGAAAAAGTCATCTGAGCTTTATATAGAGGGATATGATTGGTTTGGCTTCTTCTGTTCTGAATTGAAATAAAAACAAAATTCTGTTTGAGTAGTTGTAGGAAAAAAACAAAGTATGAAGGATAAGTCTTGAAATATCTTGTCAATGGTCTCTTCCTTCAATTACCAGCTCAGTGACAGAGCTCACACCAAAAAGGCATCAGTGATTTCACTCCAATTCTTTCCTCTGCTGAAACTATTTGAAAAAATGACTTGAAAAATTTGATTTCCACCTGTGATTACCTTCAGTGTGATGGAAACCTCAATTTTTGAAAGAGGAAACTATTTATTAAACAAAAATAGGTCCAGAGTGCATCCTGACTGCAAATACAAGTATCAGCAACAACGTTCCCTGTGAGTGACACTGACACTGCTCAGGGACCGCTCCCAGTGGCACCTCCTCAGCAGCGACCTAGTTCCTGTAATGGAAATGGAGTTTTTCTGCAGTCAGGTATCACACTTTCAAGGCATTGTATAATATTTGTACTATTATCTTCCCCAGTAGCACTGAGAGGCATTTTACTATAGGCTGATTTCTCTGTTTTGGTTTCGGGTCCTGCTGTGCCCCTGCTCCACACTGCCCAGAGCAGAGCCAGCAGTTGCTTGTCCACACAGTCACAGCTTGATCTAATTCCCCCTGCTTCCCACCATGGATTGCTACTTTGTGCCACACTAATGAAGGTTCTGGCCTGGATCTGGCTGGCGCAGAGCACGGGTGGGCTAAACTGCTGGGCTAAACTGCAGGCTTCCCAAGGTGATGGTGCCACCCCCAATCTATGGGTACAGCTCTGCAGATGAACCTTTTGATGGAAGCCCTGGCAAATCACCTCCTTCTCCACCTGTAGTGGTGTTTCCTTGATTCTCAAGTTCACTCATGCCACTGAGGGGCTCCTCTCTGCTACTGGTTGCTTGTCAGAAATGTGAATTTGGAAAATGGGCAGGTTCTTCTTCTGCTGCAGGTCATCCTGAGCTCACATGGCTAAAATCCCCAGTAAAGTGCTCAATCTTTAAACTGGTTTCAGTGGTTTTTTGGTTGGGTTTTTTTTTTTTTTCATTCCTGGAAAAGTCCTTATTACACTGGCTGCCCTGGACAATTTGTTCATGGCAATTAATTGCCTGCAAATCATTTGTTTGATCCAAGACACATCTTTAAAGGGAGTTTCCACAGACTATTCCTGGCATTTAATACAAAGTTAACAGTCATAATGAAACACGAACCAATCATTAGCTCATCTGCTATCTCAGCTATCCAGACTTTTTTTTTTTTTGCTCCAAAGGTCCAAATTTCTAAGTATTTGGACAACTGCACAATGCTCCATAACTGTCTTCATTCTAGGGCAGTTAGGTCATTTGGGTTTGAACACCTCATTGCATGGATTTCTGAATGTGTCTGGTTTGGCAACAGGTCTGCTGGAGCCAGTATCCACCATCCCCACGCATTTCCCAGATCCTGCTGCCCTTTCAGCAGGCAAACTTTCTCATATGGTTGTTTAACCACTCAAAACGGAAGAAGTAGTTCTGCAACTTAACAAGCTAATGAAGCCTGGTTTCCTACACATTTACCTCTCATCATTGCCTTTAGTGTCTGAGGATGAAGTTCCAGTAGAAGTATTTGACATAATTGGCCATTTATATGGGCTTTTTTTCCTCTCCTATATTGATTTTCTACAGTGTAGGCCCCTACCTCAAGACTAATTGAAAATCTCTTGAAACCTGTAGGAACTTACTGACCTTTGATACCTTCATGCTTTTGGCAAGTTTAGATGAAATCGGCAAATAAATTAAAAAGGCTTTATCAGGGGACACACAGATGGACATGGACATCATACCTTTGTAATCCTTTGGTCCCATAGGGAAACAGAAGTTGAGACCACAGAGCTGAGCACTTCAACTCCCACTGTGCCACCTCACCCTGGCAGAAACCCTCTACCAGACTGGGAGAAGGATGCTGACAGAAACTGGTGGAAGTCCTCCCTGACCTCTAGCAGTCCTCAATGTGATATCTTTCACAGTGCTGGTGTGTAAGTGAATTTAAGTAAACTACTCCCACTAAGTATTGCACTACTGCAAATTGTTTTCATTTGACTAAACTAAAAAAAAAACTAACAAATTTTCCACCATTGTTTTAAAATACCTGAGAGCAGAGTTGAGTCCCCTGTCCCTTCTTGCCCACTCAACACAGTTTCAGTTGCTGAGTTCTAGGTTGTTATCTTCCACACTGGTTGATTCCCCTAAACTCTTGTACTGGAGGTTGAATGATGCTGAGTAAGAAGCTGTTTGTTGGGTTTGCCTTTCTATTAAGCCACTGGCTAATTTTTGCACCTCAAAGATTGGCATTATTCTTCCCAAATGATTCCTGACCATTAACAGACATATATTAAAAAAAAAAACAAACAAAACAAACAAGCCCAAACATGTTTAAAACACATTAGTATGTACCAAGTAGACGAGAGCAAGTTTTAAACATAATTTGGTGCTCTCACAAAAACACTGACTGTTCCACAACATTTTCCTTGCAGACAGAGGACAAGACCAAAGTACAAGTTCAAATGTTGGTGAGAAGTTGTCTTTACATCAGCAGAGCCAAGGACCAGAAGACTCACAAGGTGGAGCAAACTCACTGTAAGCTGTTCTGACAATAAATAGTTGATTTTAACTAGTGACTTTGAAGAACTTTAGCTGTGGCTGAAAAGATCTACAAACTATACATAAAGCTCACTAGTGAGAAGATATTAAACACCACCAACCACAAAAAGTCCCTTCTCTACATGATATCCAGCTCCCTCCCTTCTTCTGCACAGAACAGCAGTGCTGCAATGAGTAATTTTTCTCATGGTGATGAATACATAATTAGATAATAAATGCATTTCAATCTTTGAGAGTAGAGTTACCATCCACTCTGTATAATGAAAGCTGGAAAGAAGCTAATTCACCTGTAAGTGACTACACTCTCAATTACTTAAGTCTGTCATATTAAAATAAAAGAGCAGCCAGAAATCCAACAATCTCTTCAGACAATGTCTGTGCCACTTGCTTCTGCAAGAGGACTGCCTGTCCTGAGCCTCAGAAGCAAGTCCCTGTTTCCCACCCCTCATCTAACTTACTGCTTACTGACGTGAGACAATATAACTTCTGTCATCGCACCAGTAACTAATGAAGTGTTAAAGCTGTGAGCGCTTGTGCGTCTGCTGTGGAGGCTGCACAGGGAGGGAAACCCAACCCTGTGGCAGAGCCAAAACCACAACCACCGACAGCCTTCCAGAACCGGGTGGCAGAAACTCGAGTCAGTCACTGGGGCTTGTTGGTTCTCCTGGTTTTAGACCCTGATCATACAAAAACTCTCATGAGCCTGAAGTCATGAATACCAATGGTGTCCCTGAAGCCACGGGAGCTTTTCACGTGAATAGATTTTAAAAGAAAATGCAAGGATTTACAGGATTAGGGCCTGAAATTCTTGGCTTTATGTCTTTCAATAGAGTCGTACAGTGCCAGTTACACTCCAGAAATGCTATCACTTTAAGAGACCGAGCGTCCTCAAATGCTGAGAACTTTGCTGGAGATGAGGTTTAGGGTCTTCTTACTTGGCCAACCTGATGAAAGAGGATTAAACTCCAAATGAGCCAAATTGCAAATTGAGGCTATAAAGGTCAGTGATCATTATTTTCTGGCTGCTGAAAATAGGTGCTTGCTCCTCTGACTTTGGTAATTTTTAACCCTTATTGATGCGTTGATCCAGAGCCAATATATAAAAAAATGCTTGTTCTTATATTCAGTTTATAGTACAAGACTTTAGATTTTAGAAATAGCTTTCAAGGAGAACAGCAGTGGCTAATTGTTTCTGAGCATAGTGTGCTTAGCCATATACTAATTCAAGGCTACATCTCTGGAAACTTGCATAAGATGATATTAAAAACGCCCCAGTAGACACAAAAATCAATAATGGGTTGAACAAATACACCTTGTTTCTCCCCACCAACAGGCCTACTTTGGCAATATCCAAAGGAATAAGGCTTTGAGCCCTCACCCTGATTTCACAATGTCACCTCTCAGTCTTCTCCTCATCAATTACCAACATGTTGCCTGTCAAAGGATTTTGTGACCAGACCAGGTACATGATTAAGTAAAACTGCTGTGGGGTCATCTCCAAACCTCTCTATTTTTTTTCTATGTGAAACAGATTGCAACCATGTCAACAGTAATTAATCTGTTCATCCAGGTTTCTATTAATAAAATTAAAAATCAGTAAAATTTGACTAGAAAAGCCAGCATAAAAAAATGTACACTTGCAGAATTGCTTATTTTGGTCAGGAATAGAAAGATTAATGACCTCTCAATTTCTTACACTGTAATAGAAGTGGTTTTTTGGGCCTCCAACTTCTGGCAAGCAGATCCAAGGCGGGGGGAAGAGAGGGGCATGTGAGAGTGTAGAAGGCACACAGGGTGCAGACTCCAGGAGTTAGGAAATGGGAGTTAGGGAGCAAGATGGCCTATTTTTTGTACTCTTTAATGTGAGGCCTGTTTTTTTTAAACCTCTCAGCAGGAATAGCAAAGTTTTCCAAGTCATCACCTAGCAACAAAACCCAGAAAAACATTTGCAAAGCAGTTTTGCATCACTGCCATCCCTGGAAGAACTAACTTGTTGAAGGCTGAATTTGCTATGGAGAGGGATTGAATGCTCTGTTCTTATTCAGAGTGCTGAGACGTGCAGTCCTCTTTCACTGAGAACAGAAATTCATTAATGCACACACACACACACATTAAGTGTTGCTTTAGAGGTGTTCTCAGAGTTTTTGAACTACAGGGGTGTGGTTTCAACTGAAAACTGTGTAAAAACAAATTAAAATAATTTCTTCTTTTACAGTATATTATTCTGTGTTACAGATTGCATTTACACACTTTCTGCAGAGTAGATAATAGGATCAATATTTAACATCAAAATCTATTCTTATAACATTTAATTTCAAACTAAAATAATTTTAGTAGCACCTCTGTAGCAGAGGTATCTTTCTTAGAGCTGTTTGAAGTCACAGTGAACAGCCTAGGTTAATATACACTGTATATATTTTATGAAACTAAATAATTTCCAGCAGCACATTTGAAAAAAAAAAATTGTATTTCCTGAAAGATCATCTTTTTCTTGTAAGATTCTTCCTCTTTCCTTCCCACTGAACACAAGGACTTTTCATGATGGTGAGGTCTATAACTGTCATGACCCTACAGAAGCTGCTACAAAGGCTCTGCCCACACAGTGCAAACCTGAGCTTTCGTCGACATCCTCCAGTGTGTTCAGAGCACCTTTACAGCCATTTCCTCTCAGTCAGCAGAGACCAGAGTTCAGAGCCCAGAAACAATATGACCATGTCAGTGCAGTGTTAGGTTGTGTGCCTAGGTCCACTCTCTTTGTGAGGCTCACCAGTCCAGTGGCATTGCTGTGCTGACTGGTGCTTCTGGTTTTCATTAGTACCACCTCTAAAGTTTCTGTACCCTGTTGCACAGTGTAAGCAAATAATGAATTCATTTTTCCATATTTAATGGGCAGAAATGGTATGGATATTATTGGGCCAGGAAAAAAAAAATTCTAATACTGAACTTACTTAGGGATAATATTACTTATGTTTACAGACTGATCTTCCTTTACTGCTGTAATGGTTGGAATACTGCTAATGGACCAGCTCCATGACTACTATGGACATGGCGCACAGAGCTGGGCAGAATAGTTACATTAAATTCAGTATGGCATTTAACCTCAAAATCTTCCCATTTCAGGTTGTTGATACACTTTTGAGAGGCATTAGATGTTCTCCTTAATCACCTTAGACCAGGGTTTGCAGAAAGAAGAAGAATTTACTGGATGATATGGATTTCATCCCCCAGTGGTTATACATAATCACTATGCAGCTTTGTATATGGTCTTATTGCGGGATTGCTTACATCCCTTATCGCTGTGGGAGTTTTACACAGCTTCCAAATATTTCCTGGGATGTTTTTGGCTATCAATACTTGGCTGCTTTTCCTAGCTTTCACCAGTTAGTGAAAAACATTTGGAATTCCATGGGACTTTCAGTGAACAACAACTCACTCATCAGCGTTCCCATTTTATAGGGAAATGTTTGCAAAGATAGAGCTTGTTCTTTCTTTTCTTTGCAGTTAAATAAAGGGTTAAATGCTGAGCTCTTAAAATCTTCCCAAAGTGTTCCCAGGCCTTGGGGAACAAGGATGTAATCACAGGTTTGTGACCCACCCAGTGGGGGTTAAGTGCTGCTGCACAGTTCACTCAGAGGACTCGCTGCTCCTTTGCTCCCAGCTTTATGCACTGCAGTCACTGGGGGTGTCACACACACAAATCTGGTGCAAGAGTGGGAAGAATCAGCCCCTTGAGCCCTATGTCTGTCATTCTGCTTTGTCAACTGTGGCTCCTTGCACAGCCAATGCCCGAACTTGCAAGCATAAGAGGGAGGACTGACCCTTCGAGTATTCATTTCTCTCATTTGATCTCAGCAAACCTTTCATCCTGTCACCGCTTCCTCTTGTGTTGTGTCTCATCTTTTTAACATCTCTGTGTAACCTTGACTTAGTCACCATTCACAAGGCTAGAGAGGGCAAATGCAATCTATGGAGGGGTTGCTTTCCCCTCCCGAATCATCTTCAGCTTTACCCCTTTCTGTTCCTCTTGCTCTGATTTTTTACCTTCATTTTTTCTTCCAAACTGTCACCAGGTGGACAGTGGTTGTTAGGCTGAGTTGGGAAGATGGGCCTCTCTCAAAAATCGGCATTTCTGTGGGACACACACTGCTGTCATGGGCTGCAAATTTGCGCCTGAATGAGTTACCCTCCAGGTTGTGGAGAAAACAACAACACACGACAAATATCACACATACACCTGCACTTTCTGTACTTTCTACCTGATACCAATTTAAGATCACAAGCCAGCATTCTAATAATGCAGTACATATTATAAGTACAGAATATGTGGCCTTCAGGCATACATGTCTGCAGCAGGATGCTACACTCAGAGAAGCTCATTTTGGAAAGGCCAAAGTTGTCCAGCAATTACAACAAGGGCGTGGGCTTGGCATCTTGGCTACTATTGCTTATCTTTAATCTCTTCTTGCAAAATACAGGTAATGTTTTCCTGTGATATTCTTTAGACTATTGTGGAGTAGAATTCTATTCAGAAAGATCATCATAAAGCAGAATTTGATGAGTAGGGGCCTTGGTGAAGAGAACCGTACATCCCAGACAAAATTCCTATCTTCAATCTTCATCCAAATCAAAATGAAAAACTCTTACCCTTGTTTCATCAAGTGCATGTGAGCTGTTGCTCTGTGCAAGCTGTTGCCCAGGTCAAATGCAACTCTGGGCCCATCTGCCTGCTTTAGTCTCTATGCATTGCTCCATATTAATAAATTCTCATTTTCTTGTCTATTAATATATTCAGAGTGACAATTGACATAGCTGCCAGCTGCTTCATACTGAGGCAAAACCACAAACAGCAGCATTTTAGTGCCATATTAATGGTTTATTATAATAAAGATGCTATCTTGGAGCCCTCATTAATGTCAGTATTGCAGCTGTACATACTGCAAGTAGATGAGTGATATAAAGTGTGTGTACAGCAGATAGAAACAAGATAAGGTAAAATCAAAGCTGTAAGCTTAAATATCTGATCGACTGCTCAGTGAAGCCAATAGAATTCCTGAAACATCTGTGGTGAAAAGACCTGAATATACGCATTTTAAGAAAAGCTTATTAAGAACACACAAACTATGGGTCACACATATGATCATTACTAGTCAGAGATGGAGAAGTACTAAATAGGTATGTAGAAAAAGGCAGGAACTGTCTGCAGTTACATCTGTTCTGTGGAGAACAGGAGGAAGATGCCACTTTCTTAATAGGATGCTGGCGTTGGACTAGAAATAAGTATGGGACAGAGTACCTACCAAAAATAGACATTTTGCAATAAGAGTGTAGTACACTTCAGTGTGTATGTAACACACTGTGGTCAGTGTACGGAAATAGTTGAGAAGTGCTACGTTAAACTTAGTCCAGCATTAGAAAACAGTGGAGACAAAGAGACAAGCAACACGCTGAGATATTATTCCACTAGTGCCATGACACTTACAGAGCCAGCTTTCCAAAGGTCTTCTCTTAGGTGAGGTCCCTGGGATCCAGTAGGCTTCGCTGAACAATGGACATTATGTTGAGCCACCTTCTTTCACTCTTTTTGTTGGAACTTGCTTCCAAAGCTCACTGCTAAGAAGCATCTCTGGAACATTAGTCTCGCCAGGAAATTTAGTTCAAATTGGCTCATAGTTTCAATTATTGCTGGAAAGAAATGAGTGATGTCCAGGTCTGACTAAATAAAATTTCTTTAGAAAACCAGACTGTACAAAGGTTAGTTCAAGAGAGAACCCAGAAAATAATGCAACACTTTGTTTAGGGTATTAATAAGAGATAATTAATGCCAAGGACATAACTCATACCAGTGTATGTATTAGTCTATTTTTTGACATAGGTAAAGAATTAGAAAACCTGTCTGGGAGATATTTTTGGGGGTTAGAGGGGAGGGTAGAAAGATTATAGGCAGGCTCACGAAGACAGTTTGTTAATATAGTTATTCTTGAACTTTTTGACTCTAAGTGAAATTTTGAGTTAAAACTTCTGTTAAAAGGAATCACATGGTATATGTTTTCTACATCTTGAAAACATCTTTGTGATAGTGCAATTTTTAAGGCAGAAATACCAATTAGCAGGATATCTGTAGCAAGAGACATCGAAAAAGAAGTGAAAGTATTCCCCTACGGTCTGGAATGGCAGATTTTTATTTTTTTTTTAAATAGTGATTTAAACATTTTTTACCACGAACCTGGGTGACGATATATAATTCTTGCTGATAAAGTTTCAGCAGACACCACTAAGATTGGTTACTATTACAGAGTGAGCCGAATCTCCTGGTCAAATGATTGTGATTCAGTGTGGCTGCATTTAATACAGCCAAATGCAAGGTGATACATCTGGGAACCCGGAGGGCAGATTACAGCTATAAGATGGAAGATTTTGTCTTGGAAAAAAGTGACCCTGAGCGAGACTGAAAAAGTCAGTGGAGATAACAGCTTCAACATGAGCTCTCAATGCAAAGCTGCAGCTCAAAGGGCAAGTGTGTCTTCTTAGCGTGTGAAAAGGGAGGTATCGAGTTAGAGGTTGGGAAACGATCCTGCCTCAGTAGGGACCTACACTGAGATCACGACAGCAAAACTGTGTCGAGTTTGGTGGTCCAGTTGTGTATCTGGAAACATGGAAAGACTTCAGATGGGAGTCACACAAATGATGCAGGAGCTGGAGAACTAGACCTATGGGGATCTAAGATCTAAGGAGCTTAGTACATTCAGGTGTTTGACGAGGAGCTTGGGAGGAGACTTGGTCATTACAAACGCTGAAGGAAGAGGTTCTCAGAGGAAACGGGCAATTTCTGCTCCTAGAATTCATTTTAGCAATAACTGTTCCCACACGAGCATAGCAGAGCCTTCTGGTTTCTAGGGAAGACAGTGCTACCAGTACCTCCTGGGAACACATTATACCTGATAAAATACACACTGGCACATACTGTCTGTTTTACCTGGGCTCCGTGTAACAGCAGAATTATTTTATTTCACTACAGAGAAAGACTGTCAAAAGAAAGAGACACTCTGCCATAGACTACACTGCCATACCCAAACTTTTATCACCTGGCCTTCTATTGACTGCTGAGGAGACCAGGTATAGAGTGCTATCAGCTGTAAGGAATTAATGACTTTTAGCATTATTATTAATTTTATATTTCATCCAGTGATCTGGTCAGTCTTTAGTTATATATATAACTGTATGTAAATACAGTAACATATGTCAGCTGAAGAAAATTGTGTCTGGGAAATTCTTTTAGTGGTGCAAATCTCTTTGTAATAGTCCTAGACCTGTATATATCGATGGTGTGGGGGGATATTCCATTGATTTCCAACATGAGAACAGGCTGCGAAGACCATGCTCCTCTCAGATTCCTTCCCCTCTTAGCTATCTCAAAGAACAGAAATCCTAAGCTTTAAATTTAGAAATCACCCTGTTTTATAAGAAGATGGTGAGTTAACTTGATTTTCTAATTGTTTATGTGAGGATCTACTTTCATTTCTAGAGAAGCCAGTGTGGCTCAGGGGATGTTTGGGGTAGTTCACATGACTACCTTAAAGAAAGTCACAGAAGCCTGTACTGCCCATAGCAGTCACTATTTTGAATTTCTGCTAAATGATGCTCCCAGTTTTGCTGAGTGATGTGCAGCTAATCCCCAAATACTTGCACTGGTGTGGATAACCCCACCCACTAATTGCCTGGAAAAAAAGATATCCCATGTCAGGTGTTCCTCCTGCAGTAATACCTGGCAGCAAACATAAACCAGACATTGTTTCCTGACAAGCTATACATGATGCATCATGTTGCAATGTGAGGGAAGAGACATTTTTCCATGTTTACCACCCACTGTTAAACTTGCAAAAAGAAATGCTGTCTCTGTCTCTCTCGGCAGAGAGAGGCTCTTCAGACCTTTCAGTCCTTAGGCTGTCCAAACATTTTAGGAAGCTAGTGACTGCTCCCTTAGAAAAACAGGTCAGAGGCTTTTAAAATAACCCTCCTACACAAAAATGTTTTCCCTCGAGTTCTAGGAGTTAAAGAGATTCCTTCCTGCCCCCTCATTAGGGATTGTTTTCATAGCCTGCATGAGGTGCAGCACCGATAGCTTGGAGCAAATCCCCTAATGGCAAGTTCCCCCCGGCTCCCCAGCATACAGGTTTTACTAGTCTAGACATGAGGTCTAAGCCCACTCTCACTCTCAGCTGCCTGACAGAATCCAGCAGACCAGTCTCTACGCTTCCATTTCAGAGATTGTGGCATTTTGGACACCTAAAAAATATGTCAATTGGAGGTGCTGAGCTGCATTCAACCCAGTCCGTTTGCCTTGCCAATGCCTTGGGAAATTGCTGCAATTTTGCAGGGTGGTTCATTCAGCAAGGGTTACCCAGCATTCCATGAAAACACAGCAAGGATGTCACAGAATATGTTCATAAATTGCTGTTCACTTCAGATTAAGGAAAATGAACGCTTGGGTTTGGAAACTGAATTGCTTTTCTCTGTTTTAACTCAGTGGCAAAGGAAGATTTCAGAAGACGCTGAAATGCCAAAGTTTTGGTGGACATAGCCTTGATTTTTGCTTAGCTGAAGTCAGGAACAAAGGCAGAGTAATGTTTGACTGCTCTGAGGAGAGTTGTTGATTGCACATTTCAAGTTCATTGTTGAAGAGTCCCGTTCTGTTATTATGGCATTAACAGAAGGCTCTTGGGATCCCTACACTTACACAAATTTGCTTTCCTGGGAAGAGAAGCTGGGGGGCTTGCGGAAGTAAAGACCCAACAAGAGATTATACATAAGGAAAAGAGAATGTTATGAAGGAAATATCTTCAATTTTTTCACTCCGTCTGTTGCCAAGGAACCTTGGACCAAGCCTACAGAGGAACCTTCCTTGGATCTATTTCTTGTAATAATCCTAATTGCAGCACAGTTGGTGTGTGCAAAAATCCTTCTCCCCATTTAGCAAAATGAAAGGTTCCATCAGAGCAAGCACATCTGCATGTGCTAAAAACGGAAATGCAAGAGCGATGCAAAAATCTATTAAACAAATATTTTTTGGGGGGGGAGGGGCAGGAATCTAAGAATGCCAGGGCTGATCCACATAAAAACTGAAGCAAGATGAAAGCCTGCATCAGAAGTTTTCCTTGCCAAAGAGGTGTGCACAATAGTTGGAAGTACATATTATGCTGCATTGTTGTAGTGTAGATCGGTCATTATAAAAAGTTTCCTTTAACTATTCAGCCTGAAAGAAGGCACAGGTAGTTTGCACCAATATGGAAATGTCAAAATACCCACACACATAGTCCAAATCCAATGAGAGACTGTAGGAAGAAAATGAAACAAAAATGAGAGTCATATTTCACTCAATCCCTTTCCTATCAGTCATCCTGGAAGCTGTCAATCAGTTCCTCCAGCTGTATATGATTGAAGTGTGCAAGGGGCAGGGCTTTCAGAGCAGTAATTGTGTAAGTCCCCCAGACCATCCAGCCTTCCAAACATTAAGTAAATTCTGCAAGAGAAAGCCTGAGTACAAGTGAGGTGGCTTGAACTACACCATGACACCAAGAGCCATCCCCCTCCAAGCCTGCAGGTTGCTATTTCATGTTCACGTGTTTCCAGATACAGGGGAAATCCTCTTGCTGCTGCAGTACTTACAATTTGTTAGTGGTGCTACTCTCTCCAGGGTAAACAAGACCGATTTCTGCAGTTCTGAACTGATCAGCACTAGAAAATCACTTATCCTTAAAACACACAGATAGTCCCATTTCTGCAGAGAGGAAACCCTTGAAGAAAAAGAGACTGAAAAGTTCAGAAATCCAGTATCTGGATTCCTGATGAGTTAAAATATTTAGAAAGGAGAAATAAACACTCTCATCCTCTTAATCACATGTCCAGCAACACTCATAATGAAATTCTTATTATTTCTCCTATTGCTTCTTTTCAAGTGGAAACTGCCTGATCCTACTGAAATCTTTAGGGATCAGCTTTTTTCTCCCACAGTCCTCACCTGCCTGGCCATACCAAGCACTGTGTCCCATATCAGCAAGAATCAGATTTGTGACTGATATAAATAAGGCTCAAGATACCATTTAGCCTGAAATGTTTGGAGTTGAACTGCTGCAAGCATGTTACTTAGTACGTGAGAGGCACATCATGTAGGTTGCTCTGTCACATATTTTGGATACCTTCATTTACTCTGCAGTTCATTCAAAAATGTGGTTGCCTTAGAAACCACAAAAGTACAGCATAATTCTAAGATAAACCCAACTGATAGAATCACTCAGCAGTGGCTCAGAGGTACACAGACTTTCCATAAATTCAAAAAGAGATATTCCATTAAAAGCAGGGGAAAAAAAAATCATTTCCTCATTAAAAAATAGGGGTAGAGAGAAGTGGCCGATTACTCCGCAGAAGATGACAGATCACTGTATCGTGTTACGTGCTCGGGCAGCCTTAGCCTGGGAAATGCCCATGGCCATCAGGTTAAGCCTGTGGGAAAGGAGGAGGCTGTAAAGGCTGGGGAGAACTCAGAGTCAGAGCAGGAGTGGTCTTTCAGGCCACAATATCCCTGCAGCTCTGGGAGGATGAAGAAAAGCAATATGTGTGTCTCCATTTCCAGATGTTCCTTACAGAACAGGCTCCCTCTGCCTGCTTCTGCTGGAGGCATTTCCCCATCCATGTGAAGTGCTTCATTTAGGAAGTATAAATCTGCTCCCCTTCCCTACCCCCCCCTTCTCAACCCCGAAATGCTGAAACTTGTCTGCACCAAGGTGATGATTTCCTATCTGAAGAGCATAAAGTGAGCTCCCGAATGGAATGTGATCTCTTCCAGCTAGTAAAAGTTTTATAACCAAGGACAAAAAACCCCTATAAAAATAAAATAAAATAAAATAAATTCAGGCACCTCAGCTGGTGTAAATCAGCACTGCCTAACTCCAGTGGAGCTTGCCTTAGGCAGGGGTGGAAATTTTGAGGTATTTCCAGTACATGGATGGCAGGTTTATTGGAAGTCATTAAAACTGAAGTTTTATTCAAAAAAAAAAAAAAAGAGAAAGAGAGAGAGAGAAAAGTAAATATTCCAGACTTCTCCTGGGACCATCCTCTGTCCTCCATCAAGACCCACTGATTCCAATCACTGGAAGTGCTTTGACAGGGACGCTGCTAGGAATAAATTTTGGTTTTTTTGAGTACATTAACAAAATAATTTACACCCATTATGGCTAATCTCTGGTTTAACATGAATAAATGTGAACTATCCTTTCTGATCCTCTTTCTGTATTGCTCCTTCCCATTTGGCCTACGTGCTCACTTTCAGCTGCCAGAATTTACTGCTTTCAGGTATGACTGGTATATCATACTTGGGGCCAGAAATTAAAAAGCGTCCCTTGGAGGGGAGTGAAGGTCCTCAGTTTTTCTCAGCTTTATGTTATCATTCTGCTGTGGTACTTCAAATGCAGCCACACTGTCTGAACAGCTGTCAGAGGCACTGCCATGTGCAGGATCACACCCGTGGCATCTCCAGTAGTTTCAGCAGGGAGCAAAACTCACTAACTTACTGACAAACTCAGATGACTTGGAAAAAATTGGTTTTGTTCAGAGCAATGTCTGCCTTGGTTCCTGCATTGCAGCAGATTGATGCACCTAGTGCTGAGAGGCAGCAGGAGTGGGGGAATATTGGGAACAGGGCACTGTAGCTCCAAGACAAGTAAAATCTGATTTATTTCTTTAAACAGTTTCTGCACCTTGGGTCCTGCTTTAACCAGCCAGAGAAGAAATCCAGTACCATCTAGGATGGCAAAATGACAGGTCATCCATGGCTTGAAGGTTGCATATCAAGAAGAGATGCCTGTCCTCAGGGATGTGCTAGCTGGGTTAGGTTTTTTGAGTGCAGCAGCCCCAGCATCCAGTTTTACTGGACACTAGAGCAGAGATCCCTATGATCCCCTCTGAGCTAAACAGCAAAAGAACCTCTGCAGATGCCCAGCTCTATTTGACTACTAATGACAGTAACTTGCTTGCCCATTGTGAACATTAAGCCTTGAATAACTACAGAAAAGTCAAAGCAATATATATAAGCGAAGGAGCCACTTGTAAAAAAGGTTAAGAGAATTCAAACAGTGCTTTATTTAATATAAACAAAGGAGCTGATCCTTCTCTTTGATCTCATCCACCCTTCCCTCCCCTAGAAAATAGAGAAGCAGAATACAAAGACCCAAGCATGCCAAGTAGGGGAGGGAGAAAAAAAAAAAAGCCAGATCACCAAGGTAAATGATTGACTCTGAGCTATTCACTTTACAGGCCGCTAAGTTTTGTGTGGGGATCCTCCCCATTTGAGACAGCCTCTTCAAAGATCCCAAAGCCTCCTGCACCCATTTCACATCCCCTGACCTGCTGCCAATGCTGAGGAAAGAGCCATGCAGCTTCACACTTGGACTGAAGAAAAATGAAGCATGACCAGAAACAGAAAGGCTGAAATAACAATCATTAGGAAAGGGCTGGAGAGCAAGAAATATTCCCCATAAGGGAGATGGCTTGGCAGGATAAAAGATGTCATGGATCCACTTATATGTGAAGTCCTTCTGCCAATCAGATAGTGTCTAGAGGTGCAGCTTGCCCCCCTGGGGGAATCTAATTTCAGACACAAGATCACTGGATTTCCTTTTTCCTCAGAGCAGGCTGTATCTGGAGATCAAAGTCCCGCCAGGAGCTGGTATATAGAATATTCTCACTTGAATGGAACTGTAGCTCCTGTGAATGCAAACATGGCAAGAGGAGAATACATCCTTTATGTGACATTTCCCATGTTTTTCTGACCATTCACATTGCTGGCCAGGAGAAACAGATTTAAAGGGCAGATTTAGTCAAATTCTGCTCTTTGTGCTTTTTCTCTGCTATTATGCTGCTTTATTAAGGGTGATGAGGGATCTATTCCTTTGCAACCCCACACACCCCAGCCATCCTCCAGACCAGGTAATATATAACTCCATTCATTGTGATGCTAACGAGTTCTATTTAGCTGTATTTAACTGGATATCATGACTCCACACGATGACCTTTCACTCCTGGGAAGTAGTTTTAAATTTGATCCACAGCAGAGGAAAATCCCTCCAATTCATTGGCTGTGAAAGGTCACAAGTGAAATGTGTTTTGATGGTATCTGCCTGTGGTTTAGTTCCCAGTATACCTGAGCATCAAGCTGGTCTGAATCAGCTTTTGTGCTGGCAGTCTGAGTACCAAACACCCTGAAAAAGCACTGTAGAAAAGGCAGCCAAGCCTCTGGCAGTGCCAGTTGGTGTAGGTAGTGCTTGGAGAGGAGATGTCCCATTGAACCCAAGGCATGGGCTTCCCAGGATGAAACACAGAGACCCTACTCAGCTTGATTTGATATTTTGACATTCCAGTTATAGGAAAGATTTTTCTGAAGATGTTAAAAAATGCAATTAAAATTCAACATTAAGTAGAAACACACAAAGATCTCATATAAACATCAGACAGCAATACCACAGAATACACTTGTAAATATGACTTCCAGGACAGAAATGGATAGAGAGGAAAAGAAAGAAACAAAATTGTGTTAACACTGTGGTGTTAAAACTTCACTAGCACCTCTTCTCCCCTTGGCTCATACAAGCCATTTGACTTGGAATTGCAAAATAAAAGACTGCCAGAATAATTCATCTTGTCTTTCCTCCTTTCTTTGTGGCCATTCCCCATGCAGAAGTGTAGGGGCTTGTTTAACTCTTCTCATAAAAAAACCTCTTGGCACTCTGATATGGTGTACCACATACAGGGTGGGAAGGAGTACTGTTTTACTAATTTCTCATTACTTAATGTTGGCAGTATAGCAAAAACTATCAGTCAAAAAAACCAATCAAACAAGCCACCCCATCAAAACAGTAAGAAGATTATCCTTCTAAAAGCTTTCAGTTAAATGGGGAAGGGGAAAGTACTGTCAGTCCACTTTCACAGCAAGATTAAGGGAGACAGGTGGTTGAAGAGAATTCCTCTCTCACACCAGCTTGTGGCAAAGCTCAGATCCCAACTTGGACACTCCTAGCCTGAGTTACTCTTCCAAATTATAACAGGTGTATCAAATGTAACAGAAACCAGAACTTAAAAACAATAAAAGAACAACAAAGCCAACCTTACAAGGGGAAAGCTTAGTTACAAAGTTGTGGCAGAAAAGCAACTGTTTTTGTGGTGGCTCTGATGGCATTTGTACAGCTGTGAGCCTACTGCTAAAGTATTAAATGAGGTCTTGCTGTATTTAAACAGGAGTTAAAGGAGTGCCCTAAAAGTCAGTCTGAAAAGACCTTTCCCTTCCATAAAATCTTAATGCATTTGCAAACCCCTGCTCAGACTGGGGTGTTTGAAGTCGCATTAGCCAACATGAGGAAAAAGAACAACCTTTTACACCTGCTTAGACATACCCTGGCTATACAGCCAAACTAAACCAGGCTCAAAAAGTGAGTAGTGTCAGTCACTGAAGCCCCCCGCTGATTTCTGACTGTGAAAATACAGAAAAAACCTGCAAGCAAACGCCAAGCCTGTCAGAGACACTGAGCAGCCTCAGGGGTCAGAATTAAAGGTGTTGCTGCCACCAGGGTGTTGTAGTTAAGGTGAGTCTCAGGACGGTGAGCAACCAACCTCTGTTGCCATCAGCAGGTGGAATCTCTCCTTACTAAGGGAGCAATGACAACTAAGGGAGAGAATGTGGAGCTCAAGGCTTCCCCAAAACACACTCAATTCCCAGTGAGCTCTCTGGGCTTGTCTGAGGAAAGAGCACAGCTGGGAGTTATCACAGAAGATAGTCCTACGACAAGATACAAAAAGTATCTTGTCCAAAAAGTCCTGTATTTACCACACATAAGAGCTGTATCCAGAGCACTATGCACAGAGCGAGTCCTTACTTTACTTTTGCTGTTAACTGATAGCCAGAGGGTGGCTGGCATCCAGTGCAGGAAAAATGGGACAGGCAAAATAAAGATGCTACATGTGTTCTCAGATCAAAATTCGGGGTGACTCTAACGCGTGGTTTGGTACAACATTGGGGAAGGAAGTACAGCCTATATTCCTACCTTGACACCTCCGCTGTGGAAGAAGAAGGAGCTGTGCACAGCAGAACAACTCTAGCTGAGAGCTCTCAATAATCTCAAGTTCAGCCAAGTTTCAGGTTTTAATGCTGTAAAAAAAAAAAAAAAAAACAAACAAAAACCCAACAACCCCCTCCCCCCCCAAACAAAACAAAAGCACAACAAGGGCTAGTCCAAAGGTGACCCTGCCTTTGTACTACAGTCAGAATAAAACATAAGTAGACCAGGGACACCCAGCCCTTGAAGGTTCTGACCTAAAATGCAGAAGAAATACACAGGGAGGTGAGTTAATAAAACACACCTGCAATAACTTCTTTTGGAAACATGCCTCAGCTGAGGTACTTGGCTTTACTCCCAACACTTAGCAACAATCCCCACATGTCACGGACTGCTGTTTAACAGACAGCACCATTTCCAGGGGGTCCTAAGAAAACCTGAACTGACAGATTTCATTTTTTGAAACACTGTAATAACTTATAAAGCTGTCAGAGTGGGGTTTTATTACTATTATTTAAAACATACTCCTATGTAAGTCCTTGTATGACAAATTTT
This sequence comes from Lepidothrix coronata, assembly GCF_001604755.1. Classification (NCBI taxonomy): domain Eukaryota; kingdom Metazoa; phylum Chordata; class Aves; order Passeriformes; family Pipridae; genus Lepidothrix; species Lepidothrix coronata. Next base: position 1,776,853 of record NW_016690209.1, on the reverse strand, counting down.
AGCCAGCAGGTAACTTTTAAACTCAAGTGATAAACTCCAGAAAGCTGAGAATACATAGAAGCTCTGACACAGCTTTAATTAGAGGGTTGTAACCAGGTATAGGTAAATTAGTAAAATGTGTTGTTTAGAGGCACTTCACTGTTGAAAAATCACTAACACCTCTGCTATATTGTTTCTAAAATGCTTTTATGCAGATAAACAGATAGATCTTCCTAAGTATAGATCTTCAAAAGTAAAATCATTCTAAGGAGTCCTTATCTGCCTTTTGTGCCTCCATTCCCCTTAGCCCTTAAGTAGTACTGAAGGTTAATTAAGTGTGGTTAAACTGTAGTTCTTCCTTCCGAGGAGAAAATCAAAACACAAAATACAGTTGTGACTCTCCTCACAAAGCTACTTTTGACCAGTTTAGACATAAATGGCCAATGCCAGAAGGGTCTGCGGATCCAACTAAACTGCAAGTCGCCTTTGCCTCGGGGCCTTTCCCCTCTGAATAAATGTAATTGTGTACCAGCAATTAGAAGCTGCTGCTGAGGTTTCTATTTCAAATATTCTTGTCATTGCTGCTTTTGTACAACTTTTTAATTCCTCACTGCTCCATCTCAGATATTTCTAGAGACGTGCACAAACCATTCTGATTGATCTCACCTTTCCCTTGGAACATCTTTTCATTTAATTCTTTCCTAGTGAATTCCAAATCTTGTCTCACTTCTGATGTATAGCCATCATAAAGGAAGGCTTAGTCTGGCTTGGGTTATAAATTAAGAAATAGTCAGATGTAAGTAAAACTAAAGATTAAAAAAAAAAGGGCTTTACTAGTTGTTTATCTTTAGGGAAGCTTTCCTAATCCTTAAAGATGTCTTTTGTTTTCACTTCTGTCAAGTACTTTAATTTTCCCATTTAATTTAAAACCTCAAAGTCTAAATAGAATAATGAATGGAGAAAAGAAGTACTGAATTCTTAGGATATATCTGACCTGTAATGTAGTGCAGAGATATCTGAGTCAGCCTGAATACCAGAAGTGATGTACACACCTGGCCACTGGTACCTGAGCTACCTCTAGGGTCACATACACATCCTTAAATTTTCATCTCCGTGCCTTCACCTTGTCCAAGAACAGCCCCTGGATCTTCAGGTCCAAACTGGGACTGTAGCCATCCTAAGCCACGGCCTCATCCCTGCAAGGTGCTGAGCACCACAACACTGAGCAACTTCAAGAGGAACTGAAGGGGCTCAGCACCCTGCTGGGTTGAGCTCAGGCTGACAGATGTCGTGGGTGGATGCTTCCTGAAGTGCTGGTAAATTCACTAAGGCTTGGGTTTTCTGCCAAATAAACGCCAGCTGAGGAAGTTATGGCTGCCCAGGGGCTTTCTTCAGTGTACATGTTCTACTTAAAAAAAAATTTCTACTGTAAGTTTTGCATTCATAAACTGATGTTCTCCTTTTTCTTCCTCTTCTGCCCTCTCTGACTTCTGCCCTCCCTACTCAGCTGCCAAGAAAGTGCCCCTTTGTGTGCGGAAATGCCCAGCAGTTCACAGAAGTTAACTAGAAAAGACACATTCAGCCACTTTCTGTCAAAATGCCTTGACACTCTCTTTCTGTCCAAAAGACCCTTTTGCTTTGGAAAGGCCCCCATTGAACACCTCCCCCCTTTCACCTCCCTCTTGAACTTACCCTGCAACAACAATGCAAAATAAATAAGTAAAAGAGTCACCCTTCTCCCCTGCCCCCAGCCTTTGCTGCAGTACTTTTTTGTTGCAATCTTTGCTATGAATTTTATGCGGGACACTCACAAACTCCAGACCAGTGCAAACTGCTGCCACTCGGAGTTATATTCACAGACATTCTATTCCGCTTTCATGACTTTTTGCTTTTGCCTCGATGTTGTTTTTTTCCATGGCTTGCTTCTTTGGCTGTGGGAAGAGATCCTTCCGTGCAAGAGACCCTGTGTGTCTGTGTGTTAGAGGGAGGGACCGTGTCACACGCGGTACGAGCACAGTCAGGAGCACTGCTCTCCGGCCGCCCCTCGCCCAGAGCACCGAGAGCTCACGGGGCACAGCCAGCACAGTCCAGAACAGAAACTCAAGGCTGCTCTTTTGGGTTGAAAACAAGCAAGTAGCAGATGAATTATCTCCAAATTGAAACACAGCACTGAAAGTTACAGGCTGCATCATTTTGATCAAGGTTTCAAAGTCCTTTGGATGCCCATCTCTACTCAAAGATATTGAGCATCTGGTGTGACTCCTATTAATCTGTGGTACGTTAAGACAAGCACTAATGCTACTGTTTAATTAAATCTTGGTTTTCTTTGCGGTATAAAACTTTCTGAGACAGGCCCAAGAATAGGTCCTGCAATGTGTAAAACAAACATGCTGACTCAGATCCAGTGTTAACGGGTGAATTTATTTCTGGATTCACTTTGGTCAGAAGTTGAGGGGCTCTGCTCAATGTGTATCATCTGGCTAGAAATTACTGGAGGTTTTACAGGAGGATGAGCTCTTTGGAATTTGTAGCTATGTATTTTTAATACTGTCAATAAACTACTTCCTTGAGACACAGAAGGGCAATAATGGGAGCTGTTAACAAAGTGTGAAAAGAAACGGGCAAGCAAAGGTTAATCACATGGCTGTCCACTAATGACCTCTCCAGCCCCGAATTTAAACCCTCCGCTACTTGTAAAGACCAATCACGTGAATAATTTCCTGTCTGAGGTAGTCTTTATGGTTAAGAATAAAAGCTGAGCTTATTGTGAAAAGAAAGTGCTCAGCGGGGGAGAAGGTTATTATTTTTAAGCTGATCTAAACACCTGGGTTTCTCAGTAGACCCTATTAAACTTCCTCCATTATGTCTAAAGATTTCAATCATTCCTACCACAGTAGTAAATTAGTGTATTACTGCTTAAAGCAGATAAGCTTTAGTGATGGGGACATCCTAAGCTGATGCTGCTCACCCACCCTGAAGAGAGACCTATGCAGCCGGTTTCTTCACCATAAATAAGGCAACAAGGACTGATGCCATCCCAGAATATTGTCTCCTTCCAGTGTGCTGAGGTGTGAGAGGAACATTGACTCCTCCTGCTAACAGGGCCACGGCACAGACCGTGGGGCATGGGAAGGTGGCTGTAAGCAAGTTGCTTTTGGAGCAAGGCTGTGCAAAGCTGTATGGCACGGGAAAGCAGACGTCTTGCTGTCATCTCTTCTAGGTACCTTCAGTAATAGCTAGGGAGAAAGCAGAAAATACAGAAACGTGAGATATCCCTGCTTGAAGGTTTAGCTTTTGTAGCAAAAGGAGTTCAGTTAGTGAGAAAAATAATGCTGTCCTAGCCAGTGGCTCTCTGCCCTCATCCTCTCTTCCTTCTCCTCTCACTGACACATTATTCATGATATTTGTTTTCTTTTTTCTCTTGGAGTTATGATCCTGGAAAATGCCTGGACATTAGACTATGCACAGAGGGAGTAAGCAGCCTCCCTTCTTCCCAGCACAGGTTGCTGCTACTGGGATCCCCACAGCTCATCAGCACATCCCCACAATGCAGCACTGGCCAGGTGCTGTTCCTGTCCCCCCAGCCCTCCGAGGGCTCTTTCATGAGGGTAACAGAGCCCAACCCCTGGCCAAGGAGCCCTCCTGAGGCTTCACACAACGTGTGCCCTGTCCTGACTGTGGTTTGTTTATGGGCTCATATATAAAGAATGCCAGATCCTCAGCCAAGTCCAATTTATCTCAGGGTAAACTGCACTTATGCCATTTATTTCAGTCCCGATTTACACACGTCAAACAAAATACCTGCAGATCTTTTCCCTTCTCAACTTCCCCAAAACGACTCCTCTGGCACATTTAAACCAAGACAGTCTGCAAGAGTTGTAAAACGAGTGTGAAATTTTAACTCAGGTCAATTTAAAGTGCACACCTTACAGTCTCTGGAGGGAATGATTTTATACCTTATTAACCTGTTTAAAATGCCGCCTAGAAACTGTTTGATATTGCATGGGTGGTGGCATTGCTTTTTCTGCTTAATAAATGGAGTCCTTGAGTTTTCCAAGCGAGCGCGAGAGAGAAACTCTTCTGTTCTGTAAACAACTGTGTGTCCAGTTTCCATGCACGGATACCCAATTTGTGCATGCAACTGTAGTTATTGTGCATTCAAATGGGGCACACCACTAGTCACGGGCCTGGGCTTCTTGCCAGTTTAAAAGTCAGCCCTTCTGTATGTAGAAAGAGAAAGCAGTATCCAATAGAAACAGTGCTCTGCATGCACTCACAGCTCTTATTCAAGGCTCTCAGAACAATGTCTAACTGTTAATCTTTCCAACACTGCCGTGAGGCAGGGAATATTTTATCTACATTTTACAGTCAGAGGAAACTGAGGTTAAGTGACTTGCCCAAGGTCAAAAGACAGATTTAATGACAGGCTCAGGATCTAGCCATGAGAATATGCTGCCCTGACACTGGCTGCTACACCTTGGGATGGATGAGGAGTAAATGTGTCCTTCCCGCAATATCGGAGCAGTGCCGTTTGCTAAAGGTCTAATCCAAGGAAGCGCAAACAAAAATCTGCAGTGGTGCCAAGATTAGGGAAATATCTCCTCTGTGGTTGGGCTCTTTTTGTGTTGTAAATGCAGAGGCTGAAATTTCCAGAGATGTGGATGCCCAATTTCCGCTAACATTAATAAGCTGATGTGTCCAAATCCTGTAGGCAGCTTTGAAAGCCTGTTTGTGCTTTCCCTCTTCCTACTATTCAAGCATAGAGTAAGGTCAGGGCTTTCCCATACCCTCTCCCTTCTCTGCCGGTGGAAAAATTCTGGCCATACCTTCACTTACTCTGCAGTGAATGGATAATGTCACTGGGGATTGATTGATCTAATACCCACAAAAGGCCAGAGGAGAGATTCCCTTGGTTGCCACAGATACTGGATCAGGACCTTATCTTTTTATGGCACTCATATCTCTCTCACTATTTTAATATCTGAACATCTCGTGGTTTATAATATATTCCACTTCCTAACTCACCCATGAGATACAGAGGTAGCATTAATCACTTAATCCCATTTTACAGATGATGAACTGAAGCACATCAGACTCCACACTCATTTCAGTTTGAAGTACTCTGAGACACTCTTGGCATAGGCAAGAGGACGAGATAAGCACCTGCAGCCAGAGATTTAGACACTGTCTTAGGAGGGGATAGTGCAGCAAGAACGAGCAGCCCTTTGGAAAGTGCCTTTTTTTAGGTTTACTGTGAAGGGAGCCCGGATGATGAGGTAGTTAAAATCCCTCCCTTTGAGACAGCTACTGCTAGGTCAGGTGAATACCCTCCTAAATGACTTGCCCAATGCCATGGAGAAAGGTTGTGGCAAAAGAAGAAATCGAGTCCCTAACACAAACACGAGGCTATTTTCCTTGGACTGAGCTTTGATTTTGCGTAGAGGATTTTTTTTCGTTAAGGCAGGAAAAATAGGAGTAAGTTTAAAACTATCAGCTTTGCTTGGATTAGTCACTGGGAATCTCAGCAGCCGAGCTCTTGAGCTCTGGCCTCTTTGACTTTCGTATGTTTAGATGTTCAGGCCCTAATGAGTTGATCTCGTTGATCTTTAGGTACCTATTCATATGCAAATCCTGGCATTCTACTTTTGCTAAATAGTCTTTGTATTAACACATGAAATAAATTTTTAAAAAAGAAAGTCAGGCTGTGGTAAATCCTCATACTTAGGTTTGTTTGCATTTGGATAAATGATCATGGTCCCTCTTTATATGATCTTGCTGTACCCCTGTTAAGAAAAGGGGGGGGGAGGTGTGGGTGGGTATTGAGAAATCCAACTTTTAATCTCTTCCACATCATTGTAAAATGTTTTGTCAAAGAAAAAAATTGTCCAAGAACCAAGAGACAAAGATGCACAAATCTGTTAATGCCTCAGCTTCCTCTTTGGCCAGATTTTTAAAATTAACACGTAAGTGTCCTCATCCCAATGTTCCTAGGTGATTAGTGTACTAAAAAGACCAGATCTGTCTTCTAAGGCTCCAAAAATCATGGTTTGCCACAGGGAGGATGCCTTTTCACATGACATTTTGCAAGTTCACAGTACATGTGCGTGTGTGTGAGATGTGTACATCACTGTGCCATGCCAGAGCACACTCGAGAGATTTTGAGCATGAATCCTGACCCCAGTAGTGAATAAAAAGCACTCAATGACTTCAAAGGGTCCCGGATTTCACCCATCGTTTTTCAGACTCTGAAGCTTGCAATCATTAGTGGTTTGCTCTAAAAGTGTTGGTTGCAGTGCCGTAAAGTCATATGGGAATCTCATTCAACTCTGTCACAAACTTCTACTACCTCTGTTTAAACCCTGTGTATGATACAGTTATGTATATAGTGCCTACAGTACTGTCATATATATTTAACTAGGTTAGTCACAGAGAATAATCTGAAATGCAGAAATACAAGAAAACTGTTGCAGGGCCTTGAAAGCTACCCTGAGAACTACATATCCGCATGTATGTATTTACAGATGTGTGTATGCACTTAAAACTTTCCAAAAAAATCTCAGCCTTAATTTGAACAACTTGCCTGGATTTGTAGCTGAGTTTCATTTGCTAAAGAAAAGCTGTTTAGGAGCAAATGCAGGTTGCAACAAAATGTTAGGAACAAACTGTCCAGGATCTTCTTTCACAACAATCCCACGCGCTTACAAATCTCCCTTTAAGAATAAAGTGGTAGTGCAAACACCTAATTAAAAAAACGGCTTGTATTCAGAGTTACTAATTAAAAATCCTCATGTTCCCCCGACTTTTTCCCCCCTCTGTGGAAATCTGCAAGTTATTTAATTGAAGTCCCATTTTGTCGGTGCAGATGCACGAAGTGTCTGAATCATCAAACAGATTTAGGGTGTTTTGATTGTTGTGTGTGCCTCATTGCTATTCCCAGAATGTCGAGCTGAGCTTATGCTGATCGGCAGGACTTAGAAGCATGAAACAGTAAAAGAGTCCTTTCTTCTCATCCCAGCCCCATCCCCCTTGCCCCCCTGGATTTACATTGAAACTTTGCCAATCTCAGATCGCACTCTGTCTGCTGCCTCTGCATTAAAATGGAGCCGCTTGCCTGTTTCTTTGGCCCCACACTCCATCTTCAGATTCCCCTTGGCTGCCCTAAGACGCCTCTCATGTTGCTTCAGTGAAACTTCTTTAGGAAAACAATTTCATTTTATCTCCCTCTTTTTATTCCCTCCCCCCTTTTTTTCTTTTTTTAAATAAAAATCCTTCTCTATTTTTACGTTTGTGCGCTGTGTGAAAAGAAAGGAGACAGAGGAGGAGAGAGAAGCCTGTTTTCGTCTAGAGGTGAAAACAGCCTGGTGAGCAGCAGGTGCAAAGCCCCAAAGCAGCTGCTTACTGCTCTCAAGTTGAAGCGCCTTGGTCCCCCACCCTCCACGCCAAGAGCACTTCATATAATCCTCTCATGCAATTCACACTGTAATTGCAGATATCCAGACTGCTAGGGCTCATTTTATTATTATTTTTACTGATAACAAGATCTGCAAACAGGGGACCAGTCATAGTAATTAGTTGTGTGTCGCTAGGCAGCTTCTGCTGAAGCAACTTGGATTCTTTTCCGTTCTTTTCCATTCTTTTTTGGGAGGGGAGGGCACGACTGCTTTGCCCCCTCCTACCTTCTTTTTACCCCCTTGATGGCCACTCAAAGTAGCACATGGGGAACTTTCCTGCTAGCTCTCTATGTCCTTTTATTATCTCGCCTGCCTCTTTCACTCCTTGAGACACAGGCTGCTGGATGGGTGCTAGCAATGAAGATTATTGTCTTGAGGACCAGCTTGTTTTCTCAAGGCTCTGCTTGTTACATTGCTAATTATGGGTCTATGGGATCCTTTTCTGATATTTGACTAAGTGGCATGGATTACTGTGTAATCATTTCCCACTGGGGAGGGGGATCTTTTTTATTATTATTATTATATACCTCTGGACAACTTTTCAGTTGCTTTTATTTAGGTAATTGCTCTTCCCTGTAATCCAGGAATTCTTATTTTTTTAATCATATTATGGATTTCACCAAACACTAGTTAACATGTTAATTACTGGTAAATACACACTTCTTTTTCCCTTCTGTTCAGACTGAATACAGATCCTATGAATGTGTTGTTTGTCATCTGTACCCCTTATGTGTTATCTCTGTCTAATAGGACACTGTTGTTTACAGAATGAAAAGACAGAACATGAACATTTGGCTCTAAACTTTTGTTTTAGATTAGGGCTTAATGAGTTTATGCTTTTTTTTCCTCAGCTTTATTTTTCAAGCCAAAATATAAAGGAATAAAAATCAGTTTGATGACATAATTATTTTTAATAACCCGAACAGATTTTGCAGTGCTGAGACACTATGAAAAAGCCTGGAAAATGGGATCCTTTATTTAGTTAAAGAAAGCTTGATCCATCTGCCATGAAGTCAAGGCAAATTTTCCACTGAGTCAGAGAAACTCACATCAGTGTGGAAGACCAGACGAGTTTCTTCCAGAGTGTCCTGGTAACACACTGGGGTCCGAACAGACAAGTATGGTTCAGGCAGAGTGGAGCAGAGGGAGGAGGAGATTCTTGTATGATCCAATTACTAGAAATGTTTTCAGTTTGCCCTAAAATAGCTGATTTTCCTGACTTATGACAACTGTGATTTTTTGCAAAACTGTAAGTTACTGAGATCTTTCTGTTATACTGCATTTCCAAGTTTTGTTAAACTATTGCTAAACTGACCACTGCAAAAAAAAAAAAAAGATTGAAAGACTCAAAAGTTCCAATAACCTCACTGCAAGAGTGCTGCTAGGAAAATGGTGCTTGGCTATAGTGACTTTAAGAAACCTCAAGACAGGCTGACACAGAACTAGAAAGGTCAAAGAATCCCCTATTCTGGGGACTGGATAAGTGAATTCTGAGCGAGGTGTAAATGAGAACCTTCTAAGGCTGATTTAATCTGTGCTGTGCTATCTAGGATGTCAAAAACTCATTCTGGTAATGAGGAACACCCAAAGCATTGGTACTCTCTGGGGACACCTGCTTCTCATGGGCCACGGCTCATATGTCAGGATGTCTAGTTTCACACTTTTTGTGGCTTTTTCAATCACTCCAAAAAACTTTCAGCTGAAATATGCAGGCCAACTGCAGTGTTAGAATGTTGTCAGCCCCCAGTGTCACCATGGACAATAATCCAGCCAAAACACAGCCCAAAGAGCTGCTGGACTTGGAGCAAAGTAAACACAGTCCATTACTTATTCTCAGCAGTCAGTCCTAAAGTGCTTTTCTCTGGGGGGGCCAACAGGGATGTCCACAAGGTTTCAAAATAAACATAATTCAAGGTGACACTGGCACACCAGGATTTGCATTAAGGATATGTCAGAAGAAGTAAATTGCAAACTGGCAGAGTGGGAGAGAGCAGGTCAAGTGATATGGTGAAAAATCCCTTTGTTGGTTCCTATAAAACTTTCAAGCAGTTCAATTGGTTCAGTGTAAATGCTGTTAGTTGCACAACTACTGTGAATTTAATCTATACTGTCAAAAGAGTTTGGATTCTTTCCCATTAGAAATGTTAACATCTTAGAGACCCTCCTGAAGATGAGATTTATTAGGCTAAAATGCGACAACACCTGAATATTTCCTTGAGAAACATATTATTCCATCTCAACTAAAATTAAAACAGGTCAAGTAAACAACTCTGAAAGCTGGAAAACTCAATTTCTTGCCCATCCAATTATGCCTAGCTAGACCAGCCTGTACAATTTTCCATTATGACTGTTATGAACTGTGTGTGGTCCCCTGACTGTACCATACGAGCTGGAGCACTGGAGCACAATAAGGCATGTTAGGGGCTGTCAGCGTGTTTTAGGATCTCCTAATTCTTGTTCACTGTAATCATACCGCTGTATACAATATAGCATTTGAGATGACCCTTTGAGCAAAAAATTCTGCTTTACATCCCCAGACTCTGGAAAAGTCCAGTTTGAGAGATAAAAAAATGTTAATTAATTTTTTTTTTTAATTAGAAAAAATCAAAACCCTGAGTGCCAATATATGAGCTTTCTCCTTGGTCCTGGGCTGTGGCCATAACTGTGCTTTCAGGCTCCTCTTTTCATGCCTGTTTATTTATATATGGATTTTTCATTTTTTTAATACTGTCCCACTTTGTTTCGTGATCACCTATCCTGCATTCTGGTTGCTTTGCTGTAATTCATTTGTTTACTGTTTCAGTGCTGCTTGAGTAGAACATCATAAAATCTTCTTACACATCAAAGAACCTCCAGCTCTTGTAGAAGAATCTCTTTTTTATTTAAATCAAAGCAATAAAATCTAACCAACTTTTCTTGCTCTTCCTCCTCTCAATGCACACATACTTTCCAGCAGTTGCAGAACTATATAGCCATCCTACAGAAAAGAGCTGATATTTTCACATCATCACTTACCAGTTTTTTCAATAGTGCAGATGGGCTGCGAGAACAATCCTTCCACAGCAAATCAGGAAGTTACAGCTCTGGCTTGGGAAACCAATGACATGAAGCAGCAGCACAAGCAGGACTTTTAGAAGGTGAGAAATCCCTCGTCACCTGCAGGGGTATGGAAGGTATTTCAGAAAGGCCAGCAATGAAGGAGGAGTAAATGTTCAGTTTTGGCACAGTCCCAACTTGATGCCAAGGGTCTGTGAGAGGCAATGTGCTCAGGCTGGGAGCAGGTTGGGATGTACTAACTACTGAGAGATGTCTGCAGTGGTGGGAAAGGTGTAGAAGCCCTTGGGTGGGCATGCCCAGTCTCATTTTGGGACACCACTGCATAGAAGGACAGGGCTTCATGTTGAGAGTTTGGACTCAGCCAAGGCAGCATGAATTCTGGAAGGCAGGAACAGCATCCACAATCACATTAATTACAGTCATTGAAATATCATTTGGGAATAAGTAAGGCTGTATATTCCAGTGTGTACACCTCTGTGTTGCCATCAGCCCTTTCCCTGCAGGTTAGCAGCACTGTGGGTTGTGTGCCTAGTGGACTTTATGAAAGAGGACTTGCTCTCTTCTCCCCTTCTTTAACTCTGCCCTGGGGGAGTCAAGGTCAGGTACCCAAAGAAGTTTACTCACATGCCAATTGTGATTGAAGTGCCTCCTCCATAACTGGTCCCTTCTCCCCATATCACTCTCTCATTAAGTACTGAATGGCCAACCCAGCTCCGAGTCAACTCTGGTCCTTGTGATGATTTCAAACAAAAATCCCTTTGGGCTATGCATCTCACTTGGAAGGACGCCATCTGCAAAAATTCTCCCACCAAACGACTCAAAAGGGTGGGCAATAACTTGCTCACTGGTGTGCTACCCTCAGCCTCAGCCTGCTGCTGTCAGGAGAGCTCTGGTGTTCCCACATCTGCCTGCATCTCTCTGCTGTCTCCTGCATCACTACAGCATCAGAGAAAACTGATGCTTGCACAAGTCCTGCTCTGTGCCTACAGCTCTTAGATTCTATAATATTGCTACAAGATGTAACATAAACCTAAAAAAGAGCAGTATGTGGGCAGGGAGACACTGCCCAGTGATTTGCATGTGCAAATACTTGTACCAAATTTAAAGGCTGCTTGTAAAACTAAGGCTGTAAGTATTGCTGAGGCTTGAAAGCACTAAAAACCAACATTAAAGCAGTCTATTAAAGCACAATTACATACAACAATAACACACCTAACTGCTGTGGGCCCAGTATAGCACAGCCATTCCCAAACTGGTCTGAAGGATTTCATATGGCAGACTTCAGATTTTGTGCAATTGTGCTATGCTGGTTTTATCTCTGCTTATATTCAAACAGCATGGGGAAAAAAATCCAAACAGGTAAAACTAGGGCCCCATCCTGGTAGACGGCATAACATGCCATAGGAAGAGAGAGTTATCTTCATCAAAACAAATTTAAATAGACACATGGGGCCAAAAAGTGGGAAAGGGAACAAAATTGGGTGAAGGGACTTGCCAGAAATTATAAATGAAGTCAATACCAAGGCTTTAGGCTGCTGGTTCAGTGACACATCCACTGCACAGCCCTGCCTCACACTGACCCAAACACTGGGAGTTTGGTTTCCTCCCGTCTACATAACACTTGCAACACCTACTAATTTTCTATTCTCACTAGCAATGAGGACAAAGGGCAGATGACTGGATTTTGTTCCTCTGTGGCTGCCAGCTTTTCACAGCCCTTCCACAAGCTTGAATAACACATGTAGCATCTGGAGTGCTGAGGGCCATATTTTAAAGTGCTCAGCACCCGTCAGTGCCTCTAGGAATGCTGGCTGGAAGCAACCGCCAGCCAGATGTTCAAAATAGCACAGCACCAACTTGCTAAGATCTTGGGCCATTTATACCGGGGTCTGAGAGAGAACAGGACAATTTTGAAAGTCTGCAAAATGTAGCCTGCTGGGTATTTTTAATATAAATGTGCTTCAAGGTCTAGAACTTGTAAGCCAAACATTTAAGGAGCATTGGGGTATCTGGTTATAAAGCTCATCTATCTACGGGAAAAGCAACTGTTTCTCTTTACCAAGTGCACAAATATGTACATAAAAAAATGTGCCATAAGAAAAAAGCTTAGAATTTGCAAATAGTAATAATTTTTAGAGACAAGTAAAAGACCTATTATTAAGCATCAATCCCCCACATTTTTGCAAAGGTATCCCATTCCTTAGAGTGACAGAATTGTGTAGGTGGGAAAAGATCTGTAAAATCATAGAGTCCAACTGTTAACCCAGCACTGACAAGTCTACCTCTAAATCATATCCCTAAGCACCTCCTCTACAAGTCTTTTAAATACCTCCAGGGACAGTGACACCACCACTTCCATGGGCAGCCTGTTTCAGTGCTTGACAACCAATTTGGTAAAGAAATGTTTCCTAATATCTAAACTAAACCTACCCTGGTGCCACCTGAGGCCATTTTCTCTTGTCTCATCACCTGTTCCTTAGGAGAAGAGCCCGACCCCCACCTGGCTACAACCTCCTTTCAGGTAGTTGTAGAGAGCAATAAGGTCCCCCTGAGACTCCTTTTATCCAGGCTAAGCACTCCGAGCTCCCTCAGCCATTCTGCATAAGACCTGTGCTCTGGACCCTTCCCCAGCTCTGTTGCCCTTCTCTGGACATGCTCCTGCACCTCACTGTCCTTGAACTGGGGGACCCAGAACTGGACACAGCACTCCAGGTCTGGCCTCACCAGTGCTGAGTACAGGGGCATGATCCCTTCCTTAGTCCTGCTGGTCATGCTATTTCTGGTATAAGCCAGGATGCCATTGGCCTTTTTGGTCACCTGGACACACTGCCAGCTGATTCTTAGCCATAAGCACTCAACCCTATTGTCACCATCATTAAGCTCTAGACAGCTGAACCTCTCCCTAATAAACAGGGTGACCCAAGGTCTCTCCTTCTTCCCCTGTCCTTCTGGAGAGTTTATAGCCATTCATTGCAGTACTCCAGTTGTGTGAGTCATCCCACCATATTTCCCTGATGGCAACTATATCATAGTTTTCCTGGTGCACCATGGCTTCCAGTTCCTCCTGTTTGTTGCCCATGGTGCCTGCACTGGTGTCCCTCAAACATTAGTGTGCTTCCTCCAGGCTTATCTCTAGTGAGTCCGGGGGCTTGCACCCACCTCTCCCCTGTATCAAACACAAGGATGGCTCCCAATTTTAGCAGTGCTTACATTCACTTCCCCCCAGTCAGAGCCAAACTCTGTAGCTTTTAAGTGCTTTTATTCATTTTTGTAAGCCAAGAGGGACTTGTTCAACAGAGTTCATCATGGTTCTATTTCCCCACAACCCCCTCGTTTAATTTTAAGAGTGGGCCAGCCCCAATATTTGAAACTCCTGCTCCATTTCTTTTCATTCTCTTTTTCTTCCTTCCTTCCTTCCCCCTCGCCCCCTCCCTCCATCTCCTACTCTGTCCCCTTCAGAAGCCCCCAGGATGACACCGCTCATTGATGCTTCTCCTTCATTAGCATTTCAGCAACTTGGCTCAGTAGTTTCAGAGACAATCCGTCATGAGAAAACTGAAGAATGTGCCCCATTTGCATGATTCTGTGCCAGAATGCAACTTTTTCTCAGCTGTTCATTGTGTAATTTCCCCTTGAGCCTTCAACTTTCCCATGAAGTCCCAGAAATCATATTATAGAATTCCAGACCAGCTGCACTGCTCCAAAGATTAGTTTTATGGACATTTTAACCAACCTCACAGCTCTACAAAGAGAATCACATACATAAGAAAACACAGTTTTATTTTCTGTTGTTAGGAAAGGCAATGTGCCTGGTTGAATACAGTCCTTTAAAACTACGAGAAGGAATTTATGCCCCATGATGAGAATGATCCAATAACTGTTGTGAATTCTTAGGCATATTTTTAACTTCTACTTGTCCTTCCTTAATTATTTTATTCCTCTTACAATTAAATGTTTGTAATCCATTTTGAGAGTCTTTCCGAAGTGAATGGATATGCAAACAACTTGATTGAAATGCTCAGTGCATATGACTAAAAGTTACTGGCTCTCACACATCAGCAGAACAAATCAAGCTTTTGGTTAGTTGGTTTTAGAAATCAAAAAGTGGTTTATAAAAAAGGACAGGCAGATAAAACCTGCTTCTAATTACTTTCTAGAGGGCATCTGAGTTGGTGGAAATAAAAGAGTTTATTATATTAAAAGTAAGCAAGAAACTGAAAATTGGTGTGAAGCAATCAAACTACTTTGTCAATTAAAATGTATCCCATTAGGAAAATTAGGCACCTGTTCCACAAAAGTTAGACAATGGAGCATGGGAGGAGAACACTGCATTTTAACAATCTGGTTGCTAATTAAATTCTTTACTTTTTCCTATGTACGCCAATAACTATCATTTTTCCCATGTCATTTTTAACCTACTGAAACAGAACTTGCTGTTAATTATTCTGCCTCTTAAACACACCAGATTTCTTCAATGTTTTCAGAGACACAGCATGTAAAATGCAAACATTTAGATAAATATTTTAAATACAGTTTGGATACTTTTTAATACAGATTTTTGCTCTTTCCCCCCTTCCCCCTGCCAGTGGGGTTGGCTGTGTGAAAAGCATCCTTGCTGACTCAGGTAAATATAAGAAACAAACAGAGAGACTATGTGAGTGTATACTTATATACACACTTGCATTTATATATATAAATATATATCACCATATATATGTATATATATTTTGCTAAAATCCCGTGGAATTAAAGCTTGCCAAGATTAAGAGTTCATAAACAGATAAATTAGGGTTCTTCCGATGCAAAAGATAGGGTTTTTTTTTGGTGAGAAGCTCACACGGTGATTAGAGTGAGGTTGTGGAAGATTTCATTAATTATAGGTGACTGGTTTTCCTCTCAGAGGACAGCTCAGGTCCCCCAGCTCCCCCTTGGCAGCTCATCTTAAATTGTTGTCTAACCTTTCCCTTAATTCAGCTCATCTTGAGCTGATGGGAACTGCTTTCATTCCACCTCTTGTGGAGGTAATGAAACAATCTTCTTATTCACTTGGTTCCTCTGAGCCGGTGACACACAACAAAAAACCCAGGGCCCTGATTAATGGCCGCTAATTAGCAATGTTAATGACCAGGTGTCCAAGAGCATGGCCAGCTTCTCTCAGCATGGAGTGATCCCTCAATGAGGGCCCTGCAAATCCAGCCCCAGTGACCCTTCCCCTCAGCTGCCAGTAATGAAGCTGAGCTCTCTCATTACACCCAGGAGAGGCTCAGGGGGAGGCCCAAGCCTTGAGAGCCAAACCTTTTCCTTCGGCTCTAGTGGGCCTTCCATTAATTAAGGTCAGCATTTTTGCTCTCCACCCCCCCAGCCTCAGCCTTTTCCCCCTTAAAAAAAAAAAAAATCCACCAAAAATCCCCAGCCCTCAAAGGTAAAAGATTTGGGTGAAGGGAGGCTTAGCTCTTTCAGCTTTCTCTGCTTTCCCAGTGATAAAGATGCTGTTTCCCAGTGTGTTGGGCTGCTTGCAGCCCCTTCTCTTCCCCCTCAGATCCAGTTATTCACTGTGGGAAATCTCTGTTGGCTGCAGAGTCACTCCCTTGTCAAACCCTACCTGCTGCCTCCTGCAGCAAAGATACTTGGAAGAACAAGGAGGTGGAGAGATGCTTGTGCCAGCAAATCAACAAAGTCATGTATATCAGCTAAAAAGCCAAATGCACATCTCCAGAGGTCAGACTGGCCACACAGAAATGTATTTATATATTATTTCTCATCAATAATTTAGTTATATTTATTATTCTTAGCGTTAGACATAAAAAGTCACCTTCAACATAAATGTCAAGTAAAATATGCCACTTTGGCAGTTTACTTGGCTGTACTTTGTAACACCTTTCCTCCAGCAGAGGTGGAGGTGTCCTCTGCTTTCTGCCTGCGGATTTGGGAAAGCAGAAAGGGGAGTTGGCCCTGTCCAGCTGTTTTGCCGGTGCAGGCAGAGCTTCCTGGGCTGCCAGGTCCTGCCTGAGCCTCTGATCATCATGACACAGCCCCTGTCTGTCAGTACGGGCTGTGGGCAATGACAATATTTCATGTGTTTTAGAAATCGATCTTGTTTTTTGTGGGAGGGGGTTTTTAAGGATGGGAGGATGTCATATCAGTGTGCATGTAGCATATGGCTACAAAAAAGAAGTGAATGTTTAAAGAAATAGAGAACTGTTTTGTTTTTGCTCTGTTAGCTTAGCAAATGTAGTGATATATGAGTGAGAAAATACTCTGTAGTGCACCTGTCTACAGCCTGTATGGTAAGGCTGTGTGCTCCTTAATATCTGAAATTTCTGGTAATTTTAAGTTGGCTTTATTAGCTTTAACTCTGACAGTGCAAATGTTTTCTTTTAATTGGAAGAATCTTACTAGAAGTGACAATTTTTTTCCTGTTGTGCACCGTGAAATCAAGGCCCAAAATTAACATGCAATGAAAGGGACTAGTTAAGGGAGCTGATGGGGTGATAGGAAGCCTTTTACTCTAGGTCACATCTTGAGCTGGAAGTGACAGAAAGTTAATACTGAAAGAATGCCATTTGGTGGATGTTCTAAGATAAGGAGGAGCCTAAGTCAAACTTTAATGTGTTAATGCCTTCACAAATGCATTAGCAGTAGCTGGGGAGGTAGCTGGACACCATAGTGCACCAATTGTTTTCCTATAAATCCTTACAGGAGTGATTTCCATCTAACTGTGTAATACTGCCTCCTCCCAAATGACAATTATTCCCTGTTGTCTTGACCGTCTGGGCACTACAGCAGTGACTAACATGGCTAACATGGCAAATTAGTATCAGGATGATAATGCATTTGGATTTTCCTAGTAAAATTTAATGAATGACAGAAAAGGTGCTGCCTTTTGACATGACTGAGAGCTCAAGCACAGGAGGTGATGATTCACCGGTAAGGCTGCACTTCAGCTACTGGACTTCTGTGCATAAATAAATTACTAAATTTTCATTTTGCCTCTTTAGACTATTTTACTGGCACCCAACTTGACTAGAGAAAAATCCTGCAAGATGTACTGGTTCATTCCCAGTTGATTAGTCACTCTCCATGGGATCATTGGACTTTCTAAGGGTATGCAGCCTTGAAATTGTGCTGCTTTCCCCTTGCACACAGCAGGTTACTCAGTAAGGACCTGCTCTGGCTCTGGCTTGCTTCACCTGAAACTGTAATCCTACAGTAGGTCAGCTGTTTTTTAAAAGGTGGTTTTGAACCAGACATGGATTTTGAATGAAAGTTTACATCTATTCCTTATCTAGGGAGGTGCATTGATTGGCATCACAAATGATTCAGTTCCCAGTTCTCCCAGTGACCTCCTCAGAGATTTTGGGCAAGTTACTTACAGCCAATGAGGGCCATAGTGATGGTGAAGCACCAAAAATTAAAATTAATTTAAAAAGCTGATAGAAAAAAGCCCCTGACCCAAAACCCCAAAAAACCCCTGGAATAAGAATTAGCCTCCTCCTCTGTGCCTCAGCTCCCTGTGTATAAAGCAGTCATAACAGCATTGCCTTTATTTTCCCCCATCAAGGCAGACTGAAGCAATGACTGAGCCTTCACATGTATTTCTGTGGCATCAAAATCCTATGGGAAACCAGTGGCAATTGAGGGCTTTAGCTACATCACATAAAGAAGAACAACTCAGTTTTCAAAATATCATTCACTCCTTGTAACATCATTTCTAGCACTGTGCTGTTCATACAGACATGAAGAGCAAAGCAACTCCTGAAAACTGTAGGAGCTTTTGTAACTCCATCCTACACATCTAATTGATCAGAAAGAACAAAAGTCTTTCTATAGCTATAGTTATTCTATTACAGGTTATGCAGATAAGGTTACAACTAGAGCCAGACACATTTTTTTTCCAGATAAACCTTTTCCACCGACAAATACACCTTATGATCACAAACTTTTCATGAATGGATATTGAGTTGAACTCTTTCCTAACTAAGAGTCTGAAACTGCTTTCAATCTAAATTTACTTGCAGTTAATCAGAAATGTCTAGAAAGCTTCAAACTGTGAAATATGGAATATTTTTTTGGTGTTCTAGTTCATCAAAATTTTGCACAAAATTTCACTTCAGGCCTTTACCCCTGTTACCTGAACAGCTTCTCTAGGCTCCCTTCTGCCTGTTGTAAGTGTCTCCTTTAAGGCAGTGCCTGTAATGCCTTTTAAATGTATCATCAAAAATATTTTGTCCCCTTCATTAGAGCATTGCTGAAGCCATTGCTTAAACAAAACAACCAGTACTGTGACTGCTCATTACATATTGGTAATCCATTTATGAAGACCATAGGGATCAAAAGCAAATTTTTGCCTGGTTCCAAACTTTCACAGACATTAGGACACAGCTTCTGTTCTGTGTCCCACAGGGAAGGAAGAAATGAGAAACACATGAGGGTAGTGACCATCACATGGGCCAAATCCCAATCACTGATGCCAAGGAAATTCTGACACTGGCTTCTGTAACAGCAAGAACAAGAAGCCTTGGAAGATAAAGATAGCTGCATGGAGTTGTGAAATCAATTGACAGTAAAGATGCTCATTCTCCTTAATCCTGTATGATCCCTGTTTCATAAAGTATTCTATTTAGTAAACTCTTCAGTAACAACAAAAATAATTCTGCAAAACTATTGAAATCTTCTTGGCACTGGCAATGCTTTGCTTTTATACCACTTAGGTTTATGCCCCTTATAAGCTCTCAAGAAGGATAAATCTGAGGACTGCACAGCAAGTGTAGAGTTTGGGATAAATGTTTGATTGCTGGGTTAAATTTCTGGTTTATCTGGCAATTGACTTTGCAACTGTATTTTATCAGGATTTAATAGATGATTTTTCAGTTGCTTTTTCTGATCCCTTTCCATTACAATTCTTTGCCTCAGTTTTCCCCATTGAAAAATGGATGTGGCGTTACCTTTTCAACAAGACAAGGTGAAACTTCCTTTGTTAATGTTTGTGAAGCAATTTGCAATGATTGTTTTGTAGCTCTGCTAAATGCAATGTGCAATTAATGAAGTAATTAAATAAAAATAAATAAGGAAGGAATTATGTGGATTCTGATAAAAGGCAACTGGTAACAGGGAAAGAATTTTGCCCATTATTGGACCACATAGCTCCATAGGCAAATTAAAACAAGGGCTCTGTCCTCAGAGTTTTGGGCAATCCAAGCTACATAATTGATTTGAGAAGAGCTACTCCAGGCTACTGTGTAATTACAGAAGTATTCACTCTTCTGGCTCCCACTCTCCTTGTCATGTTCTACCTCATTGCCCTTTATGCTAAAGCCTTTGTTGATGAGGGAACGGAAGCAGTAAGGACAAATAAAGCAATTAGCAGGTAGGGGGAATGCTACCACTGTTTAAGGATAACACACAGCTTTTATTGGGACATTTACTAAGTAGAAGTCTAGAGCCAGCAGGTCAGAAGGAAAATACAGGTAGTCCAGAAAAACAAACAAATTTTTAAAAAGACCCTTTCTCATATGTATGTAGCATTGAAGAAATCTTGGCAGGAGGAAAACTTTATAAAATAGTTTATATAAAAACAATGATGGTTTTACTTTATATATTTTTAGTGAGATTAGCTTCCAAATTTCTAATTTTTTTCTTTTTTTTAAACCAGAGTCTCAACACTAGAGTGCTCTTCTCTCTTGTTTCAAGTGTGCACTGGCAGTAAGCAAACACTAATTTTTGGAGGGCTAAAATCTTATTTAAAGTTCCTGCAAAGCCAGCCAGGAGAGGGAGCCAAGACCTTGAACAAACCTTTCTTCCTGGCTCTCTGACACCCTGGGAAGGAAGCTGAGCCATTTTGGCCAGGGCTCCACTGTGCTGACAGGACTTGTGTGAATGCATTGCATGAGGAAGGAACAAAAAGTGACTGGGAAACAAAATTACCTATGGAGTCCCCAGGCGTCAGATGTTGGATGACTCATGGTGTAAGGGAGAGAAGAAGTCAAAAAGATAAATGAGGACTAGTAGAAAAAACAGTATTGTAGTTTCTCACTTTTGATGCCTCCATCGTTCATTAAGAGACTATAAGAGATAGTCTTTTGACTATCTTTTTTGATAGTCTTTTGTGGATTTGAATTCTCTTCATAATTCACTATCAGATGAATTTGAGATAGGTATGAAGAAAATAATAGATTTGCTGCTGAGTGTGGTAGACTGGAGGTCGTGGCAGATCTAAACTTGGATCAGAACTGCAACATCAGGCACTGCAATGCACAGAAGTGCTGCTGCTCCTCCACTGTTTGGGTGGAGTTTGAGTTCTGATCTCCAGAAATAAATCTAAGCTACCCTTTATCTCTGTAACACATAAATCCAAGGTGCAAGGAAATTGCTAAGATGCAAGGAAATTACTAACATTATTGTGAAAGGAAAAAAAAAAAGAAGAAAGCAGTGAGTATGAATAATGTTAGGGAAAAAAACAACCATGTTTTAAATTTTTAAGAGGAGAGATATTAGAAATTAAAGGGACAACTTCACTCAGGGCCATATCTTTCTAGCTGAAAATCTAGAAGAAAGGAAAAAATTCTGAGTCCAATTTTATGTTCTTAATTTTTTCCATTTCCAAGCTTTCAATATTTGTAAAAATCATTTCTCCTTCTTTTCCTCTAGTGGGAAGAAAACAAGTAAAAAGTATTGAGACCAGTGTATAATGGAGAAAGCAATCATCAGGAAAATTTTAAATTTTTTTTTTTGCTAACTAAACTGAAAACTGTATTTCAAACTAAAGAAAAACTGGCTTAATTTTTACTCTTTTGTCTTGAAACTTCACTCTGAAATAATAAAAAATAAAGTGTATACTTTTTTTTCTAAAAATCTATATGACTGTTTTTCTTCAAAAACTTTTAGTAACTTTAATTATTATGATCTCTTACAATCGTTTATTTGTAGACTCAGATAATAAATTAGTTACTTACTACCACATTTTTTACTGTATTGTTTTGGATTCTTATTCCCCATTGTGCAGGTAGCAACTTCTCAGAAGTGCATCCAAAATAAACTAACTATGAATAGTGACAAACTGAATTGAAAACAAAAAGAACTTTTTGTTATTTCTTAACTATTCTTATCTTACAGATCAAAGTATTTGGATTGGAAGCAAACACATTATACTTTATTTGCTGAACTCTTTTCTCTTTATAGAAGCCTGGCAGTGTTTCTTCAGGCACTTCACTCAAGCTATGAGACAGTGAGTTTATCCAGACTCCTCCAACAGGGAGTGAGGCATCAGCTTGGAGGTATTTCAGAACAGCAGCCCCAAGAATAGCAATCAGTGGAGAAACTTCTCAGGACTCTTTTCATGCAGCTCAGGGGAAGCATCTTAATATCTGTGCCTAAAGTTGGATGCCAGGAGTGGTTTTTACTCCTTTTGATTTCTACAGAGCAAGGTCTTCCTCAGGCAACAAATAGCAAACTGCAGAAGAGAAAACGGAGGCACATGGAGAAGCAACTCTGCATGGAAATGGTAGCTGGAGACCTGAACCAAATCTCTGAAATCCCATTCTGGTGCTCTCTCATTGAACCACACTGTGCTGTGGTGCAGGGAAATCTGCCTTGCCATGATTACTGTATTTCCAACAAGTGGGAATAAAGGGCAGAGCTTGCTATTTGAACCTGCCAGTGGCTGTGTGGCAGCATCAGAAGCATTAGCATGAATCCTCAGATTCTTATGTAAATCTTCATTAAAGTCAGGGGGACTTTCAGGTCTGTTATTAAATGTTCAGTTACACTCTGCAAGCAACAACAGAAGCTAATTGATAAAAATATGGTAGGAGACAACAGCTTTTGAGCAAAGGAGACCACTAAATATGTTTGTGAAGAGAGCCTGGAATGATATGAATAATGAACAAATTTGTAAAAATCAAAGTCTTTTCGCAGGTGAATAATAAACAGAGGAAAGGGCAGAATTGGTTGAATGAATTATGCATTATGAATCATTTAACAAGCACTGATATCTATAAAGATAATGGTTCTAATGTAAATAACAAGCCTTTAATATTTATGCAGTCTTAATAGTCTGGAGAGTCTGAAATGATAGGTAAAAATTAAACCATCTCCTCAGTGTTTTTCAGTGGAAAACAAATTTATCACAGCATCACGAACCCAAAGCAGTATTACTTCATGCTAGGTTTGATACACCTTTACTCCACTTGGGACACTTTCTGCCCTAATATTGGAGTCTGGACAGAACCAACACCTCTATATGACAGTAATGCCATGGAAGTAAAATCAGCGACTTCTGATATTACAGAATATTCCTAGATATTACAGAGCACTCAGTGACAAAACTGGAGATTTCACTTTCCTTTCTGCTTGAGATAAGGATCTCTGTACCAACTTAGTGCAATCACAGCAGCCAGACGAGAAAGGAAATGAAAAGCCTCTTCCCCTCCCCTATACGGAGTTATGTGTGGGAAAAGGAGAGAGGCCATGCAAAGCCCTGTGCAATCACAGCCGGGCTGTTAATTGCTTGGCCCTGTGCACAGTCACACCTTGTCGCTCCTCTGCCCTAAGAAAGGGCCACCCAGCCCAGCAGCCTCAAGGCAAGGGCAGGAAGGTTTCTGTATTCACCTGTGTTATCCTCATCTCACGGAAATGCCCATGGTTTACACAGGCATGACACTGTCTGGGTGCCCACAGATGACAGCAGTGCTGAAAGTCAGGGAGTGATCGTGTGACTGAGAAAGGATTGGGTTTCTCAACCCAATCGAGGTAATCAAAATGAGCTAAGGAAATTTACAGGAAAGGAAAAATCATTGGTTCACAGAAGCAAAAGCAGCCAAATGCAGTGCCACACACCCAGGCACTGATCACAGCAGCAGAGGGCCCAGCTGTTAGGGAAAACCCAGACTTTCCCAACAAATATGTCTCTTTCAGAGCTAGTACCTTATTCCTAAAGAGTTTTTACATGTGCCTTGGGGAGACAAGGTTGCCATGTCCATTTTCCTTCTGTGTGGCCATGGATTTCTGCAAAACCTACTTACTTGGAGGTCTGATCTGGTGCAATTCCCTGGCTTTTAATTCAGGTGCAAAACTGGCACATACTAAGTGTGACACTATATTGAATTGCATAGAGCCTGCAAAATATGTTGTGTTTTTTAAAAAAATAAATTAACTTGACCTTCAGGATATTGATATAGTGGCAACTACCCCTGCAGGATATAAAACTGGCACCAACTATAAGAGCTTCCATTAGGGTTGTAGATTTCTAGTCCTAGTAATGGTCATTTCATCTGAACATGTGGAAATAAACCCAAACCATAATAGGACTTAAAAAGCATTCAGTGCATATTTGTCCATAAACACATCATATAAATAAAAGCTCTTTAAAAAAAAATGTGTCAAATGAATCAATGTGTATTCTATTACAGAATAATAATATCCAATACCACATGTGTTGCTGAAGCAAATAACTTTAGCTGGTATAATAGTATTTTCCATTTTGTGGTACAGCTTGTATTTTGATCTGTTGATTAAGGACCTGCCCCTGAGGAAGTCCATGACAAGAGTTCCCCAGGCTTAAAAGGAGAAGGAAAAATGTGTAAACGATTTGGCTGCAAATAAGGAAACAAATGTATTTCCCCCCCTTTCTCCTAGCGTGAGTGAACACTGAATACAAAGCCAGTTGAAGACAGTGGAAAGATTTGCTCTTTGCTTCATCAGCTTTGGATCTGGCCCTAAGAATGTATGTGTGAGATAAATTTTGGCACTACTGGAAACCCCACCTCATACCTCCCACTGTGAATATGTCATCTTTCTATGTGCTCATGCATGCCAAAGCTTTATCTCTTTTGAAATATTGCCCAGAATCAAGCTATGTTTACTTAAGTAATAGGGAGATTCACTTATATGCAATAATTTCTTCAATGGAGAGGTTGTCTTTCCGCAGTTCTACTTTGGACTTTGTTCCTAGTTTAGCTTCTGTTTTTCTAACTTGATGGTTTTATCCAGGTTTGACAACAGGGTTGGATTTTTGTTAGGTATTTTTTTTGAAGTTACACACCTGGAATTAGCTATTTCTGCCAAGAATTACAGTGCACCTGGAAGTACTAAATCATTTTAATCTGTTTTTTAGTGGTTTTGCACAATGGAATTGCATCTCTTTAAATCTTTCTTACCTTTTACAAAACTAAATTGCAGCTTTAGACAGAGCATTTTATGAGTATGTAGATACTGATATCATGAGATAGTTGTTCCCTACTAGTGTCTGCCTTTACTCATCCTAGACGTAGTTAGCTGAGAACTACGTCTCAGGATTTCTTTCCTCTGTGGTGGCTCTGCTTACCTACATAACATATGGAAATGTGAGCATACACTTACAGCAGATTGTTTGCTATGTTTACACCAGTTCTAACACTAATCCCCATTAATGTTTGATATTGCTCCCAAAGAGTTTAAGTAGATGTCAGGCCTCAGATCCATTGCATACGTGTTAGGCATCATATAAACTTCAGATGGAAAGATACTAAAATGCTGTAGGATGTCCTTTTTTTAACATTACTTTTACTGACTGGATTAACCACATCGAGTGTATGCAAAGCCCTTCCACTTTCATGATTTCTGTCATCACATTTAAGAGTCCTATTTTCAAGAAAAACATAAGCCAGGTTTCACCTCCAGTGTCTTGCTTCTGCTCTCGGTTTCTTCCATTTATCAAATATGTCTATGAGTGCAAAGTGAAAAAACAGCCAGATGCACACAAACAAACATAAAACTCTCTTCCTCTTTGTTGAAGAATTTCAGACACAGGCATATGAGCTGCGTTTTTCTGCAGAACAATAATCATTAGGGTCATGGCAAGGTTTGCCCCAGGCTCCGTGGCCCATCCAGCAGCAGCCTGGGTGCCCCAGCTTGCTAGAATATATTTAACTGCTGTGCAGAGACGTGGTCCCTTCTGCAAGGGCAAATGGGAACAGCCTGAGAAACACAGAAATGACAAGTGCCAGGCATATCCCCAGCTCAAGCTACTCCTTTGCTCAGTACAAACTATGTGTACTTATTGTGATTTTATGTTTCAGTAGAGAGAAGTCTTCATTCATTGCCCACCACGTGGAGCTGGTTAGGCTTCCTCCGTGCCAGGTGTTCCCTTTCCCCAGTCATTTTAATTATTTTACATGAGGCTGTTTCTCAAGCTGATTGTTTTAAAAATTACTGTCTCAGAAGCTCAGCTCTGAGGCTGCAAAGCTTTGCTATCCAACAAACCTCCTCTGTTGGAGGTATTTGGGATGCAAGCACTTTGCATTTAGAGGACTGTTTCTCAATTATAGGTTTATATAGCGCCCAGTTAAACAGGATCCTGACCTTAGCTGCAGCCTTTCTGAAACCCTTGTATTGTCATACAGGCAATAACAACAACATTAAGCTACAAAAGTCACCAGCACAAACAAACAACACTGTGTGAGAGCACTTGGGGACAGCAGACAGTCAGGACCAGAAAGTGGTTATTGAGACAGGTTTGTAATTGAACAGAGCTGATCTGCTCCTTTAGGCTACAGACAACTAATTCTCACTTCAGCCAACCACAGAAAAAGTAAATAAAAGCTGTAGACATATCTCTTAAAACATAGTGTTGGTTAGTAACAAAAATAATTGGACTTCACAAGTTAGTGTGTTTCACGGCAGGGGATAATTTTATGTTAAATGACTAAGCTGTGTCTCAACCTTTGCTGGGCTCATTATATCCTTTAAGTAGTTCAAGTTTCCAGATAACCAGCAGCAGAAACAGGTAAGCAGGCAAAATTAGTATGGCTGGGAAAATTTGTATCTGTCACACAGGTCTGGTTCCCACACACTCTGGTTACATCATTACTTAGTCTGTTAACTAGGAAACCAATTAGGCCAGAGAGCTACTGTCAGGTGACCAAAACACGAAAATGCACAAGAAACCCTACCCGAAAGATGGGATTTCAGCAGAGGCCCGCAGATAGCTGACTCCTCTTCTGCTGCACTGCAATTTTCGTATTTCATTTCACCTTTGCTTCCAGGCTGAGCTCTGAGGTCCCACAGATTGATAGCTGCAGAAGCCTTGTTTCTTCCCCCAACAGGTGCACTGAGAAAATTGCTTCCTGCATCAAAAATTACACAAAATTATGTAATAATTTCTCTCATTCACCCTGGAAAATTTCCTTCTCCTTCACACCTTTTAATTTATAAGGTGAGAACAAGGCAACAGGTACAGAACAGAATGCTGCCCTGTGGATAACTGTACGCTCATCTAAAAGGAAAATGGTGTGTAAGACAGTTAAAATTCAGGGCACAAACGCCTTTAGCAACTATTGTTTGCTTTCTGCAAATGTTGAAGACATTTCTTCCCTCACAGAGGAAACACAAAGGTTGTTGGGGTCACCCTTAGGAGAGATGCGTGCATGGGCAGAGGAGGCCAGCATGGGGCACTGGGAGAACAGGTGAAAGCCAGTTTCCTGTAAAGCATGCATAAGAATGGCACGTGTGTACAAATAAATACACCTAATCTCTATGCTACGTCATTGATCTGGCTAAAATACATCTTACATGACTATAATTTTTTTTATACGCACATATTGTGGACACAAACTCATTATATATAAATGTATATGTTTTGCATACTACGAATGATGAGGGTATTTTTTAGGTTGCACATCTTTCCTGGTTCTGGAATCACCTAAAGAGCTCACTGACTTGCTAAGTCCTTCCTCAAATCTAGAGAAAACGTGCAAAAAACTCCAATACCATCACTGTGGGCCAAGAGCACTAACAAGCCATATGCTCTTTGTCTATGTTCTTGTTCAGATTTGTTTTCTGTTAGGACAATGAGAAAGAGGGAAAGAGTTGATTAAGCCTCACCTCTAAACCTCAATAAGAGACTTCATGAACAAGGTAAGGGCAGGCTGAGGGCACGGGGGGTCCTCACCCTGAGGAGGATGATGCTCAGGTACCTGCACTGCTGCTGTTTGATGGTAGCACAGTGCCATCGGTTTAAAGGGTTCTCCCTGCAGTGTGGCCCCCTCCATTTTTGATGGCCTGTCATCTTTGGGGTTTTTTTGGAAAATAATCATCAGAGGAGGCAAACTAATCAGAAATACTTTCCTTCCCAATGATTTTGTTGAGCAGATGATTTGACCCCTGTGTAGAGAAGAGCAAACCAGTCTCTGCCGGACGCCTGCCAGCTCGGGGAACCAGGCTCTCGCATGTTTTCCAGCACAAGCACCTCATTATTAATTCATGCTCCAGGTCCTCTGTACATGCTGTTACTAATATTAGGTTTCGACAGAGTAATGAGCAACAGCAATAGACTGACTATCTTAATATATTTTAAATAATGTTTGAAATATTAAATTCGAGTTTGGATTTTTAATTAGAGCCTGAGCAGGGTATTGACAATCTTCCTACTGTTTTGCAGCCAGCAAGCAAATAAGATAGGGATTGTTCTGATCGGAACACTGAAAGCCAGTCTGATTTACGGGATGGATCTGAAATACAACACCAAACTTTAAAGCATGAGGGAAGTTTGGCTCTGACCCATCCCTAAACTAAAAAAGGACTTTTGATATGGGACTGTAGTAAAAGTAAATAGTTGTGAGACCGGGTCTTATGGATATGTTCTGTAACATCCTGTCAGTGAGATGCTCAGGGACAGTTTGACTCTCAAGGACACCCCTGTTATTAAATAAAGGGGACACAGTGTAGCTGGGCATAGAGAAAAGGGGTTGTTGTAGTATAAATATAAATATATAGTATAAATTGATACCATAAGGATATATACAGCAGAAAAAAATTAAGGCAGGCTAGCTGTGGGTCCAAAACCCTACAGGGCTTCAAAGCCCTTCCCCGTGCTGTGTTTTAGACAGTAGCATAGGTCAGCATCTCTTCTTTGGTTGGATTTACACATGTTAAAGAACACATGTAAAATTTGAGCTGGGTAAAGAGCTAGAGCCATTTTTCAATAAGTGTGCTGTGCACATTTCTGAGTGTGCTCCCTTTGAGAGGGAATTTGCAACGAAGATTTTGCTGTTCTGGAACTCACTCCTCCCACTTGGTCTGTTGGAGTCTGAATACATTGACCTATGGGGCACATTGCAAAGCCTAACTATTTTCCCAGGATTTTTCTGAATGAATGACTTGAGTAGGTAGAGAGAAGAACGTTTCATTTGTACAGTACGTGGAGGCTTTTAATTAATAATGTTCCCATTTGAATGCCTATTGTATTTTAAAACGTGCTTTGTACATAGGCCTAGAGTGTTGGATAACTGCAGGGGTTTTTTCCCGATTAAAACAAAAAGAAATCCCACAACAACGTGACATGGCTGCCACAGGTCTTTTTGTGATATCTTTGTACAGTGTCTAGAACAGTAGCCCCTGATCTGGACCATGACTTCTGGGTGCCAGCACCACCCAAACTACAACAGGTCTCAAGGAGATGAAGTTTCACACCAGTTGGAAAGTTTGACACTGCTGATGATCACTGTAGGGTTGGGGATGTTCTACAGTCCATCAGTGACGTTAGAAGTGCCTAGGCTCCTCGTGGAGGTTTTACCTTCTTCCTTTCTGGATTTGAAGCTCTTGAGAGATTGGGTCTTTTCTTGGGTACATTGGGCATTTCCTACTTTTATAATGAAAGAATCAGCCTGGTGAGTTGTCTCATAGCACAGGGGTTTTTTTGTTGAAAAGAAAGGTCTTAATAGGAAGTGAAGTTGGTGCTGGTTCCAGTTTGAGTAAGAATTTTTAAGTGTATCTAGTCGTTGTAAAAAACCTTTCTTCGTAAAAAAATACATAATTTGCAATATTTTTTCTGCTTTGTCCTTCCCCAAACACTCTGACATAGCCTGAAGATTAACATTTTATTTTTTCATTTTAAAATATCTCCAAATTTAAAAATTTCCTATAGGTATATTTATTTTGTTGTTTGGTCCAGCTAGTGGTCTGTGGGTCAAATATGACTCAGGGAAATGCCTTTGTATGGTCAAATTCTTTCTCCCACAGGGCAGCTTTACTGTAGTACGTGCTTCCAAAGCACGAGAGTACATCCTTCTGTGCCTGGTCACCACATCTGCCCTGGATATGTTTGTGCAGAAGAGGTCACCTTCCAGTGTTGGTTTGTGTGGGTGGAGCAGGCACAGAGCACTCAGCATCACCCCATCAGCATAACCATATTGACAACGTTTTTCTGATTTCAGTTTTCTCACTATTATATTTTTTTTCTTTTTTTAGATTTACACCTGGTCCAGTGTCAAATATTTTGTGAAGACAGATGAGGGCGCTGCCACCAAACTGGAGTACTATTGCATAACTTATTGTATTTGAGCTGTTTTCTTGATGAAGAAGCTGTTGTGCAAAGACAAGTATCCAAAAAGGCTTTTTCCACACACTGCATTTTTCCTTGTTGTTTTAGTTCTCTCTCTGTTTTGCTGCTGTTTTTTGAATCACAAGAGCAAACTACCACCCTTCCTGAAAGCCTTAAAAAACCCCTCCTGACACCTCTGCTTTTTCATTCCTTTTCACTGAGTAGGCTGCCAAAATTGATTTTTGATTATTTACTGCAAGATGCCATGGGACCTTCCCTCCCAGATCGGGCAAGTGCAGGGCAAAGGACCAGGTGAACTCAAACCTGGCTCCAGAATCTTAATGCAGAGCTCCTTTGAGAAACACCATGGACAATCACGCTGTTTTCTTCCTCTCTGAAAACGCTGTGAGAATCTTACAATTAAATCAGGTATTGTAAAAGCTTCCCTGTGCAGCTCTGTCAGTGCACCACAACCCTGACCTGCACCACTCTTGTATTTTCTATGCCCCTCAGGAAAGACAGCATGGTTTGTACTGAACTGTGAGAAGAGCTCAAATTTGTACAAATTCTGCCTTTACATGAGAATACACAAAGGTCAGTTACAAGGTGAGGGCTGGATTTAGCTTTAAGCCAAGCAAAAATATGACTCTACAGAAGAAAAGAGCTGATGAGATGCTTTATTCCACAGAATAACTAATCTATTGCAGGTACAATGACCAGTATCTTACTCTATTTCTTTATGTTAATTTACATGATGCATGTACTGCAGAATTAAGGAAAATAATAGTTTATTGCAATTGTCTTTCCCTGAAGGATTCCTCTTGCAAAACACTTATCTGAATACATGCTAGGGGGGAGAATGTTATGACTGAATTATTCAATCTATTTTTGCAGTAAGAAATTTGTACACAAAGTCTGAGAAATGTGATGGGCAATGCCTGCTCTTCTCTGATTATGTTGAGTGTGAGGAGATCTGGGACACAGTCAGGAAAGAACAGAAGAAATTACTGACTCCAGAGTCCACAGCAGATAACACCATGTAGAGTCCCCTCTCCCCTCTCCAAAATAAGCCACACAGGTAGTGATAACGTGACAGATACCTATCTCCTAACAGTAGAAAGATACAAGTGATAATGTTGGAAAATGGCTTACCATGGGTGTTTGTAACAGCCAAAAGCAGATTGTTATCCTCCAGCTAAGCTGGACTGCAGTTTTAGTGTTCTGAGGTCCATAGAACCCATGGATATTTAGATATCAACTGTGGCTTGCTATGTCCACTTCCATCTCATCTGGCTGTGAGGTGGCAAGATCTGTATCATATTGCTACGAGCTGCACAAATGCTGCTTCCAGATTCAGCTGCTGCAAAACATTTTACATGAGTCTGAACAAAGAGATTCCAGCTGGTCCAGGCTGAAGCAACATGTTTGCTTCCTTCTCCCTTTCATCTCTAAGCTCATTCATGCTGAGAGCGGATATAATTGCTCTCTATAAATACATTCAGGTTAGGCACTAAAGCGAGAGAAAAGATACTTAAGCAAATGGACAATGATGACACAAGAACAAATGATTACTAATGAGCAATGAATAAATTCCACCTGTAAATTAAAGTTTCTGATTATCAGAAGACTGAAGTTCTGAAACACCTTTCCACTAAAACTAGGTAGAAAAAGAAATAGTTTGGGGTTTTTTTTGTGAAGCTTAGTAAATGTATAGACTATGAGATAGCATTGCTTACAGCAGCAGAGGAATGGACTTGGTAATCTAGAAGATCCCTTTCACTCCTATGCAAATAGTGAACACAAAATCTGCCTGGAGTTTATGTTAGTCTTCTGTTTTACTTTTATTCCAGGCCCGTTGGGATTTGACTTTTTTAAAGTTTAGTGAAAGTTGCTCTTGCAAAATGTCTTACAGGTTCTTGTTAACACCAACACCTAATAATTTTTCTATCTGGTTTGCCAGATATCTACTACTTGAGCATGAGCAACCTGATGGCTCATCTTCTACAACTTTGGTCACTGTCTATGAAGGACTTTCTTCATGTGCCTCTTTCTGCTCTAGAAATTCTGCAAGTTCTGTTGTGATTCTGTTCTCATGTCTCTTTACACCTGACCTGAAAATGTACCCCTTCACAGATGTATCACAGACACCATTCTGTTCCAAACTACCTCCATTTGTCTTCAGGCTTTGGAATGGACAACTAGTTATCAACTAGCATGGTAAATACTACTTGTGAGCTCCCCCTTGCAATCCACACATGCAGTGACCCCTTACTCCCACCTACTTGCTTGATTTTCAGTTCTGTTTTTGTTCTGTTCCACCCACCATCTCTGGGAGCAGCTCTCTGGTGACAGCAAATATTCTCATTATCCTGATTCCAAATGCTGATGTTAACTCTTCTTTCACAATACCTATGCAAAATTGGACCATAATTTCTAAGTTATGTTTCTATAATTTTTGTTTATTATTGTGATCAATAGGGTTCAACTGTTTCTTTGTACCTCCTCCTACCTTGTCTCATACGTACTTTGTAAATGTTCCAGGGCAATGGCTGGCCTCTTAATCTGTATTTATACAGGAGTTAGTTCAGTGGTATTCTGGCTGTTGACAAAGACCTATGCTGATGTTCAGCTGTAACAACAGAAAAAATAACACTGTTATGTCAGAAACACTGTTCTTTCTTTTGTTCAAGCTACTGTCATTCCCTGTCCAGCAGTGAATACTGTTCAGGTACTTCTGGTCTTTATTTTTTATATTGGCCCTCTGGGACTCCTTCTGCTTTGCTGACATTCCTCATAATGATTTTTTCTCTGGAAGAACAGAACTATCAATATATTGGATTAAGAACCAGGATATTTTTAGTGAGAAGACCATGAAGGTAAGTTCAGGTCATCCAAAGAGCAGACTGAGCATCTGACTGTTTGTAGGGAATGTAAAATAGGAAGAAAACCTGTGGAGCTGTGGCCTATTCCCAGGTCTCTTAAGGCAACTTTACTGGTGAGGTTGAAATATTTCACACTTTTGGGAGTCCACTTCCATTTGTGTTTTGATTGACTTCCAGATTTCAACTAAAAGCTTCCAAGGGAAGGGACAGTAACATAATGTTTTGAACTCCCCAGCAAAACACTTATAAGTGCTACTGTGACCTCCTGCACCATCATCTTTGTTATAACTCAACTAACACAATTAGACCCTAAAAATGGCCAGTCAAAAACTCCCTCTTTTCTAAGGGGGAAACTGTGCCTTCATTTTGGAAAGATGGATAGATCACAGAGCTGGAAGGAGCAGCTCCCACGGAGAAGGTGGGAAAGGGCAGGCAGAAGTCAGCAAGGCATTAGAGGGGACAGAAAGAGGGATTTTCTGTAGCCTGGACAGAACTAACTGCAACCAAAAGTCCCCAACTCAACTCTTACCAGGTATGGAAGCAAGGACCTGCCTGCCAGGATTTTGTAGGCAGGGATATTGCTGTACATGACTCATTTTGATTTTAGTTCTTACCTAGCAACTTTGTGTTTCCTCTCTGCAAAAGATTACACTTCTTGTTTGTGCTCTACACAACCTGGCTTTGTGAGTTTAAAGCCTGACAGACTTCTCTGGGGAGCTGGTCTAGAAGGCAGCTCCATCTCAAAGCTCTGGCCAAACCAGAGTCATATCACACCTCCACTGAACAAAATCCTTAATTTAACATTTTTCTTCCTTTCCATATGGTGTAGTAAGAAGGAAGAAGTGGAAAATATATTAAATATACCAGGGTATTGATCTTGATAATACTGTACCCCATATACCAGAAGCACTTTAGTGCCATAATGACTGCATTTACAGAGAATAAGTTCAATGAGAAAAGGCAGGCACGTGCCAACCAATTCAACAGAAGAGGTTTCAAGTCTGCCAACAGGGTGCAGAGACTCCTTCTGAGCTCTTTTCCTGCCCCACGATAGCCCTTAGGTAAATGTTTGCAGGAAATTCAAATACTTGTGAGCTGGTGGAGTTGCTGCTTCACCAGCCCTAACAAACGTAAACACTTCTGCTTCAGCACATCTGCCATCGCAATACCTACAGCTTTTCCAGAACCAAAGGATTAACTTTATTGTGCATTTGCTCTGCAGATCTGGTAACACAATATTGTACTTCTAAGCGGACAGATTACTCACAAGTCTCTGGATGCTACATCTTTAGAAACTCACTCTACTTAAAGATAAGTGTTGAATCTTGCAATCCCAGAAACATCCAACTGATGTAAAAAACAGTTAAGCCAATGGCCAGATGGATGCTGTTTTTCCTCAGGTTATTTGGATATTCCAAAGTAATGGTTCTATTATTATTTTTTGCACTTTAATATTAAACAGATGCAGCTTGTTTGTAAAGACTGCTATGAGCTATTTTTTCTTTAGATTTATAAAATAAATTTATTTATAAAATAAAACAAAAAAAATGCAAGGAATTAGAAGGGATTTTTGTATTACTTTATCATAAAAGGGAAAGAGAGACATTACATCAATACAGATAATTACATGGGATTTATACAGTATATGTATTAAAGAGCATTTTATGAACCTGTACAGAGAGCTTCATTCAACATTTCTAGAAACCAGGCATAATGCCACAGACATTAAGTTATTTTATTTTGGATAAGGATAGACTCAAATCTAGAAAAGTAGTATTTATGTATGTGTGTCTGCATGTGCAGCTGAGCACATCAGACACACTTTAGTAAATACTGAGAAACTTAAAGAAGAGTTTTCCTGGAAAATAAGGTGCCATATTATCTTCTGGTTTATTTTTCAGGATGGCCATCATCATGCCCCAGTCTGGGGACTAATCATGAGAAGTGCTGAGATCTCCCAATTTCCACCCTACCCCATGACAGCTGAGAGCTCTGCCCTGCTGTACTTGTACTAACAAGGCCTAAAGAGACTAAAAATAAACATGCATTTATATCAAAGGAATCAAAATGTGACTGACAACCCTCAGAGCAATTTGCCTGCTAATCAGTTGGGAAGTTTCTCCCATAACCCTGGTCTGCCCATTCAGTTGACCTCTTCTGTGGAGTGTTTCACCCTTTGACCTAAAGAGAATCTGAGCCCCCAAGTGACTATATTTAACCAAAATTTGTACTGTATGTGACTGATTCATTTACACAGATGTGACGCAGTCTGATTGCAAAGGCTTGGAGATAAACTGTCTCCCTAAAGTAGATGGACAGTGAGGATGTCCACTTGGCTGAAGGCATTCCTTTCCTCACAACCAAAGGAAATTGGCCAAACTGATGAGCTATTTAAGTGTTTTGTGAATAGGCATCCTTGAAATGTGAAATATTTAATCACAAGGAGTATTACTATTGCTGCTACTTATTTCACTTTGTCTCCAGCTACTTTATTTTACTAGAACATGAGGATTTCTTCTCAATCAGATTATAAAGCACCCTGCATTATAAAACCTTAGGTTCAGATAGCGGTAGTTTTTTTAAACATTCATTTTGTCTGATAATTTCTATGGTGAGTTCCCATTCAAAGCAACATTATTATTATTGTTGTGAAAATTCAAACATTAAGATTTCAAACACCTTAGTTTTAACCTTAGTTTTAAGAAGTACTCTGCAGCCAACATGAAATGGATCCTTTCCATTCTAGTGTGGCAATAATCTTAGCTGAGGAATTAGCACTTAGTCTTGCTGTGGAGGAAACTGAGTTTAATTGACTGAGTTTTGCAAGTTTAAAAATCCAGCCTCTGAACCTGTTAGGTAAACAAATGAAATGGACTTTAGACTCCATGTTACCAACATGTTGAATATCTTCCCTTCCCAGGGGCTTTAACAGGAGTTAAAGCTGAGTGCTTCTCAGAAGTTTGCTCTGCATTCAGAATTGTGTCCAAAAGATCAATGGATTGTATGTGTGGGTAAAGCTTGCTTTGCCATGCCGTCACTGACTAGTCCTAACAATAGTTGGCCTGAACTTCAAAGTCTTAGAATAAAAGGATGTTCTGAATTCAGGTGATGCCATGTGACTTTTAGAACAGTACCATAACACAATCCCTTGCTGCTTTTACCGAACACTGTCTCTGCCTCCATGTCCCTGACACAAACTGAAATTTGTTTGTCAGTTCTCTCTCCTGCCCTGACAAAATATTTCCCTGAAAACCTAATTTACCATTGAAGCAAAAGATCCACAGTTCTGGATGCAGACACTTCACTGACTCAGTAGGGATTAATAGTTAAACATCCTTTTAAAAGAATTGAAGATACAGTCAAACTGAGTGGTCCAGATCCGAGCTTTTCTAGACCAATCTCAATATTAACATCTCTATAATGAGCATGTAGACAGTTCATAATCTGCATCTGTGTGACAGATTTTGGTTGGACAGGAGTTTGCCTGAAGCAGTATGGAAAAAACCCAGTAGCATATATACAAAATAGAAACTAGTCAAGATGACTCTGAGCTTCATGATTGCCCAACGGCATGTTTTTGGGCAGAGGACAAAAATGGGCTTTGTGGATAGTCAGCACTGTCACCCTGGAATTACTATACACTGTGTTACTGTCTGAAAAATAATCCCCTCCTGTCTTGCCAGGGGGACACTGAATATACCTGCTTCATTCACTGCAAGGATGAACATGGTTAAGTTTAGCTTATCTTGTACAATATGAGAGACCTGGGTTGGGGCACAATTCCTGCCCTATCAAAGACATCAGCTGTGAGCTTAACCATGGGAACAACAGCCCTTCTTCCTACCAGGAGCTGGGGAAGGCAACAACACAAACAGAGGTGACATCTGGGGATGTGTTCATCGTGTGAGCATCAACCCCTAAAGTCAAGAGCATGATTATGTTGCTGCCTGCTGGACCCTTGCTCCCCATGCATTCAGGGGAGAGCATTTATATTTGTTGCATCAGAATGGACCAGTCAACACAGGATAAGTGCACTCTCAACTTCAAAAGGTATTTAAAGTTGAGATCAAGCCAGGCCATCTGCCAGGTACTATAATGAAACCTCTTCATCAACTGTGAGGGAACCAAGGCTCTGTACATTTCCACAGCAGATACTCCAAAAGGTCTCTTTAAGTTAGGTAGATAATGCAAAAGATGAGTGTTGCAGACTTTGATGAAGTGGGCATTATGGATATTGAAGAGAGAGAAGTTCTCAGTTGCTCTAAAAGCTGCCAAGCACTTCATTTTACTTCAATGTTCCATTATCTTGCATTTTCCCTGTGGCTATATTTGGCAGAGTTTTTCTACTGATTCTCTGGACTAGTTGTCCTCTCCTTTTGGTAAAATTATTATTTAGGACTACAGACCCAGTTCTGCATTAATATTTCGCTTCTGGATATAATGATCACACTAATAAATATCTTCTATTCCAATAGCATTTATCCACAATCAAGATGGAAACCTAACATGCCCAGCTGTGAGCACAGTGACTTACCACTAGTTTTATAAAAGTACATGATAGAGACCTGAATGTATTTTGCACAGTTGGGTTTTTTCTTCTGGGAGAAAAAAAAATTTCAAGATCAATTGCTGTGCCAAAAAATATGGACAATGAAAACAGATGTGAGCATTGACTCTTCTGGCCCTGCATTTGGGAAAGTGCTCCAAGAAACAGAGCTCTTCAAGGAAAAATTAAAATTATAATAAACTCCCGTTGAAATAAAAAACCAACAACCTGTTCATCTGATTCATAGTTTGGATGATTAAAAACCAATTTTTCTCCACTATCTTGAACTCCAGATTCGGACTAAGGTATAAGGTTTTCCATGACACAACAAAATAAGCAAAATCTGTAGTGACAACCAACACCAAAGAGAGCCTCCACAGAGTTCTTACAGAAGCAGAATAAAAATCAAAACTGCTTCAGAGAAATACAAATATTGCAAGCTTTATGCTGGCTTGAAGGCTCAACCTGCTGAAAACCAGCTGCTTTAGGTACTTCTGTGGCCTCTTTACCAGAATATCCTAAAGCCTCACACCTTCTAAATGATCACATTCTCAGAGAGAATTGTCTCGATTTTGCACAAGAGGAGTTGAAGCGAACACAAAGTTTAAAGGCTTTTTCACCAAGGTATTTAGGTACTTATATCCTGATTGCTTTCAAAGGAAAGGTAGGAGCCTGAGTACCTTCAGATTTTCCAGGTCTATGTGACCCTTTGAAGGCCACAGGGCAATTATGCAGCAGAAGAGGGAAGAATTTCAGCAGGGAATTTTATCCAAATTTATTTTTAGCTCTCTTCTTCCGGCTACTGGTAATAGCCACTCAACTAGATCATCTTCCTTGTGTTTCACATCCTCCTTATTTCCTAACCCTGCCCTACCTCTCTATGCAGGCACAAATACTCAGTGGAGCCACAGCAAAAATTCTCTTTACACCTCTTTGCAAGTCACAGACACTTGTCCCATCAACACTGCCACACACACTGGGGCTCTATGAAAGAGTTCAACACAAATTGCTGAGACTGTTCATATTAACCAAAGGGCTTGTTGACACAGCAATTGGTAAGGACACAGGGCACAGTGAAAGGAGTTGCCACCTATAACACTTTAAAGGGTTTAACTTGAGACACAAATTTGCACTAATTTCTGTGTCATGGTATCACCTGGGACAAAAGCTTTTAGATTACTTTTCCACCATCTCCAATTCAGTGTTGAATCTATTTGTATTCCACAGTGTTTTCTTCTTTCATTCTGTATAATGTGCAAAATAAAGAGATTTATACAGCCAACATTTAAATTATTGTATTAACTACTGTAACAGTAAAACTCGTATGTGTAATAATGGCAAGTTGAATGAATGCACAGTTTGCATACAGTGTTTTAATTCCATAATCTCACATGTTTTAGCTTTTGGATGGACAAGGAGACAGATTACTTATATTAACAGTCTTTAACCCTTTTTTTATATGCTGTTCTTTTAAGTTTATCAGCAGAATATTGAATTTAAAAGGTTTATTCTTCTTTCTTACTTCTGTTGGTCCTCCTAGGAGGAGATCACAAATTTTCAGGCATCTGTAGACCCCAGGATAAAAGCTATCAACTTATGTGCTTAAAATTAAGCAGCATTTTTGTTGAATGAGCAAATATAGGCTTACATTAGTTATTTGATGAAATTAATATTAATTTTTTTAATAACTTCTTTGATGAGCGTAAATTGGTTGTAATTGTAAACTTGGCTCTATTTCACTTCAGTACTTTTTGCTTGGGCAATGTGTGCTTCGAGATTATTTTTGTTTTACCACCCTTGTGGTAAAACATCCTTGTAACGTGCACTAAGCAGTTATAAGTCCTGGAGTGCCCTGCTTGGACAAGACATGCTGTCCACCACAGTATTGTCCACTCCAATGATTTGGATGGGTCCTCTGGAAATCCAGAATTACACTCCTGAAACTCATTCAGTAACATGTCCGGTGCATCTCCCACCTTGACTTGGATACAGACCTACTTAAAACTGAGGCCACATTTTTAAAGATCTCAGTCCCTGGTTAAGTCCACAAAGATATGTTTCAGACCAAAATCCTCACCATAGAAGTTAAAGGAATTTAATCTACTGATTTATGTGGGACAGGATTTTATATTCGATAATTTACTGCAGAGAAACTCTTTCAAAACCTGTGGCATTCGACCTGCCCACTGGGGTTTACTTTGCAAATCTTGTCCACTACTGACAGCAGAGGGTGAAATTTTTGCTAGTCACAGTAAAAAACACATATTTCATACCAATTATATTACAAATGTTAGTGAAGAACTAATAGGAACATTAGATAATTGATAATCGAAGATTGTACTTGCATAGTACAAAGCTTTTCATCCAGCCAAAGAAGCTTCAAGAAAGATATAGGCCATAATCAAAGAAGTTGGCCAAAAGAAATATGTCCATCAAAAAGGATTAAAAAAAATTATATTCCCTTGCAAAAGCAATTTATTTTAATTCTCTTTCCTACTTACCAAATTTGAAATATTTCACAACAGGTCAGGGAAAGGTATTCAATGTCATTGTATTTCTGAAAATAAAAAAAAGGGAAAAAAGGAAGGAAAACAGGTTTAAAAGAATAGTAGCCTTCCCATAAAACAGGATTTGGTTCACATTTCAACATGTAAGTTCAGCCTTTCAGTAATTACTCCTTCTGTACATAAAATAGATATAAAATGCTCTTTTAAGATGAAGTTCACTGCTGTTCAGTGAACATATATAATAAGCACGTGCATTGGGATAAACCTGAATCTGAATCATTAAGTGGTTTGTAGTACTGTTGATTGTATTTATTATTAAAAATTCATTGTATAGTTTGCAATTGGAATACCCCAGTCTTGTCAGCCTAAACCTGATCTCACCTGTATGGAGCTCACCCACTTTAAAGGAGCAGAGTTAAAAAAATATTCTACTTTAATGACTTATAAAAAAGCTATCCCCTCTTAATTTCCAGATGTTTTAAAAAAAGATATCAAACCATGCAACAGATTACAAAGTTTCTCTTTCAGAACTGAAGGACAATACTTTCAAGCTCTTGAAAACATCTTACATTAATTGATCCAGCCCCTAGGTTATGTACAAGCCACATTTTCACAACAAACATTACTGTAAAAATTGTATCACTAAATATAGTTTCACTGCAGTTTGGAATTTACCTACATGAAGCTGTCTAGAAAGGTCAATTTACATCCATGAAAATGGGTGATATCTACACCCTGTATTGCAGTGAGGTTGTTGCTGAACAGCATTCCTCATCTGCTTTTCCAGAGAAACACCCAAGGTACTGATCAGATTTCTCAAATTTTAAAGTACACCTTCCTCAGTTTTATTTTTATTTTCAATTCAGCTCTACTGAACATAATATTTTATCTCCTGTTTGATGATGCACTGAGTGGACAGCAACATACACCTGTCTTTTCAATCATGTTAGGAATAGTGCTATTTTCTGTGTTTGATTAATTTTAGTAGAACTATTTATGAATTTAAGTAGAATCTTTTGAATAAATTTAGTTTAAAAAATATTTTCTTTCTGTTTAATCAAGACACTATTTATATAAGAACCAAATTATTTTCTCAGTGTGTGTACAGCATCACAGTGATATCACATTATCTGTGAAAATCTTCCATGAGCTTGATCCAGATGTTCAGCATCCATACAACGGATGATTTTGTGGGAGTTGATGAGTGAAATCCTGTCTATTGACCTCAGCAGCAAAGAATTTTGCTCAGTACTACTAAATGAGTAGGCCAAATACTAAAATCTAGTTTACTGCTAGGTTATTAAAACTTTCAAAATAAATGAGTAAATGACACCTCTGTTTAAATACTTGGTCAATGTTGACCACAATCATTAAATAAATATCATGCATTGATGGATGTTATTAAAGCCATGTCTGCCTGCAAAGCCATTGAATTGTCCACAAACACCAGACAAATTAGATTAGTTTGTTTAAACATAATTTTAAATTATTTATATTTATTTTAATAAATGTTGTCATATTTTGAGATAGATATTCAAAATAGCAGAAAATAAATGTAGAGTTTTTCTACTTTATTGATAACTAGGTGATTGTTTCCTGGTATATCCTATTCCTCCCACAGCCTGGGCCAATCCAGAATTGTTATATGCATTAGTTTCTTCTATGCAGAAGATGCTGTTTTTCAACAAACTAAATGAAAACTCCTTTATATGCATTGACATAGGAAGTAATTGCTAAGAGAATGGCTTTCTTGTTTTGGCTCACACTGCCCTGGGACTGGGGAGACAACACTTGTGATCTTTTTCATTTACTGATTATAAAACCTGATAAGAAAAGAGAAAAACCTTTTAATGAGGTGAAATCACAATCCCTTCTTGAGCTACTGGGTAATTGAACTCACATTGCTAACGCAGTTAGATATAAATGTTTCTTTCCTTTAGGATGGAATTCAAAATAGAATTGCAAGGTGATTACATGATTTGAAAAGAGTTCCTAAGTAGTATTTACAGGATATCCTTGCTAAGTAACAAACATTCATTCAGAAGACAAAGTGCCATAGGGAATATACCAACATGCAGGTTAGGAAGAGACAGATTAGAGATAATAATTTTGTGAAAAATATCACTTAGGAAAAGAGTATCAAATGAAGAGATCATTATAAACAAAAATGGTAAAAAACAAACAAAAAATACTCAAGATACGAGAGACAAAATTTGTCCAGGAAGATGTTTTTGGACAATGAGGTAGCAAAGGAGTGAAGAGAGAGGATTCAGGATGGCATAGGAAGAGAGGAACTCTGTTGATGACAGCAGAGGACACATTTGAGGACTTTGAAGGGAAAAGAGAGATCTTGCAGTGCTGGAGATAGATAAAACTACGGGACAATTGGAGGACAGATGAGACCAAAAATATCTGCATTTTTAGGAGAAAGAACCAGAAATGAAGGCTAATTAAAATGGTGGTTAGATGAAAACAGGAGCAAGAAAAGAGACATCAAAGAACAGTAAATACTTCAAATATGTCTGAGTTAGCTCCCAAATGAAAAAAGTCAGGAAGCCACAATGATGGTCGTGAAGAAGGGCAGTCATCAAGAGGGAATCAGAAAAGATGGACATTAGCAGATATTTTCTTTGAAGAGGATGGCAAAATCCTTCTTGGAGATCAAAGGAAGTGAAAAGATTTATAGGCTGAGTGTCACCCTTAGCTCACATACACACTTGTCAAACTAGAAAATAAGTGAAATTTTTGGTCTTACATAACTTCAGATAAGTACAAGCAGAATGCTAGCTCAAAGATCCACAAGAATATCTAACAATATATTTCTTAAAACTCCTACAAAACAACAAAAAAAACTTCCTTAGGATGCCAAAGAAGGTAATTTTACACATACTATGGGAAATAATTACATAAAATATTATTTGAGAAGAACTTTAACACTGGAGCAAAGTTGAAAAGCAAAAAGATTAACTTTTTATATGGGTAAGTTTGAGCCCTTCTTTGCTAACTTTACTGATATTTGAGATCACTTTTTAACAGTTCTGTCTGGAATTTTAGTGAAGCCACAATCCTATGCCTTACTTATTTCAGTACAATTTATCACAATATTGTAAATGCACAACTTTAGCAAACAGACAAACTATACCTGAAAAGAATCTTCTCTGCATTTGAAAGGTCTCTAGTATATTCAGATACTTCCTTACTTGAGAAATCATTACCATGATATCCCATATTGCAACAACAACATTGAATGTGTTTTCTTCATTAGAACTTTTCTGCATGGCAATACACTATAAGGATCATAGGGAATGTGTTGCTATACCAGATCTAGGCACCAGTGGGCTTTCTGCAAGAGTTATGTCTGTAACAGCATAATCTGTGCTACACTTACATCCAGCCCCAGTAAGAGTGAGGATTTATTAAGCTAAACATCATAGACATAAAACGCCAAGGTGGAGTTTTTGCCCCAGAGGGCTCAGTCAGTGGGTAACTCAACAAAGAAGAGATACAGAAAATAGGGATGAAATGAAGTTTTTAAGGTCCTGCAGTGAATCAGATTTTCTAGGAAGACAGTGAGGATATGGCAGCTTTGGTGCCATTTTCTAATAGGGTACCATCATCCAGGCTGATGGAATTAAAGGAGGATCCTCCAGTGTTTGCCACACCAGCATTCGTTCTTCAAAGTGCTTTCTTTCAGTGAAATCTCTCATCTGTTTTCCTCTTTCTCTTGCTCAAGTCTCTCTCTTTCCTTCTCTTCTCTTCATCATTGCTTTATATCCTCTCTTGTGCCCTTCACCACTCAGTTCTGAGGCAGGGAAGCAGGAGAGAGAGATATTCCCTTCTTGGTAAAAGCTTATCCCTAGTGAAACAGTATCTCCAGGGCAAAGAAAAGTACCGAGCTCCTGTTCACAAAAATATCTCACTGGACAATTGCACATCTTGCACAGGCAACTTTTTCCCTCACAACCAGGAAACTTATTTGTATGAAGTAGGTGCTCTATTACGGGGATGGAAATCAGCACTGCAGTGATTTGTTTATTTAGTTTT
Source organism: Lepidothrix coronata (assembly GCF_001604755.1). Taxonomy (NCBI): domain Eukaryota; kingdom Metazoa; phylum Chordata; class Aves; order Passeriformes; family Pipridae; genus Lepidothrix; species Lepidothrix coronata. The sequence goes on along the minus strand of NW_016690209.1, from coordinate 1,733,093 downwards.
CCATAAGAAAAATTGTGTCAGCTTTCATATACATTTGTGACACTTCTCTTACATTGCCAACCATCAGTAAAGTTAGTGATTGTCATTAGCAAAAGAATCAAACACTGACTGACAGTAAAAGCCAGTAAAATATTCACTTGTCAGTAAAAATGGCAAGATAATTTAGAACATTTCACTGCTTTGGCATAAGTTTCTGGACTATTTGAGTACTTTTAATATCAAAGGGCTTTATTTATCATAGTTGAAATGATGGGTTCTATAAAAATCGACACACATGACCATAAACAGAAGTAGTAAGAATCCCAGATTGCCTTGAAAAATGTACTCCAAATTTCACAAGTTAAATCAAAATTCAAGCTCTGGATATGTGTGGAAAGACAAAATGCAAATGGAACAGGTTGCCCAGAGAAGTTGTGGATGCCCCATCCCTGGAAATGTTCAAGGCCAGGTTGGATGGGGCTCTGAGCAACCTGATCCAGTGGATGATATCCCTGCCCACGGCAGGGGGGTTGGAACTGGATGAGCTTTAAGGTCCCTTCCAACCCAAACCATTCTATGATTTTATGTGTTTAAAAAATGTCATTGTTTAAATTGAGTCAATATTTTGATGAGTGTATTTTTCCCCTCCCCACTGATGATCATTTTCAAAATCAAAAAATTTAGGAACCTCTGTCCTAAATCCTTTGAGAATGTACTCCCTAATGTTAAAGCATGGGTTGCACAGGTTTAAATGCACTGGTGATTGCTTCTAGGCATCAGTACTTGTATTCCCTGTGACCACCACATGAATTAACAAGGCAAAGTTCACTTTCAGCACCACTGTTTGACTCATTACTGTAGCCCTCCTAGTAAGTGAGGTGCTTCACCAGGGACCTGTAAAACAGCTGCCCTCTGGGTGTCTTGTTTTGGCGGCCTTTCCCATCTGTTTTACCTGTCTCCTCTTCTGAATAATTTATTTCACCATCTCCCTAAGTAGAACACCTGGCCTAGGGCTAACTCTTTCACCTAAATTATTCAGAGCTGAAAACTCTTTGGTTTATTCTCAGATAATGTAATGACTTAACAGGACAAAACCCTTAACTTTGGAGCAACCATGAGGGTTTCTAGGCTCTGGACTCTGTTAGCAATTTGAAAGGTTGGCTGTGTAAACTATGTACAAAAGCACCACAGAAATCCTTCATCCTCAAACATCCCCAAAGCCTCTTTCAGCAGTTGAAACTTTCCAAAGCAGGGTTGTTTTGCCTTGATGCCTCTCTGTCACATCTCGATCCTGTGAGAAGCCATAGGATGCCTTCGTGTGTGTGCACTGCAGCTGGCTTGTCCCTCGTCTTTATGCAGGAAAAGACACTGAAAATTGGCTTCAGGGATCGACTTTTTATCCTCATATGCAGGGTTTTTCTTCAGAAGCACCAAAAGCCTCCGCTGTGCAGAGCTCCCATCCATGTTCCCTACTCCACTAGCTTTATCTCATGAGCTGCAGTTAAAATAATTCCTCCCTGCCTCTGCTCATAATAGCATGGAGAGCTGCCACACTCCAGCAGAAAGGGGCTGTACAAGGTCCTTGGTTTGGATGCCACAAAATCTCTGCTCTCAGACTGAAAACTCAATGGTAATTTTGGGTGCAACTTTGACCACCCTTGTCTGTATTGATGTGACTGAGGCGAAGTTTCAGCTTGTTTTTAGGCACTTGTTTCATTTATTTTCCCGCAACTGCACCACTGTTTTTACCCTTTTCATTATGCTCAAAAAGTATAGACTAGCAGTTTTCCCATTATTTTTGAAAATCTTCTGAAGGTGTTTAGAAGACAATCAGTAGAAGATGATCTCCTGTCTTATAAGACGCTAGCTTCAGCAAATGTCTTTATCGCTTGAAGAAGTATTGCTTTAAAAAGTCATGGTATCAAGGGCATAATTTGAGATTCCAGATCAAGGGATACGTTAAGGCCTTCCCCACTTCAGATTAAAAGGAATGATAAATTGTCCTTGGTGAAAAAATGAATGAACAGAATATTCATAAATGAATGAACAGTTTTTGAGGAGGCTATTTCCAAATGGCCTTGAAGTAAAACATTAAAACATTTAATTAGGACAATTTCTAGGTAGGTTACTCTGGATTTACCTCAGTTTCACAAAGACAGGCATGGAGAAAGAAAAAGAATTATTAAAATTAAATCAGTTTTGAAAAATCAGTGCCTTATCACTTCTGCAGTCAAGAAATCCCAAATATTTTTCATATTCATTTCCAGGAACCAGCATAGATGCTGTATTGTAGAATAAAAAGAACATACAGTAATTTTTATCATATCCTACCCAGACAAAGCTAAAGTTATTGTCAGTTGGATTTTTGTCTGCATAAGTACCAAAGAATTTGACACATTTTGCAGCAACCAGCATTGTCTGTAGGGATATCCATAATGCCCATCTCTGTAGCTCTTATAGGCACTATATGAACTGTTTCATTTTCCTCTGAGAAGTTTATCAAGTATCAGGTATTTGCTTTTTGCTCCAGCTCGGGAAATCAGGGTCATGGATTTCAAACGAAGTGCTTTGTACTCTCCAAGGGCAGTGAGAAAACACAATAGTACAGACAAAATCTAATCAAAGTATTTTGGCTTTCTGCCTCCTTTTTATTTTACAATGGGAAAAAAAATTCAAGGTGCGACTTGAATCCCTCCAGGAGTTCCCTTCCTGTGTGCGCTGTCTCTCGCCAGAAACGCGAGACTGACAGAATGATAAAATGTGCTGCCAGGTCCTCTTGCCCATTCAAAGACCCTCCCTCAGGTATCAGGTGCCTTGCCTGAGCTTTGAGGTCAACCAGACACCTCCCCTGAGGCTTACCTGGGCTGAAGGATCCATCTACCCGAAAATCCGCTCAGGTAGAGCAGCTGTTATCTGAGCTAGGATCAAAGTCCCCCTCTGCACTCCAGAAAAACATCTTCCAAGCTGGTCTTCTTTCTCCATGATTCAAATGAATGTTGAATGAGTCTCTGGGGACAACAGTTGTTGTGCTGAGGAGCGAGCTGTCAGAACTACTTTATCATGAAAGTTCAGTTCCTTTCAGGGCCTTTTATTATTAATAGTCATCACTGCAGGAGAGCATTAAACACAGACCCTATTTACTGTACAAATTGTCATATTATAAACAACAAAAGCCATCCTGGTGCTTTGCTACTTTACCTTCCTTTTCAGCATGCTAGCACAAGGGAATCTTTAACCTTTGTGTTGCTAGAACACAGACAGTGAATTTTGGTTTGCCACGGCTGGGCTGGACTGCTCAGAGAAGCTGATTTTTTGAGGGTCATTGTCTTGAGGAGTGGGTGGAGGACCATGATATCTGTACCATGTGAAAGCTAAGACATTGTGCTCCACAGTGACAGTGGGTTCATCTGCACAACAAATCAAAGGCATTTATCCTTCTCTGAAGAGGCCACAGGATGTGTCCTATAACAGCTTATGTTTTTGCACTATATTTCTAGCAGTTCCCACAGCTTTCTGCTGCCTGCTAAGGGCATTGCAGCTTATGCAAAAAATGAGCGTGTTATCTGAAGGTATATATATATATACACACAGATGGATTTCTTCAGCAACAGCATAGGATAGAGGTGAGAAAATAGCTGCTATGTAGCATAAGAAAACATGGCAAGATAAGTCCCAGCTGTGGACAGAACCCAGCCCTGCTCTAGCCCACCATAGCTGTGGTACCATAGGCAGAAGAGATTTTGTGAGGTCAGCAATGCAATATTGGATTTTAGCAGCCTGGCAGAAAACACTCAGAAACAAACTATAGAAGAACCAGTAGAAACACAAACCAACAGGACAGCAACAGCCCAGAGGCAGGGCAAGTGATAAACAAAAAAAAATCCCAGGTTAAAAAAAGACAGCCTATTGCACTTGGTAGCAGAAAGACCCTTGGCTTTGTGCTTTCTGCCCTCTGCACTTTGGAATCAATCTTAAAATACCTCCCAGCCTTCTTGATAAAGTTAAAATCATGTTGAGGAGAGACAGTGCTCTCCCACAGTCACCTGTGAGCAGCCAAGGGGCAGGGGGTGGGTGTGTCACAAACACACAACATGGCAAGTTGCGAAGTCGTGATTCTACAAGTGGCACCTGAGCAAGCTGCAATTCTGTGAGTCGTGAAGCATCGATTCAGTGAGTCCTGGTGTCATTACACAGCAAATCACAGGGCACACAGAGGTGACACAGCCAGCCCAGAGGTGCTGAGCCAGCAAGCAAGTCACAATGCACCTCCTCAGCAAGACACGAAGGCAGAAAGTCACAAGGGTGACTCTGCAGTTTTAAATAGCTAAAAGCCATTCTAGATAGTTTAAAATGCAATGCAACCACACCAAAGAGGCAGCACTGCATGGCAGACAGTGTGTGGCCCCTGTGATGTGCCTCAGAATTCAAGAGAGGTTTTTCTCTAAAATCAACTTCACAGTTGCCACAAACCAATAGTACCAGAAGAGACCCAGGGAATGGGAGGGATGTGATGGTTCCATTGGTCCTGCACTCCCTGAAGTGGCGTCCCTGGAACAGGTTTAAAGCACAACCCCAGGGAGGATGGATTGGTGATCCATTGAGCAGCTGTTCTGTGTGGAGAGGGCGTTGTTCTCCGAGGCTGTTGATCTGGTCTCTCTCATGAATATTGTATTCTGTGCAAAAAGCCAGACAGCAAGGGGGTGGAAACAGCTGCTTTTTAAAGTACAGAACATGTACCCAAAAAGAATGTTCAGAAGCGCTTCTTCCAACCCACAGTTTGATGCTCAGTACATTTAAAGGATGAGAAAAAAAGTCCAACCACTCAAGTATAGCTGTGACTATTTTCAATTAAAAGAGTTACTGACATTCAAAAATGTTACGTGTGCTTCTGACTAATGTCCTTAATAACAACTGAAACTGTCACAAACTTGAGCCTTTTTTTAGATAGAGAGCATTCTGAGTCTCCTCTTGTTACAACAAAAAACCCAAACCAAACAAAAACAACCCTGTACTTTTGTAACCAGACTTGGACTAACTTCTGAGAAGGACCACACACCAGATTAGATTATTTAGATTTGTTGTGAGAGTAGCTGACATGTGTTCCTTTCCCATTCTCTGTCCAATCTTTGTTGTAAAAGTGGACTCATGTTGTGCCAGTTCAGATTAATATTATAACATGAAAGGCTCTAGGTTTGTATCATTTTCCATGCTAGTTACATTCACTGATGTGGGAATAGAGTTATATTCTACCTGAGCCACTTTTTGTTTTATGGCCAGGATTAATAGCACACAAATACCTCACAGTCCTAGGTGGGTATAGCACCCGCCTCTTGGCATCAAATATGGGAGTGTCAAAGTATCTAAAACTTTATTTCAGGCCGTGAAATATGCTTCAGGTTGCTCTAGAAGATCTTGGCATGTTCTTTACCCTGACACCTCTTTTGCTCTTTTCTTAACAGGACATGGCCCACGACTTCTTTCTCTGCCAGAAATTCCCCCGAGAATGTGTTCTATTCCTTCCATTAAAGACTACATTCAACTCAATGTATTCCTTTGACCATCGTTGTCATTGGATATGGAATTTGTTATGAAGTTTAACGACACTTTTAATGAACCTACATTGTATTTCCTTGTACTGCCCACTGCTCATTGGGCACACCATCTTATTAACATGAAATAATCCTCCATCTCACAGCCATAATTTCAAATATTTCCACAGTGTTCAGATAGCTGATGCTATTTGTAAAACCAGTTATTAGAGAATTTCATTATTTTCACATGCTACTTTTAAAATCTAATTTTCTGCAAGTGCTATTACAGTGCAGTTTATTCATTAAAATTAAAACTAATGTTTTATGTATTTTAGGTGTAACTTGAACTCAGAAAACACCAAACTATTTAAATTTATACAAGCCCTTGGAAACCATTTCAAAATGATATAACAGAAAAACAGTTGATACAATGGTAAGATAACATCAAAGAGTGGTTTGGGAACACAAACCATGATCCTTGTGAAAACTGATTCCTGAAGAATTAGCCAAGAGAGTTCTGAGTGCATTTCTTCCTATTTGCTGAACTATAATGTTTGTTCTCATTCTTCAGGTAGAACCTGACGAGTCTGTATTTGCATTTGTTGATCTTTCCCAACATAAATCTCTCCATTGTAGTCATATCGACAATTACTTTAGTAATAAAATTTCTTGTAACATATGCTCTTTTAGGCTCTGTGTGCAGTATTTATCAAGTTACTGAGCTTACAGTTACAGCCCATTTCAGTATAACATGCAAAGGACAAAGAAGCCTTGCAGAGGTGTAAGATCTCTCTGATCTTCTTTTGCCATCATTTAAAACCAGCCTACAGGTGTAAGAGCTCTCTGATCTTTTTTGCCACCTACTAGAAAGAACATCATTGGAATATGTCCTAATAAGCATAATGGTACATCCTTAACCATAAGACATACACTGCTCTTATAACCTCTTTAATGCAATCAGTTAACAGACCTAATCTAGTATTTTGCTGGAATAATGTCTGGATACATAACTGCTCCTACTCTGTAATGGATACTGTAATTTCTCTGACAAAACATCAGCAAGGTTTGGGACACTTATCTTCTTATGTGTAACTTTTAATTTAATAACATATTAGGCAAGTTTTTAGGGGAAGAATTGAATATGAGTTCCCCATTTTTAGGAAAAAAAAATCTGAAAAACTTGCTCCAAGGTCGATCTCTGTTTCACTTAACACTTTCATAGGATGACAATTACTTTGGAAAAGTGTGTGTGGGGAAATCACCTCTTGTTCAGACCCACTTAAGCCTGAACTGATTGTCTGGGATGTGCCTTTCCTGATCTTCTTTTGGAGGGTGATGAAAAACCATCATTATCTTTTGGATATGGTTTGTTCCAAATTCCACTGTAAATGTATGTAAGTACAGACATGATCTTACCCAAAAATGAGAGCTTTGCAACACCTGGAGGTGATTCTTACTGACGTGTCAGAGAATCAAGACTGTGTCTAACTCTCATAACCCCAGGTAAAACTCAAGAGTTGAATGCACTCATCACCATTTGGGATGGCATCAGTTGGGATGCATTTGAACAGATGAAGCTGTATTGAGGATCTCATAGATTTAGCCTGACCTCACTAGGTATGCTAAATTTAATTGGGATTTGCTACATAACCAAACAGGAGAAAAAAATCACAAACTTCAGTAGTTCCTGAGTTACATACTGAAGAATCAAAATTCATCTCCGGATATGAGCAGGAAGGGCTTCTGGCAAAAATATTGACCAGTCTATATGGAGGATTTAGAATGCAAATAATGAATATTCTTCCAGATGGGTGGAGAGTTACCTTTCAAAGGAAAAGTTCTAGAAAGTACCCCAACAAGGTAATTGCTAATATTTTGATAGTGCCAACAATGCAGTTGACCCTATCTGGTTGACACAAGAAAAGACATAGGTCTTACAGGAAGATCTTGCCATCTAAAAAGATAATCAAATTGTGAAGGAGATGAAACCACTATATACTGCTTCAGAAATAACAACAAATACAAGATATACCACACTGAAGAGCTTATTTTGTATCCAGTAACACAGTAATAGATATTTATCTCAAATAAGCCATTTAATTATTTACTTTTTTTGCTCTTGATAGAAAGTGTATGTCCATGCATGTTTCATAACATATTCAGAATGCACCAGTGGTCTAAAAAATATTTTTAAAATAATCATCGAATTATGCTTTTGGGAAATTGAATATGAAACTTGAAATGTGAAACAAACAAATAAGACAATTTAGAAAAGATTAAAAGCAATTGTTCTGTTACCTTGGCAACACAATCGAGGTGCAGCCAATCAGCAAAGTTGATGTATTGTTTTGACATACATGCACATATTTCTAACATAAATAGCAACAGAGACTTAATAACAATAGGTTTTAAAACTAGGAACTGATGTCATTTTAAATGTGTCAATCAAAGAGAACCTATGAAAGTGTTTCTTCTTTCAAACTGACAGTAAGTATATGCTGAAATGGCTTTATAAGAGATAGCAGACTTCTGACAGGTCATACAGGAGATGCAAAATCTGTAATTACATTCTAGTTTCTTGGATTGTGTCCTCTAGTATGTCTAAAAAATTTGGGAAGAAAATAAAACTTGAAGGCTATGATATATCATTCATTTCTGTAAACAAGTAAAAAAAAAGGCAGCATATCTGAGAATGGAGATGAAATATCAGCCTGAAAGAATCTGCCTAGACCTCAAAATAGATGCACTTAAACTTCTTGTCTTTTTTTATGATTGACTGGTGCCAGTGAGGTTTTGCAGTGTAAGTTTTCAAGGACACTAAAAATTAACAATAGAAGAAATGTTCAGAGGAAGATTGCTAATGGGATACAGAGCCTTTCACCTCTCAGTCTTTGGTTTGAATCTGGCCTGTGTCAGCAGTAACAGGAAACCATTACTTTTTGACAGGTGTCAGAAGTCTGTATGGAAGGAGTACATCAGCCATCCTACTCCAGATCCTGATTGGATGTGTGCCCAAAAACAACCCTCAAAACCAGAATTCTTCTTGACAGCCTAAAAAGAAAACTCATGTCTCCTCCCTTTCCCATAAAGCCTTGTCCCAGCCAACTCTCAGAAGTGCTCAGCCACTACATCTAAGACCACACTGCCATGGACTGGCCTTCGAATCAACACTGGGGTTTGAGAAGGAACTTCATTTCTTATTGAGCAACATTTTCAAATCTCATTCACAACTAAACTAGATTTTAACACATTTGTACATTTCTTCATGGGATCAATATTTTTTAGGAAAGCTAGGGTTGTACCAGCCTTAAATCTTCCCACTTCCAAAACCCCAACTTTAACAACAACAACAAAAAGCAGCATTGACAAATGATTCACACATTCATAAAACACTCAGATACAGAAACAAGCATCTTATTCTGTCATTCAGTGGGATTAAGTTACCCATTCTGGCACATCATCCTTTTTCTTTTACTTTTTCCAGATTTATATGACTCTCATCATAGCAAATACTCAGAGCGAGGAATTTCCAACTGGAACACATTGAAAATAGAAAGGAAATAACTCACTATAAACAGCACTGAGGAGAAACAAGTGAACATGCAGGGTAGATCTTGCTTCTTTGTCAGAATATGAGTGGTGTACTTCTGTCTTGCACCTATTATGTTTCCTTAAGAAATACTGACTTTTACTTAGAATTTTAATCTATATTTTGATTGATTTTGTTTTCAGGTTATAAGAAGAGTGATGGAAAGGACTGGGCATAAGGACAAGGAGGAGTAGAACAAAATAAAAAGTTTCTAGCCATGCTGTCAGTTTTGGTGAAAACACCCTGATGATTAACTGTTTCAGTGCTGTGGAACCTGTACGTTAATGGAGGCAAAAGAAATGGAAAGTTTCCTTGTGCATCAAACTCATGACCTTTAAATTGGCAGCCTTGTGGCAGAATCTCCCTGCCCAAAACACTGCTGAAGTGGGGACACTGACAACCAGAGACAAGACATGACAGCAAAGACTATGAAAACATAGTCCTTAAAACAAAAGTTTTATCAATAAATTATCACTTCCCATTGGTCTTATTTGACTTTCTGCAACATATTTTAAGGAGCCTGAGGTAACCTATGACACAAAGGGAATGCCAACCTATGACACAAAGGGAATGCCAACCTATGACACAAAGGGAATGTATTGCACCAAAACACCTTTATTGAACAGTCTACTTGTCAGAATTTGATTGTCAGGTCAGTGTGGACCTGAGAGCTGAGCTTTATATGCTGGTGCAATGTGTTTCTCCACAGCCAACATGCTCCCTATGCAGATAGGTGCATTATCTCAAGAAGTCCAGGCTCTTATGATCAGAATTTGATTCCTCCCTCTGGTGTTGCTGCTTGAAAGTCAATTAGCAACACTCCTCTCCTTCCTTCTAAATAAATATTTTTATGACCCCTTTGCACACTGTTTTTATCAAGTATTTGTTCAATAAATGGATCAGAGCATATGGAGTCATAGAGAACTGAGCCCTGGGACTGATGGAGATAAACTTTATAATTTTGTAACTGGAAACAGAAAAGTAAATTCCTTTAGCTAGAAGTGGGGCAGAGTACTGTCCATGACAGCCTGATCACCTTTATCTTAGAAGCCAATAATCACACATTGTAACTACTAGAAAGAGATACCAAGACTTGATTTAAGAGGTTGCCATGGCAGAGAATCCAACATCTCCAGGTATCACAGGTTAATTATCCTTCTTAAAATACACTTGGTTCTATTATGAATGTCTTTGGTTTCCATTTTCAAGCCACGTATCTTCGTATCCTTTTCCTGTAAGATTAAAAAGTTAACTAATAGTAAAAAATCTCTACACTCTTTAATACCTATAGTCACCTCTTAAGCCAGGCAGAGAGTGATATATAGCAGGCCCAGTGAGGAGGAGGTGTATATGATGAGGAATGTATACAAGGCAGCAGGAATTCAGTAACTGGACCAGATCATTAATATTTTTTATAACCTATAAAAAGAGGTATTTTTTTACTGAAGTCTTGTACATGTATTTGCTTGTTTTATCAAACATTTCAAAAATCTGAATGAGCGATGACTTATATTTCTATAAACCTAGTTACAATTTACATCTTCTACAGTCTTCTCCCCTACATTTAAATCTCCATCCCACACTTTAATGTCTTTTGTTTCCTGCTTTTTTCCTTTTACCCATTATTTTCATATTAAGAAGCAATGATGGATCTCGTGGAGCTCTCTGTGACTCAACTGATAAGTCTTTTCCTCTAGAAAATTACTCTTGGAATTGCTCTAAAAGCAAAGCCTCCAGAAATGATGACTCAATACAGGAGGTCGGACCAAACAGCACTGCTGAGCTGCGAAAGATGGATCTGGGGGTTCTGACAGCAACTCTGGGTGCCAGCAGAGTCAAATGGGTTGATTAACAGCTACAATAAGCACAGGGGAGCCAAGTCCAGCCTTGTTGTCTCTGTCCTGAGCCTCATCTGCAGTAAAAGGATACTGAACTGCTGAGCTGAATATTCTACAGAGCAAAAAACCCCTTCCATTCCACAGTATCAGTAGCTTAAGCTTTGCCAGCCTGTGCTTATGAGTTCATGGGAATCCACTGCTGGGCTGCTTACCAGTTATTTCCATTACAAAATCCCTCAAGAGATTCCAGCAAGGAATGAAGTCTCCTTGGGCTGATTAAACTACCTGGGAACTCCAAAAGATGAAAGAAGTACTTCTAGTCCTATTAGGTTCAAGGCAAATTTTGGACTTGGACATCAAGGAGGTCAGGCCTTTGTTGCTATTTAAATATAACTGTACGGAAAATGAAATTTTGCTGGAAAAGTGAATGTAAAGATGCCCAGACAGGAGAGAAAGCTTTAATACAGTACTTAAAGAGGGATTTAGTGCATGCTGGCTGCTATTCTGTTAGTAACATTTTTTGTAATCAAATCAGAACCAGAACAAAATGCTACATCTTCCATTATGAATGAGTTAGTAAAGGAAATAGCATAAAGAAATCTGAAGAAAAGAAATTCCCAGACAACAGTGAACTAAAGTCCTTAAACCTCATAAATGCCCATGAAATTTGCACAGGGTTGTATCTTGTACACAAGTCTAAGCCAAACATAAAGAAAAGGGAAAGATATGCACCTATGCTGCCATGCAGGGGTTACCCCCTGTCTTTTACAAGCCAAAAAAACCCCAACTTTAACTTCTGGATCTTTCACTGAATTATTCCAGAAGTACCAAGACAACACAATGCCTGAGTCATTTGTCCATAGCAATGTTGCTCAGTGTTTAGAAACTGTATTTTTGTTCTGTTTGAGACTGAAATAGTTTGCAAACCCTTTACCAAGAGCTCTCTTAGGCCCATTGCTCAGCAGATAGGACAGACAGATAATACACATCCAATGGAGACAGGTAAGGAAACAGGTTCAGGAGATCTGCCACAGACTTCCACTTTCACCTCAGGCAGAGCAGTGAATTTCTTTGGCCCAAAATGTCACAGTGGTTATTTGATTAATTACACCAAGAGGAAATAGGATAAATTTGATGATATATGCCTGAATTCGTGGCTGTTAATAGGGACAACACAACAGTGACTGTAGACCCAGAAACATCCAGAGTCATCATCTACATTGAGATTCCTGGTAGTTAGACCCATTCTTTAAAACATCAAATCTTATAATTTATGATATTACTGTAAAATAGTTAATTTCCTAAGCTGAAACATATCTTAATATTATGACCATAAAGTTCCTACTGATGTAATTTGCCTTTTCTATAAATCAAAATGAAACAATGTATAATAGTTGTAATTATGCTGTAAAAAAAGTGAAAAGATCTAAAAGAACAATAGATCTCTTAAGCTGTTATCTACCCCTAATTGTAATCTCACCTAAACTAAGGAACAAGGCATTCTACACACAGTGGTAAGCAAGTGCCTGCTATATTTTTGGCTGCATATTCTTTACACTTTTCCTTCTCAAACTAATGTATGACATCCTGCAAAACCCTATCTTTCCATAAAGTTGAGTACTGTGTTACATGAGACATAGTCCAACAGAAATGTAGGTCAAATTTTAACTGTCTTTCCTTGAAATGGAATGGGCTTGCATTTTACATGCAAAGGGCCACAGAGGAAAAAATAAATTGTGTCTAATAGTCTTTACAAGTCTGCTAGGCCTGTTAGCTTAAAAGCTTCCAATATGGAAATAATGGGACATACTAAATCATGTAAAACAGAACAGAAATGATGAGATAAAATGAGTCTGAGAAGTGTGAAGGGTCAGGGAGTCACTGAAGGATGCTGAAAAAGCCATTTCAGGTTAGGTAGGGTGAGTGCAGAAAGAGAACACTGTGGAAAACTAAAAAGATTTCCCATAGCTGGGCTAAAAAGGGGATTACACAGATAAATAAGCTCACCATAGTAAGCAGTCCCCACAGACCAGAGTACCTGACCCACCACTTGCTCTCTCCTTCCTTTTATAGGCCCTCCTGATGGAGCAATTTGCTCCAACTGAGCCCTGCATACCTGGGCTCCCTGTAATCCCTGAATGAGGGCAGACACCTGTGGTAGCTCAGGGACAAAATATTAACCGGTTGTTTTCCAGACTGTGGGGATTTGTACTTCAAAAGTAGAAGTCAAAAAGCTGAAGAAGAGGAACTGGCTTTTGTGCTACTGTTCTAAGACTGGCTCAAGTAAAAAAGTGCTTTCACAGATAAAACTTCACAGTTGATATTTGGCTACCAGAGAACTTCGGCAACTTTAGCTACCAAAGAATTCTCATTAATAAGTTACCTACCAGGACAGAAACACCTACAGTGCAAAGCAAAAACAAGATCTCCATCAAACGAGCAAACTTAACCATTCATTCAAGTTTTGGGAGAAATACTCCATCCTATCAACACAGAGCCCAAAGGCAATCATCAAAGAGGTTAATAAAATCCTCTCTCATCTCCAGGACTGTAGCAAGGAAGGGAACAATTCTTTTTTTGCAAATTCCCAACATGACAAAGTATGACAGAGAGCTGACCATTAATTCTTTCTAGTTGATCAAAATCCCTCTATCCCGTGCAGACACACTACCCTCCTCCCCAGTTCCTCAACTTGCACTTATTTAATTTAACCAAAATAAACCACAAAAGGCAAAACAATTGTCAGGACCTTCTGTCTGCCTTACTGGAAGTACTGCATTAGCAAGCTGACAGTGGGATGACGAGATGTGCTTCTGCAGGTCTGAAACCCCGAAGTGCATCAGGTACCTGGGGATTCGCTGGCAAAGGCAAGAGGAGAGGAAAGGGGCTGTTCAGGTGGCACACCTGGGTAGGGAGCTCCCTGCCTTAAATGTGATGCTGTGAGAATTCAAACTTGGCTACAGCACCAGGTCAGATTTCCCAAATTAGCTGTCTTCAGAGACAGCAAAAGCACTGCCCCATCCCCTTCAGTGAAGTTCTCTGCCTGGGTGGGGAACTGGAAGCCTGGCTGTTCATGGAAAGATGAAATGTGCAGGCTTCCATGTGCAGGATCTTCTTCAGTAGAAGGGTTTAGGAGAACAAGAAGAGTTGTTTTCCCTCTTTCTTGAGGGAAATTAAAATAGTCTGTGTGTCAGCATGGTGGACAAGAGTTTGGCCGCTCAGGCCATGTGTCTCCCTGCCAGGGAGAATCGTCTCGTATCCACATAACTGGCAGCAGTTTAGTGATTTCTGGCAACTGACCCAAGACCCCATCACAGAGCCTGACTTTCAGAAAGTGCAGAGGATCCAACACACTGAAAATCAGGTCATATAAAAATAACTCAGAATTAGATCTCCCAAATCACCAGGTCTTCCTGAAATTGGAAATCCCAATCTCCTGGTTACACTTTCTGTCTCATTGTTTCTGTGTCATCTCTCAACACCTTCACCTGAAGCAAAACCCTGGCTTCAAAAGCCACATAGGCTCTGTGAGGTGCATATGGTGAACCTTTGGGGATGAATCAGATGAAAGAAAGAACAATTGTTTCTTCCAGGACTTCAGGGTGTTTGGAATCCATGCCCCTCTGTATTCAGGACATATTTATTCAGCCTTTTCAAAATGCAAGTCATATTCCTTTGATTTGTGGGAGGGGTTGCTGCAGCCAGGAACTGAAGCCTCCCTTTTATTGTTGCACAAAATCTAAAGGAATAGTAAGAATTAATAACACCAAAGGGTTGAAAGGAAACTGTTTCATCTGAACCCATAGGTGAGGTTAGGTGGATGAGTCTCTTTAGCTTCAGGGTCAGGTTTAGGACACCTTTAGAGCAGGCAATGAGGCAGGTTTGCAGTGTTGCACCTGGTCTGCAGCACTGTGGTGGAGGAGCACAGGCAGTAAATGGAGTTCTTGGCTTGTCCTCTTTTATCAATTAAAACTTAGACTCTTTTAAGATGACCACATTCAGAGATGAGAAATTCCAGCAGCTGACATTTAAATAAAGTCAATGAATTACATGTATGTACTTGCATTGAGATGTTAACCCCTTATGTACATAGGACCAGTTGAAAAGAGCAGCCCATTGATTTAAGTTTCCTGTTTTTCTGGTAACTTTGACTAGAAGCGACACCAGTATATGTTTCATTTCCTGATATGAAGCTCCTGAAACCATCTCTTCAGTTTAATGTTCCCTCTCTTCTTCAATTCTTTCTTCACCCATTTCTTGCAGGCACCTTCAAAGGTGGTCCCCTGCCAGCTAAATGCTGCTTTGAACTCTCAAAATCTTACAATAATCATTGGAAATACTTAACTTTCACATGATCTGCATTAGTTCTGTGTGAGTTGCTGTCCATCATTGTTAGCTTCATTTTTAAATTACTTTTAAAAAGCATGTGGTCTTTCAAGAGTTTCTCTCTTTAAACCATTGACTACTATAAAGAAAGCAAATGTGCAATGACTTTTGAAAACCTCCAGAAAAAGGACCACTGCCTGACTACTTAGCTCCAAGTGCTTTGCTAATTTCAGGAGTCATATTTTGGTATCTTTAGATTCTACCCCAAAGCTAAATCTCATCTTGACACACATCAAATATCAGCAACCTCTCTGTGAATTTCTCAAGACTCTCATCCCATCACAGCCATTAGAGTGCTTGCAGCTCAACCATAACATATTTTGACCAAAATATATTAGGCTGTCTTTTTAGGATAAGGTTTAGGATTTGTTGATGTGGACATTAGATATTCTGCCCTAAAAAAAAAAAAATAAACAAATGAAAATCAAGTCTAAAGTGTTTTTCAGAATACTTGGATTTTACCCTAAAAGAATAAAATAAAGTTTTTTGTTTCACTTTATTTTAGATAGCCTGGGAAAAGCAATCAGTAACTAACTCATTGAATTATCATCTAGAAATTGTCCTGTAAGAGCCCAAGTTCATGTAATACTCCCTTTGGGCTGTATTTTGCATTCTTTTTGCTTAGTTGTCTGTGAAAGGATTAAAACCGGATAGATTTGGATCATTCTCATTTTGTTTCAAAGTACCGATCTATATTGGAGACCTCTTGTCCATTCCCAAATAAAAGAAAAATTTTGGCCTCAAAGATCTTCACTCTGAGCACACAGGAGTAGCAAGAGAGGTGTTACTGTATCCATTTCATAGCAGGGTCACAGAACTTTCAAATGACTTTCCTGAACTTATATACCCCAGGTGTTAAACCAGAAGACTAACATCAGATGTTATAACACTAAGCCCAATGCCTTATTTGGATGAAGATCTTCAGTAGTTTGAAATTATAAGGTCTTTTTATTCTATTATCAGTTGCTGAGTATGCTCAGTAAATTATTTTGCTAGTTATTGAACTGGTAGATTTGTTTTTCATGATTTTTTTCCCCATTTTGTAGAGATCACAATGTATCTCCAAAAAATTATGGAAAACTACAGAAAGAGATAGGCTTTGGAGGACCCAGGGAATGCCTGAATCTCTCCATGTTTAAGCTTGGCAGTTAAAGTAAGTCCTTCAAACTCGTTCCAAATTTTCAGAACTGCACAGCATGCAACTGAGAGAATGATTTGACCGCAAAGATCAAGATGTTGTAAGTATTGTTCAAGAAAAATCCAGTTGAAAAAGATTCTAAAAAAGTATCAGGGACGCTTTTAAAGTCTCTCTTTAAAAATAAAAATCATAAAGCTACCTCTGTTGACTCCTGCTGCTCATGTGCTTTTGTTCAGGCATTTGGAACAATATTACTTTGCAGAGTAGACAGCAACTGTCAAGGACAGTTTTCTCATCTGTGGTCACTTGTTATGTACTCTGAGTTTGAGAACTAATAATATGCATGCTTCAAGATGGTAGAGAAAACAGGCCCCTGACTGCACAAGGAGGAAGAATAATTCAAAATAGTTGGTAACTTTGATGCTTTTGAAAATTTTAGTGAGGTAACTTTTAATTAAAGCTTGAAATAAACGTTTAACTTGTCTTGCCACATGAAGTTGCTTCACAGACATTTATCAGCACATGTATATTTAGCAGCTGCCATTCAGTGTAACATCTGTGTCTATCATTGTCTTCTCGAAGTTCTTTTCATGCACTTCAAGTGTATTATGAAAGAGCAATTTCCTTATTAACGAGTAAATTCTGATTAAGTTATTTAAGCAATCGGCCCAGTAAGTACTGAAGCCAGACTGTGCAATGACCCTGACTCAAAAGCACAATTGAGAAGGACAAGTGAAATTGTTAGGCTAGACAGGGGAAGCTGGTACTCAGTCCCTCTTCCATCAGGAAAGATCCGGTTCACCCTTTTTGCCATCCTGCAATAGATGCATACAGCTTCAGCCCCGTGCTATCCCCAGGAATATAGATGTGTGGATAAGGATGAGCTCTCTGAAAAGCATTTACTCACTGAGTTTATTCTTAACATACATCAAAAATTATGATACTATATAAGCTTTCTAAAAATTTTTTTTTCATTCTAGTTGCAGTTTTTAGCAATAGAAAAATTATTGTACAACAGAGTCTTCCACTCAGCATAAGTTGCTCACAATTACATTTTGCTTTTCTGTTTCTGTTACAATTGCATTTCTGTTTCCAAATGTGGAAGAAATCCACATCATTAGCATTATTCCATATATGCCATGGATGTTGTTAAAGGTCAATTTGTTTAAAGAAATAATTTCATTGAGGATTAATTATGACACTGTTTCGACCTCTCTGACCTTGATGAGCAGGAATGTACTTTTCAAGCATCCATAGTCCCTCTTCACAATTTGCCTAATCCCACGTCTCCCCTGCCCTTGCAGGCTATTTGCTGTTAGTGGCCACAATAGACAAGCAATAGTACCATTATAGGCTTCTCTAACAAAAGACTTTCATGATCGTTTTCTAGTGCCTTGAAGATTGACAAGATCCCCTCCTGTTACCCAGATGCATTTCCCCCTCCTTCCCGGTGATTTCTTTTCTTGTTTCCAAGGAGGAAAGTGCCTCCCTGAGTAGCGACCTCTCTCTCTGCAGAAAGACCTGCTAGAAACAACAAACATTGCATGTTAAACCTCCTCCGAGAGGGCATTATGTACAAATGGAGTGCCAGCTCTTCTTTGATAAGGTGTACACCTGTGGCACAACTTAAGAATCAATTCAATTATAAAGACACAAAAATGCCTTTTGAAGAATGTTCCTGAGTGAGTCAGAGACAGAGAGCACAGCACATATATGAGTCTGACTTTGCCAAAGTTATTTCAAGGCATGAAGTTGCACAGAATTGCTCCAGCAGCCTGATTAACTAACTGGGCACTCATCTGTTGGTGAAATCCTGAGTGTGAAAATTAAAGCTCTCCCACTGACTTTATCACATCAGCTGTCCTTCAATGCACTCAGAATTTCTCTTTTCTGCAGCTTTTGCCTACTTACTGTACAGAAACTGAGCTATCTGAATAGTGTGTTTATTTTCCAGAGATGCAGAACATTTGTACCTCTCACTGGTATGTGAAAACATATCTGATAATAAAGCCCTCTATCACTCAGGCTGGATATTCAGAAAGTGAGATGCCCTTTCTCTGCCCCAGCCAGTAGCTACTTTGGAAAATTTCAGCTGTGCTGCCTTTGTGCCTCATTTGTAACATGAGCGGGTAATAATACCGGCCCATGCTAGAATATTTTCTGAGGGTTACAAGTATTTTGAGAACCCTCATAAATAATGGTGCAGATTAAAATAGTAATGCAAATGTTAAGTCTTGTTTGTTGCCTATGATTCATATGTAGAAAAAAAAGACAGAAGACCAGTGCTGACCTTTACACATGCAGCACTTTACAAGGTAATGTGCTTTTTAAGTGTTTGATATACTTCAGCATACTCTGTGCACTTTACAGAAGTGTCTAAATAACACTTTGTTTGCTTTTCATTTACTAAGAATAAACATTCCTCTGTATTGTCATTAGTAGAAGAGGAAGAACTAGAAAACCACAATCTACATTATTTCAGATCCTTAGATTTCAGTTGCTTCTCTTGCTGTAGAGTCACTGATGTCAGAGGGTGGGGTTGCTGGGTGCCCGCAGGGTGAGGATTGCTTGATTCATCTTCTGTTGGAGTTGGAGAGGGAATCAGCAAAGGATTTCACCGAAGACAGGATGAGTAAAGAATATTTTGTTTAGATTTGAATTAGGCTTAATAAGAGATTTTATGAGACACACAGGAGGTCTACATTCAAATTTAGGCTCATGGTTAAGTTTTTTATGCGAAGTTGTTTCCCTAAATTCTGAAAATGCTTGAGCACTGCTGCTGTCACAGGATTACCATTACACTGGTTCAATATTTTGTTGTTCATAAGACAGTAAAGAGTTGAGCTAACACCAAAAATCCATAACACAGTTAGATCTAAGGATGAGGATCCAGTTTCTACTGAAATTGAAAAATATCCAGATTTTAGGTTGAGTCAAGGTCACCATCTTACTTCTTTCCTTTCCTTCATTCGAGCAATTGCATTCATTGAATGGCTCAAGAGACCCACTCTCAATGAAAAGCTCAGTAATGCACTAAGATCTAGTAATTACCTAAACATAATTACACTGCTGAAGAACAGAACAAACTGAGCTGTCCCCAAAACTACATCTTTTTCCTTCATGCTCTTCATATTGGGACTGCAGTCACAAGCTGGCCATTCCTTGGCTTCTCTGCCTCCTACCACTTACAGCATTTTCTGTGGGACCTCCTGCGAGGAGACTTTGAAGATATCTCAAAAGGAATGGTGCAGCATGGGCAAGGATTCAAATTCCACTAGGAAAAAAAAAAATCCACCACTTCTTGGAGTCTCCTTTTAACCTTTAAACTGGGGACGCAGTCCTGATTTAGTACTTAGCCCAAAATTAGTAGTTTCCCTCAGCTGCCTAAATGAGTGTTGTTCAGTGGCTTTCCTATGGCTGCCCTGACATTTGCTGTCTCTTAGTTCCTGGGACGTGCAGAGCCATGAACACCGAGGTGTTTGGTACATTTGCTCTTGGTGCATTACATGGCTCAAATCCTTGTAAGGCACATCCCTAATAGGCAGACTCAGCAATTTTTAACAGAGAGGCACATGGCTTATCCTGATAATTGCTGAAGAGTTCTTTAGCTAAAGCATTAAGAACTTCTGGTTTTAGAAGAAATGATACATAAGAATGTTTCCATCTCTGTATTGTTGTTATTTGGTTTTATGCTCTCTAAGGTAAATTGTTCATTGGAAAATTCTGTTCCCAAATTAAGATGATGGTCTTTAAATTAAAAAAAATGGCAGAGTGCTGACCTCTACCTCTAGGTTATGATGGAAGAAAAGAATCACAGCATATCAAGGCCCATCTAAAAGTAATGAAAGCAGTACTGGATTCATTTGTTCTCACTTCTTTTGCAAAGACTTTTTACAACAAGGGTTAAACTAAGGGCAAGGCAACAAAATTTGTCACTGTTTTTTTTTCCTTTTTCTTTATTCTGTTGATCTCCTCCACTTACGTGCAATTAGTACTATCCTAAATGTTGCCTTTTTATCCATATCCATGGCTTCTCATCCTACTGTTTGCTCATACGATCCTTTCAACCATAAGGACATCAATACACTCAGCAAAATTATTAACCAGCTATAGGCCACACTATTCTGTCTGATGGGGAGGCAACCAATCAGCAAAGAAAGGCGTGAGTCACTGTAAGCTGTGAGACACCAAGACTTTGAAGCTGTAGGAAAAACAAGCTGCTTCATGACACAGTTTGTAGAGTATTTGCACAGGAACAAAATTCTGCCAAAAAGCATAGAGGAAAGTTTACATAGTGCAGCATAGGAGCTAAAGAGCATCCTGCAGTATGTGATATTTATGCACATACAACGACTATGAGCTTTCTTTAACAGCGATGATGCCTCTCTGGCAGATTTTGATTTTCTTTGGATCCTTTTCTAACATGTTGACTGCAATTACCAAGGACAATCCCAGTTTCTATTCCTTTTTCAGTGCTATGTTCAGAACATCTTTAGGTATCAGAAAGAATAGATTGGTATTGCCCATGTATTGCCCCTACTCTCTTGATCAGTTCCTTGGTGCCATTTTCCACACAGCCTCGCTGGGCTTTTCTTTGCCCAGTGTCAAAAAGCACAGGAAGGAGTCATGCTGGCTCCTGCAGCATTATCCTGTTGGCAGCATTGTTCCCAGATGGGAAAGCAGACCTGTAAGTACTGGGAAAGCCTTTCACCAACCTTGCTTTCCCCTGGGCTGAGACACTTTTTAGCAGTCTAACTACATGCAGCTACACTGCACCAATGTGGAAATTTAAGGAGAATACGAGTAAAAAGCCACTGAAACCTCGAAAGGAGGTAGAAAATAATAAATACTCCAACTGAAATTTGGCCTGGACACAAGCTATTTGGTCTAAGTGCATGTTTACATTTCTTTGAAATGTTCCTAAACACTCCCTCTGTCTGAAAAGAAATTTTCAAAACCATGATGAAAAATCTGGTTCAGATCATGTGTATTGGTTTTAAAACCAGGCATAACATTGCAGCCAGTTCTTTTATCCAGAAAAGGTGTAACTGTCATATCAATTTAGAACTTCAGTCATGTTATTTTAAACCTGCATTAGTAAAACCTATAACAAAACATGTCTCTGTTGTCCACATTTTGCATCTGGAGCAAAGTTATGTTGAAGTCTGATCTCTAAACCCAGTATGGAAATTATATGTGGTATGTTCTGCACTTCCTAACATGGTCCATGTGGACTTTTTCACTGTATTGATAACCCAGCCCTATAGTTCACCTGGTAAAAACATTATACATTAAAAATGACAGTCAAAAGAAGCTGGTGCAAATATACTGGAATTACATATGAAAAGGTTGCAATGTAAGGCTAAAACCAAACATCTACATTTATAGGCACAACCTGGCACCTTACTTTTATACAAAGGTATCTTATGGTGTCATTTTAAAGGCTTAGTCCTGGGTTTTCAAGACTAGAAACAGTATAAGACCACTGAATTAAGGAGCTGAAGTTTTGCTGACATTATAGAAGCTCTTGCTAGTTGGTCCCCTACCACTTGATAATAGTCTACAGATGCTGTGGAAAAACACTATCAAGAGGCAATTCTTATATATAGGACCTCTCAAATCATAGCCAAACATGACTTCACACAAGTAATTCAGGAACTTATGTAACATATGGCAGAAGTATTTATAAACCAGGGTTAGAATACAGAGAGGTATCCAGATGAGACTTTCCTGTCACCTTCCCTCTTTGCACCAAGCAACAGGAGTAAAGGGTCTCACAGTGCTGTAACAGTAGGTGCACTGATGATGCCTTGTTGATGCCCATAGTGCCTGGTGTAAATGTCACACCAGAGATGAGACTCAGGGTAGGCCAGCAGTAGCACTGAACCTTATGATTTCTATCCTTCCCCACTTTATCCTAGGAGACGAGGGCACAAGGGTTCAGCCCATGCTCTCATGCTTGAAAAATCAGGAAGCCAAACTGATCTCATGGTGTGATGCTTGAAACAACATCCTTTTCTAGAAGAATATGTTTCTTCCTTGATTTTATCCCTTCTTCAAAGCAGAGTGAAAGTTCCTGAGACTGAAATACTAACTGAAACCAAACTGTACAATGAGGATAGGGTGTGAGGTTTCAAAGGAGATACTTCTTGGGATTATTCTTCTTTCAATAATTCTTGTCATTCCTTGAGCTCACAGCACTCTTGGGGGCTCTGGGATTTTCCACCAGCCTCAGATATACTTTGTGCAATGATGAAGCACCCAACAAGTCTCATAAATCCAAAACTCCTTGCTCCCCTGATACTGAGCCCCAAAGGACTTTAGATTGTTCCTGTAGTGCTATAAGCATTGTTATATATTACATAAAACAATTTTCTTGTGAAACACAAAGGGAAATCCTCTATACGACCAATGAAAACTCCACTTTGTTCTTTTGAGAAAGTTCCCCCCAAAAAACTATGTGAGAAAATGTGAAAGTTGCACAGTACTGCCTCCAATAACACAGATTCCTGTCCTCAGTTTCTTCCTATCTGAAGGACTACTCATACTGCTAAATGTTTGCAACAGTAGCTATAAATCTACCCCCTTATTATAGGATATGTACACAGAAAATACAAACGGAAGTACCTAAAACTGGTAAAAACACCTGAAAAATACTGTAACCAATACAGTAAAAAGGATATTTTATAATTTGCTAACAAACAAATTTAATTTTGCCAGGCACAACATATCAGCAAATTCCATATAAGGGGGGTTTTTTTGTGTGTAGACCTTGTTTTCATAACTTTAAAACTTTAAGTAGCTGACACGGTGCCAACTTCTGGGGGTAAAGAAATCACCTGTCTTATTTCCAAGCTGACACAACATGTTTTAAGTAGATGAAGGCTCGGTTTCATTACATTAACAGTGTCTCTGGGTGCTCTTTGATGCATCCTTCCAGTGCTTAGTAATTTAGTAACAGGTTGGAGATGAGCAGAGGGGTAAAACGAGACTCCGTTGCCAGAGTAACTACTGCACACCTCTAATTTTTGAATCAACAGACAGGAGAAGTTGACACTTTGCCACAGAGTATGAAGAAATATCTTCCAAAATATTCTGTGAACGCAAACTTGTTTTGTTCGAGGAGTGGCACTTCTAAGAAAACAATTTCCTAAACATAGCCCAAGTCTGCTATTACTGAGCTAAAATGCTAATGGGAAATATTTAACATTATTTTGACCAAAAGTCTGGGCACCTGTTCAAGTGCAAAGCCCTAGGAAACAATTCTCTGAGCTATTTTATCTCCTAAAAAAAAGAGGAGCACTTCCTAGTGATGTTGGAGCTCAAATTTTGCAGCCGTGTGTGACATGGAAAGGTTAACAACAACAACAACAACAACAACAACAACTTGGCATTATTAACCCAGTGAGTACATAATGTAGAGAACAAAATGAGTAAGAGTCACGTAAGATTTCTGCCATTCCAGTATTACAGATGCCAGAAGGAGCTAAGGTCAGACTCCCTCAAGACACACATCTGACTTACTGTTGCTGGATGACTGGAGACTTTGTGCCTGACAGTATTTCCTTTGAAGAGATATGCTACTGGGAAAGTATTTTCTTATTGACCTGGGGGAAAACTAAAGGCTTTGCCCTCAATTCCGCAGTGAGTTCTAATGAAGTGAGCACAGATATAAAATGAGTTGAGGTTGGACCAAACTGGGGCTTTGCTCTTTTGTGACTTCTGCTTGGTCTTTCTGTTCCTCAACTTCCATATCAGGATGTAAACCCTTGCACCTCATGAAATACTTGGAGGCTTCAGATGGAAACATGAAGCCATTGCAGTGGAAGTGCAAAGCCATCAGAGCAGGGACATTGTGCCAGCTCTAAGCCAGCCTCTTCCAAACAGCTTCTCTCTTAGCACAGTGACGGAGCCCACCTCAGTAATTACATCCCATTGGACTTGTTCCACAATACACTGGGATAAAGACTTTAATACCACAGGAGACAGTGTATATAATAATCTTTGCCATCACTTTAAGTGCTGTTATACAGTGACTTCTACCAAAATCCTTTAATTGTACAGAAAACACCATAATTTTTGGGGTCAGAACTCTTGCAACATATTCAAACTGCATTTTTGTGTATTTCATGTTCACTTAAAAGTGCATTATCATCAGTTCTGCTTCAGAAGTTACTCAGCAGTGAAACAGAGGGTTCCTGACAATCTACTGAATTACAGCTGATCTTAAAGTGTGGGCAAATTTTTCTTTTCTCTCACCCCTCATGTCCCCATCAGGTGCAATAATTCCCAGTACTGATAGCAGCTTTCAAAGACAACCAGAGTTTTGTCACTGCCTACTTAGCTACTGGAAGCTGTTCACTATGGGTATAAAATTCTGCCATCCTGAGAGGCTCTTTGCTGCCACTGTGACTGCCTGTGCAGGGAGTCATCTTTCCTCTTATCAGCCCTTTGGTCTAAGCTACTCTGCTCCTTTTATAATCTGTGGCTGTACAGAGAAAACCTCAGAAAGGGCAGTTCATCACAGCTATTTAGACATGTATCTTAGGGTGGGATGCAGTTCCCTGGAGAGGTATCTGTTTCTCTTCATCAATAAAAAACAACCTTGCTGAGTAGTTTAGACTCCACAGCCAGCTTTCAGATGCTGGGGGTCAGTGGGAAGAATCCCACTCAAAACCTGATCCAAAAGGAGTCAAGACCCTACAGGGTCAACAGGAGCAGACCCCAGTCCCCAGCAGAGCACCCAGAACACGGCAAGCAACAAGCAAATTTATGACCTCTGTTGGTGGAGAACTACGTTGCTTTGTACAGCTGTTTTCCAAAGGGTAAATCTGTTTTCCTCTCCCAAGGAAAAGAATGTGTCAGTAGGTATTTGACTAAGGGAAGCTGAGGAGAGTGGACTGAGTAAACTCTGATCTTTCAATCAGGTCATCCTTACAAAAGAGTCCTTGCAAACTTGCACCTCTCTAAACATACACGTGATGCTCACAGTAAAAATGGCAGCACAGAGGCACATTTAGTGACAGCCTGAAACAGGGTGCACCAGGCAGTGGTGATCTGCACAATACATAGTCCCAGTGACTGAACTAGAATTCTCCCAAGAACTACTGATCAGTGCCACAGATGGTCAAAGGAGACAAGACTTTCAGCATAGAATCTGACAGCTGATATAATTTTTTAAAATATCAGAACAGAACATATGGAAATACAACTCCACTCCCTTGCTCCCCTGCACTCTCCCAGTTTAAACCTGGATTACTGTGCTGAACCAAACGCAGCTATTCTGGCATAAGACTAGAGTCAGTAAAGTAGAATCCAGCCCCTGAGATTTAAAGCATTTGGGAAGAATTTTCAATTATTGCCAGTATCAGTCAGAGTGCTGTAGCAACCTGTATAAATCACAGAAACGAAAACAAAGAACTACTCATACAGATGATCCTTTTGTCAAACTGAGTATGTGAATGTGTCTGAGAATCTGCCTGCATACCTTTAACACAAGGACTTAATATCTTAAGAATATAACTCCTTCAAATTCCTTAAATTTCAAGAAGGTTTTACTTTCCATGTTGTCTTTTAAGAATGGGATGCATTAATAACAATGTAGGCAGCCAAATGCTTCTTTAAGCATTAAACAGTTCTCCAAAGAGGAATTAAAACATGAGATTTACAGAGTATGGTGCCTAATATATCAACAGAGCAAGCAAGCAAGAAAAAAAAAGATCAGTGCTGGTACTTTCAAATGCTTCTACTAATGTGTTTTTATGAACAGACCTGCCACACTTGCTGCCTCACTAACCCCAAGAAGCAGATGCAATTGCACTGCATGCAAACATACAGAAGCTGGACAAAGAGGGCTCGACCATGCAAAATACTCATTGAAATCTGTGGCTACAGCACAGATAAGTGAATCCTAGAACTATCGAAGTCTTTCTCATCCATATTTAAGACCAACGATAGTATTTAAAAAAATCTATCAAAGGCTGGCATAACCACCGGGCAGTGAGTCAGCAAAATTCAAAAGTGTTATTTACTGAAATCAGCCAAACGCCCCCTTACCAATTTCTTGGAGTGTTTTGATAGTTCAGTTGGATGATCTCACTTTTTGGAAAGGCATCATTGACGCTGACATTGCTATGCCATCACACAGCTGTGTTTTCTATATAGAGCTCAACGCATTTATGCATTGAGGGAGGTAGTTGAAGGGTAGTTATAATACCTCAGGTGAGTGAAAAAGCATCACACTCGGGGTCATGTTTGTCATGAAGCTGCTTCAGTACAATTTCTCAAACTTAGTGACACCTATATAAAAATTGTCATATTTTCAATTAAAAAATATATTTCTGGCTCCCAATTCAGTGCAGGCTTGGACAACAAATTAATTTATTTGCCTTTCAGACCTATTAGACCACAATCCAGCAAACCAAGAGAGAAGGAGATCCAGTCTGTCCCCTCTTGCACAGACTGTTAATACTACTGCATTTAGCCTGGGGAGTCTCTCTGAAAGCAATGGGTGTCACAGCTGTCACTGTGAGTCTAATTTGACCTGTAAAACATGATAACCTGCAACAAGGAAAGAAGCCAGCTGGAGCTAGAAGCAGCGGCAAATAGAAAGAAACATCTTTGCACCAGCAAAATGAACCCGGAGAGTTCTTTGATGCAAGAAATCGGTGAGAGACAAGCATTGAAGCCCCTGAAGTTACCCTGACATTCCTTTCTTAAAGGAAGAATTATATATTTTTTTAAAATTGTGTATAGATTTCCTTGCATGGGAAAAATTCAAGTCCAAAAGCAAAGGGTTTGATGTAACCCCTGAACAGTCACAGCCGGAAGACAGAGATTGGGATGAACTGAACAGAAGAGTCAGTATGACAGAGGGAAGAAGAGTGGTGAAAGATTTCAGTTTTAGTCAGAATTGAGTTTGGCAAAAATTTTCATTCAATTCTCTTCAATCGTATGCTTGAATAAGTTATTCACCCAGGCCAGTAACATCTGTTCAGGAAAGGGGCCAACTCTAAAATGTGTTTTTTCATCCCACAAAACAAAGCGTAATCTAGGCTATAAATATACATGCTTTTACTATGCTGGATAAAGTATCTCATGAAGAAAAAAAAATCTTTAGTTTGGGACTTTTTTGTTTCTAGAGACATTACTCATCTGATCCTGGATCCATTACATATTCAGGAGTCTCACTGCTTTCAGCAGGATACTTAGGACTGCAGGGATTTTTCCCTGGGTAAGCAGGACCCAGCTCAGAAGTGTTCTTGCCCCTTTATGAGATCAGAACTGCCCGGGTCCACTCTCCGTTGACACATTTTTCACATTGAGCATAATAAGAGCCATTTAGTCTTTCTGACTCATCATCACAGGCAAAAACTACTCCAAAAGCCCCATTGTCACGTGAAATTAGTGACAAACTTTGAAATAATTCCAACCAAACAGAAAATAAGACATTTTCCACTATGGATTTTTTTTGAGGTGCTTGATGAGGTCAGTATATTTTAATGAGACACTTTCAAGCAGACACACGCACACACACACACTTAAGACAAAGACTACAGTGCCTCTAAAAAATTATTTTTAAGTGACAGATGACTGTTGGCTTTGCAAAAGGTGACCATGCAGTGGCTTGATAGCACAGAAAGAAAGCAATCTACAAGTGCAAGTCTGTTTCTTTTGACTGCAGGAGGAATTGTTAGTGGATTCATCATTTTTTGTTAAGCCCTAGTGTCAAACAAAAAAACATTTAGGGCTCTATTCATCTGAGTTTCCAGGCCTACACTTGCCAGCCATGGAGGCTCTGTGGCTTGGTGCTCCAGAGCTCCAATTCTGATTTGTGTCTCCCAGGTCTGGAAACGAAGGCCCCACAAGACCTGGAAATCAGTCAGTCCTTCTCCTCCCCACCAGTATCCTCCGTCTGCACTGGTGCAGAGGTTTGAGGTCCTGCTTTCCAAGCACTGACTGCACCATCAGTACAGCCACTGACCATCTTTTCCTGGTTTACTCATCCTGTAACAAGTTCTTACATGGCAGCTGACTGGTAGCAACAGATCTTGAAGCTGATGAGCCATGGAAAGCCACAGAAATGCACCCACCAGTTAAGAAGAAAATTGCTAGAAAATTAATTGCAGTGACCAACAGAGAAATGAAAGGACACTAAAGGAGGAGACTTCCAGCAAGCACTAAACAGGGCACCAGAGAAAAAGGAAGAGAAAAAAGGTTTATTAGTGCAGAGGCTGTTAAATATGTTTGCACATTACTGTGCACACACGCAGGAACAAGATAAAACACTGACACCAAAAAACAGATCATGCATTTGGGACACTTCATCCACTTCTAGGCAAGAAGCACTTTTGTTTTCTGCCTTCTCAAAAACATCTGAAAATAAACAAGGTGAAACTACAACATCTCATCTTCACTATTTACTTTTTGTAGGGCACTCACATGGTGTCTAATGTGCTTCAGATGAGTATTTTCTTTTTAATACATTGGAATCAGCAAGATGGGTATTTTCCTGATGGAAGGATGGAATAAAGAGAAAGGGTCTTACTGGAAATCACTTCACCATTTACTAGCAAAATACTTTACTGTACAACAGCAATAGTTCATGGCAGGGGCTAAAATTACAGCATTACACTGAAATATGCCATTAATGTTGGCTTGTTGCTGTCATTTTTTCCTTGAAAAACTGACTCTCTACAGAACAATTTATAAGAGATTTCAGACACCCAAAATATTACTTTAACACTACAGAATCATATTTTAGATGTCTTGTTTCACTGATAGTTTCAACAAGGAATGCACAGAATGATCAAACCACATATAGTAGCAGCAATTATTGGTACATTACAGATGAGCACAGCGTGAAGGATAAGTCTAAAGAAAGATTAAGACCCAAATACTAAGGGAGGAAAAAAAAAAAGAAAAGATGGAGCAAAAAGGCCTGAAAAGCAGGAAAGGACTAGCTGTCTGCAGGAAGCTTGTATTCTTGTGTGAGTGTGAGTGACCCAGTGTAGGCTAGAATGTTATCTCTATGTGATCTACAGAATTTCTCTCTTAACTGTAGCAACTGAGGAAGAGTGAATTAAAGTCTTAGAGAGAAAAAATCAATAAAGAAAAAAAAAGGAAAATATGACAGAAGAGCCTTTCAGTGGCTTTATAAAACGTCACTCAAATGATCATAGGGAACAACTCAAAATTTTCATGCCTGCAACAGAAATATGTTGTAAAAACAAACAAAACTAAAAAGAGGATCCTTTTCCATTTGTTTTGAACTATATTTGTCAGTGAGTCTCTCTATTGCATCACTAGGGATGACTTATTAGATCATAGTGGGCTTTTCACTGACACTTCTGGCCCCCAAAGTAAACTTCTTGTTCTTCCTTTAGGATCTTGAGTTTTAATTCAGTTTATCTGTTGGAATAGACAATACTTAGCTGGAAACTCCAGTGAAAAAGTCCAAAGGATAATATCTGGGTCCTTGCAGCCTTGCAAGCAATAAAGGTCAGAGGAAAGGTTTACTCCAACCACCTTTTTCTACATTCAGTTTTATCTTTAATAGACAAGTCCTGCTCTCTGTGCATCTAACAGCCACCCTCTAATAACCTTTGTAGGTTGGAGCTGCACTGAACCCTGCTGTTCAGGCTCTTGCTGTAAATCTGTAGCCCCTAAATAGACCACCTCTCTTCTGAGAGACAAGGCTTTGTATACCTGCTGTCTGCAGCCAGCTGGAGTATTTCCCTTTTCCCTCCAGATTTGTCTTAACCTTTTCCCCACCAGCTGCAGGAAATGTGATATATCTTTCATTACAGCATGAAGATTAGTTTTTTCTTAATCAGTAGGAATTTACCATTTGTATTCTGCTGGGTGATCAAGGTCCTTTTGCAAACTCAAGGCTTATGAGGAAAATGTACAAGAAGGTCTTAGGTTCACCACAGCACTTACTACCACGGGAATCAAAATAAACAGACCAGTATGTCCATGTGTCCCCACTTCTCATTCCTGCTTGCAACTTCAGGAGAGGAAAACCTTTCTAAAACTGTTCTTTTTTTCAGGTCTTCTACTGAAAAATCAAATATTATTGCAGTACAGTGTATAGTCATAAAAATAATATTCCACTTCCTCCTACCTGCCAAAACCCCATGGAAGACCAAGAAGCCCAAGTTCAATAGGACCACTAATTTTAGAAAAGCTAAACACATAACTGAGCATTTGAGAATGGCTGCCAAAACAAGAACATCCCTTCTTAAAACCTAGGGAACAGGATTTAACTCTACTTTTCAGGGTTGAGAACACAAGCTATTCAAAAAAGTAAGATGCAGAACTACCTTTGCTTGTCATTTAATGGAAACAAAAAAAAGGCAAAAGTGTCTGAGAAGCTTTAACAGAAGAAAGGCTTTGTTTTTAAACAGAGCAAAAGAACTCATGGTATATTCCTTCTCAGCAATAATCAACACCTACCACTGTACCTGTTCATGAGGAACTTTTTAATAAAATAAGCAGATTTACGATAAGGTCTATTCTGTATCAGTGGAATAATTCCTGTCTACTCAATAACACTGGAATAGCACCACAGATTCACAAATGCCCTCTTGCACCTACAGGCAATTACCTCATCACCCAAGCTCCATGCTGGGACTAACCTCACTTCTGTGCCCATTTCTAACACAGATGAAGTAACTTTGCACTTACTGCCCAGGGTCATACGTCTGGTAAATGATTCAAGAATTGAATACAACTCTCGGTGCTGCTCAATAACCCCTCAATGTGTGATTACAGAAATTTGCCCAAACAAAAAAAGAAATGTATGAGCAAGAGGCAGAAATGAGAAAGCTGATTTAAAAAAAAAAAAAGGCGGTGTTAAGTGTGTCTCATGTGGCTTTTCTAAACCAACAGTTTAAATATACAAATACTGCTGTTCAAATTTCATCACTCTACAAAGTTCAGGGGTCAAAAACAGGCCAAATATGAATCACAGGTTCCTATGTTTTACCAAATGCCTGCATTACCAGGTGCTGAAAAACACTGGGTGTTGGTTTCTTTTCTTAATTCTTTCTTTTGGAATCTCTAGCACATCAGTATCATAAACTGAGTCAGTTGTCATTTTAAATTATAAAATAAAGAAACATTTATTTGTACATTATAAATAGGTGGATTATTTAATAGTGCTACCCACATTCTTTTAAAGTTTGGCTTGGAAATAGAGACACATTCTCTAAATGCAGCCAGGGTTTACATATAACATACATCTACACTGGTCATGGATAAATCTCATCTATTTTACAAAATTGCCGTTAAAGTATTTGAAGGTCACTCAAAAAAAGCATAATGATTGTTGGGCTTGAGTGTTCCTTGGACCTCAGCTACAGGTGTAGTCATTCAATTTTATGACTTACGAAAGCAAATGTAAGCAGAAATATTTTTTTATTCATCCAACAATTTTACAGACACAGCGCCTCTAAAGAAAAATGCTAATATTTTGTAGAGTTGTGATTAAATAGAGAAAGTCTAAAAGATGTTCCGTGAAAAAATTCAAGCCATTTTTGTTAGTATTTGCCATGTTTTGGAGGTGGGAATGCTGCCAGCACCTGGTGTGGGAAACAAAGGTCTTTAAGTAGAGGAGAAGACATTATGAGGGCAAATTGTGCTGACAGGTGCTCCAGGGTATTACTTAGAGCTGGGTGCTGGGAGTAGGACAACAAATAGCTGATGGATGCTCCAGGCAGATGGAGGCAATGTCTTTATTACCCACTTTGTTTATGACATTGGAAATATTAGTTTGCTGGGAAAAAAAAGCATTAATTAGACCGGTTGCCATAATTGTATGCCTAAGGGTCAATTGACTGGGTGGCAGCACCTCACCCCAGGGCTGTGTGTCACACAACCAAGCTGAAGGCTCTGGGGGGCTGCTGACAAGCCCTTTCTTCTCCCAAATGCTCTATTAAACACTTTAGGAATAAGCTCCCCAAGTTAAACCAAGTCAAATGACACGTGGAACATATCTGGTACAAAGATTTCTCTGGTACTCACATTTCTCACATGCAAGAGATAGCAAAGGCAAGGAGTACAAGTTATTGCTGGTAAAGAACAGGATTACCATATACAATATTCAAACAAGTTAGGCAGGTTTTAACATGATCATTTCATATGTCATGACAACTTAAGAGCAAAACAGTCACCACAGCAATTGTTACATCAAGTTGAGGTGGCTGAAACATATTGGGCATGGAAGAGCTGTCACACAGAGAAACACAGCTACTAATGAATGATCCAATGTCAGGTATCAGGCTGAGCTAGTATCAGGTCATAAATAAGTAAAAATGACAAGATTTTTAACCCAGCTGTGCTCTCCCATCGTGAGAAATTAAAATTCTGTGTTTGAATGCACATATATTGCATTTATCAGTTACAAAGGAGGTAAAATATTAATAATTTTAGGCTGGAAATCAACAAGCTTCTCAAGGCACTATGATTTTGAGGCACCTTCCCAGTGTAAATACTGGAAGGAATGAGCCTAAGAAGTTCAAAATGGAGATTGATATATTTATTAGTTTTCCATTGGAAATTAAGAATTTTCCACAAAAAGTAGTTTTAATTCTTTTTTCTCTGACAATTTTTTTCTTTCTAATTTTCACAGTAAATTGCAGCAGCTGACTGCCCTCTTTGGTGGTGCCCAGGACAGCCCAGTAAATCCATGTGAGCTGAGGGAGAGGTCTGTCACCCAGTCAGGAGTCCAGAAACCAAGAAATACCAGTTGCACAAGAGGGAGTGAGAGTCCCAGCTCCACCCCAGGATGCCAGAGCTGGTGGCTTACCACTGGGTAGCCACACCAATTGGCACCGGATCTTGGTCTGGTTTGGTGAGTATGTCATTGGAACTAGGACTTCTCCATTTTTTAACAAATATGCATGTTCTACTCAAACCATATCCTACCAAAATATTCCCTCCCATCTCCAAGAAAGGCTCTCTCAAACTTTGAAGATATTTTGGGGTGGAGGGAAAATGGGAGGGTGGGTGAGATGTGAGGAACTAGCTAGTGAAGCATTTCAGGACTGGGGAAAGCTAGAAAAGTGTAAGTATGGAAAGGCAGAGAAAGAAAACACAGTTGAGACATGAGAAGATAGTAGGAGACCTATACCTGGGGTAGGTGTAGGCAGCAGAAGTAATGGGAATCAAGGAGGGAAGGTTTTTTCTCTTCTCTTACACAGTGCTTTGATTCTTGAGTGCTCTGTCTGGTATTTGAGGGCTTCAGCATGATGGTTTTGCATTTGCTGTACGCAAAAGGAGCGGCAGATGCTGTCCCAGTGGGATTACCAGAGTGAAACTGAATTTACAGTCTGTAGCAGCTCCTACAGACAAGGCCAAATCAAATCTCTCCTCTTAAGGGTTGGATTTAGCTGGGAGCTCAAGAGCAGGACCACTTCACAATCCCAGCACTAGTTCCCCATCTCAGATCAGCATCCTCAGAGCATCTTTGCAGTGAATTACCCTTTCTAGATCCCATCACCTGGACAAAAGCAGGAATACAACCTAAATTAAAAGAAGAGTGATGTCTTCTAGCAAGATATGCTGACTCAATGACAGTCTCTGTCTGTCCCCTGCTAGGAGAAATAATGCCAGCTGCAAAAGAAAGAACTGAAAGAGGTGTCACACGCAGCCTGCTCAGTTGTCTTTTGGATGGTGACACATGAACATAAGCATTGCACCCTCAGTTGGCTGAGCTAGAGCTGGAGCCTGGCTGTGCCCTGCATGGATGGAGAGCCCTGACAGAGCAAAGCAAGGTGGACACAGCCCTCTAAGTAGCCCAGCCACTCAACATTAGTGAAGCCCTTGGTTTCTAAACACTGAGTTGCACCGAATTTGAATGCTCCACTGATGACTGAACTGGTAAGGAATACAACCGAACAGCAGGCTGAATACCCAGCGAGGTATTGTGGGTAATTAGAGATTAATTACAATCCCATAGTTTGTATCATGGTTCAGGGTCAGCACGGGGTCAGTGCACATGGCAAACTTAGAGAGCTGTGACTGGATGGATGACGCCAGCTCGGAGTGGCTCAGCAAAGTGAAGCGTATAGAAATGAGGAGCCAGCGAGGCTGGGGAGTGGACTCACAGCCGGGGCACTGGCGACAGCAGTGACACGGAGTTGTGGGGCCTTGAGGCACTGAGAAAATGTTAACAAGCAGCAGAGAGAATACAGCTGCACTAACTATCCAACTGCAACCCTGACTTTTCCAATTAACCTTTTCCAGGCTTTCTAAGATTTGGGAAATCTGGGGCACTGTCCTGTTGTCAAAGAAAGCTCTTAAAGAAAGAAAAGTAGTGAGGAAAACTGCCAAAAGAGAGAGAAAAGAGGAAAAGGGAAAAGTAACCTCTGCTATTTAATATGGCTATTAAATTTTTATTTAAGGCTAAATACAGAAAAATGTTTTGTCAGGCTGCAATGAGCTTTTCAGTAGATGGCATTCACGGGAAATGTGGAATATACGCTTGCAGTTCAAAACCCATTTATCATTAAAACCCTTCCCCTCCCATTGCCAAGAACAATTTGTCATATTTTTATCAACAATCAAGATATGCAAATAGCCCAAGACAGCTGAAAAGGCAAATTCATAACCCCAATATGCAAAATAGACAAGTGATAATGTAGCAAGTGGAAGATACAGAACAGAAGCATTTGGTGGAGAGAGGAATAAATCAATATAAAACTCCCAAGTGGTCATTTTTGGCAGTTAATTATTTGCAGGAAGTTTTTCTCCTTTAAATAAACCATTTTTTTTTAAAGATCATTAAACTAAAAAGCGAGCTTGTAGCATTCAGAGGAGGGTGAAGAGGAGACTGGTTCTTGCAAGGGACAGCTGGTATGTAGAGGATATACCCGTTCTCTTGTGTGCCCCCAGCCGTATCCGCAGGTGGCTACTGCCACTGTGCCTTACTGAATGAGGATCTGTGTAAATTCCCAAGCATATGAACATCAGTTCCTTTCTGTACAACAAGGGAGTATTTTCCCTTCTGCCTGGATTTGATTTCCAGAGGCATCTGTGGATTTCCCAATTCCTGCCCAGTGCTAGGAAGCATTTCAAATTATTCTTTTTAATTTCTAGGGTGGTATTAATATTTATGCCATTTTAATAATAGACAAAAACATTTTTCTTTTTCAGCACCAGCTCTCTGGATATGAGGTGCTTCAGAAAGGTAAAGTTCCTGATTGCGTTGACAAAATAACACTGGGGTTTTTTTTCATAAATTGCATCCACACATATCAGAGATTTTAACACAAAAGCAGGTCTCTAGCATTACCTCTATTGGCAACTGAAAACAGTAGAGAAATGAAGTGAATGGACCTCAGTAATGGAAGAGGCAGTAGCAGAGAGGAGATCATTACTGATCCCAACTTCTAAACCTCCATCCTTGCCACCAAACCCCAACAATAAAAATCCATACGAAGTATCATTATTTTTACCTTCCAAAATGCTCAGGATAACCTTAAGGTCTTTCTTCAATACCTAAATCAGAGAAACGAGCCTATAGAAACCTCTGATTCCTGAACGGGGAGAGGTGGGAATGGCCAGAGAAGTTGACTAGAGAAGCACAAACCTGTCCAGAGGGTTGGGAAACCCTGAACCTCCCAGGGGAGAGGTTGGCTGATTGGAGGGAGCAGCACAGCTATTGCAGAAGGAGAAATCTTGAAACACAGTAGTTTGAAGACCAGAAGTGGCAGCAATAGTAGCCTGTCTAGCACTTTCCCACTTCTGTGTCAGCTCTCCCCTGAGCATCCAGAAGTCTTCTCACCTTTCAAGTCCAAACAGTGTTTCTGCTGTCTGCACCCTGAATGAATGCTACACAGTTTACACAAAGGGATTTCACACCATCAAATAACTAGTATTTGAATTTCCTAGGTATAAATACCAGTTGACCCTTTCAGTTTTATCAGACGAGCATCACAGTTATATTTATGAGGCTTTCTCTTATGCTTTCCCCAATGACAGATGATTTGTGTTCTTTCATCCCAGGGTTACCTAGCCCCACAGAGCCATTACAGTGCAAAATCAAAGAGCTGTGTTTAACATTCTAAAAGTGAATAAAAAGTACATGAAGTGGAAACTGAAATGTTTCCTTTAAAAATACCTATTTTCTAGTCACATGTAAGTATGCTTGCACATTTAAACATCCTATCCATAGCTCTGGGAATCAGGGGATTTCCTGACACTAAGCACTAACTCTTAAGTGCATTAGTACTTAACTTAGTGGGAGTGCCTGACCTGCTTGTGCCAAGGGATTAATCCAAATGCCACATTTCTGCTTACCTACAGCACTGAGCTGAGATGCGAGTGAGGGGTGATGGGTTAAAGAAACTGCTGGACGGACATCACTCTCCAGTTCCTTCCAGTATATCCAAAATTATTATACAGTTGAACAGAACTGCATGGCTGAGGTGGCAATGTCCCTTCTCCAAAGATTGGTGCAAGTTGTCCTTTGGTATTTCATTACCACATCATTGCATTCGAAGTTCAAACCAAGCAATGTCAGTCACCTTTGCATACCTTGGGTATACACAGGCACAAATGGCAGATACAATTGCATTTGCTACCTTTTAAGACTGTAACAGATTAAAAATAAGGAGTGACCAGGTCTATAGGTTCAAACCTCTTAGATTTGGAAAGAACAGGTCCATACTAAAGCCTAATAACCTTGCATTGTACCCAAATGCAACAAGCTGTCTTATTTTCTTTAAAAAACACAGAATTATGCATTTCCCTGTGAATCTCTCAACCTCATAGGATACCAAGAAAATCTGACTTGTAACTCTTACCAGTTTTAATAGAAGATATTACTGTCTGTGAATAACAATTACTTCATATGAAATATCTTTACTGTTGTCTTCTTCTCCAGTGTAGCCAGTGACCTACATTACCTGTGCAGAAATCCAGCCCTGATTCATTCTTTGTCTCCAGGAGCCACCTTGGGAAAGGTGTATTTTTGGCCTGTTCCCAGTACACAGTTGGATCTGAATGCCATAGTGGATCTAAAGATATTCATTGCATGCAAACACAAACTCTTTTGACTAATCTATTTCCTTGATTTCAGGGATGGTGAGCCAGTTTGTTCACAAAGAAAAGAACATTTCTTGCAAGTGTTTGCCTTTCCTCAGAGAGTGGTTCTCCAGGGGCACAAGAGAATAAAGTTTGCAGAGCATCCACAGAAACCTGCCACTTCTTCTAGGGTTCTTTGTTCTTTTCATGAAAACCTCTCCAGCTATAACAGAAAAAGGAAAAACATGGGCCAAAATGTTTGTTCCACTGAAATAAATTGCAAAATCCCACCGATGCCAGGATTCCTTCCTGATTTTCCAGAAGGATTGAGAATATCCTCAAGCAAAGATTTATCCTGCAAGAGCAAGAGAATTGGAACCAGACGTTTAACGCAGTTCAAGTATGTAAAGCGTATTTGTAGAGTAATGGATAACTGCTTGTAATTTTCCACTGATTTTCCATAATTTTTCATAGAGCTGTGCAGTTAAAAGCAGTTTACTGAGGGGTTGTGAAGGGACAAAGCCTTTTTCAAGCTCTCTGTCAGATGATGACAGAGCTGCATTTTCCCTTCACTTCTCTTGCAATATCACTGTTGGCCCTGCAGTCCTATTTGTGACTGAAACATTTATCATTTCCAGATCAGCACCTAAATGTAACAGCCAACAGAGGAACATGGCAAAACTGGCCATATGTGATAATTTCAGCAAAATGATCATTGGTCTGTACCTCTGTAGATGTTTTCAGAGGCAGAGCAGGCTCCTGTAGAGCAGAGAGCCATAAGGCTCTGTTCAGACACAGAAATCTGCAAAAGCAAAAGCAAAGCCCAAACTCAGACTAAACTGATGGTACAGCTGATATGGGAGAGCAAAGTCAAGGAAAGAAGGCACCTTCTACTCTCAGGTCCCAGGGCAAGTACGAGGAAAATCTTCCTCAACAAAGGAATCAGAAGAAGAACAATTTCATTAAAAGGCAAAGAGGATTAGCTGTGCCACACCTTGGGAGCTGGAGACAACCAAGTGAGCCAAGCACTGCAGGGCACCCTGGCATTGGGTCCTGACAACTCTCTCCATCTGGGTCTTACACAGAGATCTCCAGGAGTAGGCTGCATGGGCTGTTTCTCTTCCACAGACCTCATAACACACTCTTTTCTGCCTTTTATAAAGATTATCATCTCAATGCAGTCTTTTCAGATCAGAACAGAAATTGTTTTAAAATGTGAACTTTTTGATGCAATTTGAAATGTCCTAGAGAATAGAAATTCTGAATTTCTCTAGAGTCTATAGGGCACTAGCCAAGGGCAGATGGAAGGAAGAGAAAGCAGGCACAGCTGAGGATTGGATAATATAAATTGAGAAAACTCACAAAAATAAATAGCTTAGACCCTTTTCTTAAAGGAAAGCTCATTGTACCAAGAAAAGCTGCTTCAGTCATGAAATAAAATGATAAAAGAATGTGAAGTTGTAAAATTCTCTGAGCCCTATTTAATGTCTTTTGATACACACTGGTCTGGTTTGAATTCCTACTCCCATGCAAGGTGAACCAGTGTATTTTTTTCATGTATACATGATTACATTGATATATTATTAAAACAAGCTAATCAATACTGTGGAAAAAAGGTAATATAAAATAAATAATAAATAATTTGAAAGTAAGGAGCATATCCATATTTTACCATCCCTCATTCAACTACCACTAATAAACTTTATTAATCATCACTGTTGACCAGCCAGTGGCTAACCACTGTGTTACTTGAGACTTCCCAGACCATATTTCAGAAATTTAAGAAAGACAACTCATGTTTCATGGAAGTAATTAGACAGGCCCAGTAGCTAATTATCTGGGAACATTGCAAGAATGATTGACTGTCATTTACTTACTATGAGATGAGGTTTATTTTTTTCCGGAAATACATCTTGATGTTGCATTTATGCAAAAGATCAAGCAGCCACCATCAGAGAGAGGTGAGAGCAACAGTGATCAGCAAAGAAATCCTGAGCAAATGGAATTCCTGGTGGAAGCATCCAAATCCGAGCCTACCAAACACTATTAGTAACATTTGTGATCCCGTCACAGCAGCCTTGTAATTCAAATGTCCTCACATCCTCGCACCATCTCAACCTTGCTCATTGACATTTGTGACAATAATTTCAACAGGGATAGGTTTGTAATATAGCAATGATAAAAGAGAAAAGATCAAGAATGACATGGTCTTCCAGGAGAAGTCAAAGAGGAGAGAACTGATGGCTTCTCTGTTCTCATTGGTGGATTGATTCCCTTTGGCACCATGGTAGAGTCATGTCTTCTGGGATGTGACCTCAGCATACAGAGATGGATCTGGGTTTAAACTAAAATTTGCCTCAATATATTTTGGAATTGCAACCGCTTCTTTGTTCATTCATATCATTTCATCTAAGTGAAATCCTCAATTAAAAGTCGAAAAAGTCTTAAAAATTTGAAGGAGTTTTTGGCCAACAGTAAAACAGTCACATACTTTTCTTAATCGGGTGTGTAACTATGAAAAACTCCTGAAACTCAATTTGGTAATTTCAACTCCAAATCAACTCCCTTTGGAATTATTTTTATTTTTTTTTTACTAATTTAAAAGCAACTTGCTTAGAAGCACTGGAGAACAGCTTGTTGTCTGATATTACTTTCTACTTCATTTTTGCAGGTGGCATACCAGCAGAGAAAAAAATTCAAACCAAATCACTCTTCCATCTGCTTCTGTCTTTTGTAGGCATTTAAGCAGAACTTACTTATTTTAATCTTTCTATTTGATTGACATTTTCTGAGTGGGAGAATGACATACAGTACCAGTTCACAATTTTTTAATGGCCAATTGAGAAATTAAAGAAAAATCATGATCTCTGAAAGAATTCCTGCCCCAATAAGATTAATACTGCAAACACTAATTACTTTCTTATTATCATTTCTGTGTGACAGGAGCATCTAGCAGCATTACTTTACAGGCAAAAATCACTGACAGCTGCCATCCTTAATCCCAGTTCAGGCCTGCTCTAGGCAAATCTTACATCCTTATTACTGAGAATTTGATTGAATAAAGGCAAGGTCAGCACTTTCAACATAGTCCCCAGGATAACTCATTTTTCACTTATCATTTTAGGTTTGTGTGTGAACTACCTACATTATTAAAAGAGGAAAATTGTTTATGAAGAACAAACATTTGTATGAAACCCTATCGTTATGATGGCGTTGTTTGTTAGAGGCAATTTTATTTACTGATCTTATTGATACACTCCTATGTTGATGGACAAATTTATGCAAAACACAGACATTTGTTTCATCTGCCACATCTACAACTTCAACAACCTTACAGTGCATTTAGTGGTGCCTCAATAAACAGGTATCTCAGTGTGGATTAATTACTCTCAGAAATGGGAGAGTTTGTAGCTCACCAGTGAGCTCCACTCACCCACGTGGGCAGTGCTCTGATATTTGCCCAGGTATGACCTACAAAGTCCTCAGGCTCACATGTTAAAAACCCTGCTTTTGCTTTCATGATGCAGCAAATATAAGTAATTTCAATTTTTTGTTTACAACCGAAACAGAGAGGTTCAGAGTACAGGGGAAGAGGAGGTCACACAAACTTACAGACAAACCAAAAACCCATCAGTAGCAGGGTTCAATTCTCATGGTGATGAATTTGCACCCCAAAGGGATTAGAAGTCTATGGGCTTCAATAATACTGATGAAGTTCATACTCTAAAAACACAGGTGATGAACACATTCTTGTAGGATTTTAATGAAAAACAAAATGTATTTTACTTTTGCATGTACAGTTTCTGTGTAACTGCGTGGTCAGAGAAGTACAATTGTCATAGATATTACTATTCTATCTTGATCAAATGGTGATTTTTAATTATCAAAAACTAGAAAAGGAATTATTTTAATTTTTTTTTTTTTTAAGAAAGTTGCACAGCTGATTTTCTAAATAAATATTTCTTTAAAAATGGAGTAAATTACTGTAAGTTTACAAAATCTACCTATTTGATTACCAGGCTTTTCCTTGGTGATCAAATAAATCACTTTTTGATTCAACCTCTCATAAATATCATGCCAGTGCAAGTACAAAATCTACTTATCTACTGGCAAATGCACATGACAGCTTAGTAAGGCTGAGTGATTCATTTGCACTGTGGTATTCATATACTATAGATAGGCTTCATAAAACCTTTAATGATTATAGTTAATAAAAGTAAGCTTCAGTGACAGCAAAATACACTGAAGGTACAATTAGAGACTATGTATTGGGTGAGTAATGAATATGAAGCTAATTAAAATTCTACTACTCTTCCAAAAAATGGCTGCTAAACTGTGATTCAGCTCTCCTAATCATTTGTTAAAATATTATACAATGTATGTTTAAATAAATCCTGAGGTGGTTCATTACCTACCTTATATAGTGGGATAAATCTCAGTCTTTCTGAGTCTATGGATATTTTACGCTATTTCTAAAAGCCTGACATAATTTGGCAGGATAGACAGTCAACAGAACTTTAAATATCTATTTCTGAATATTTTCTAACCTTTTCTCCTTCTTATATATGGCAATGTAGCTGAATTAATTGGGCTTGTGATTGTAATTCAACAATTTATTGGATAGACTTTTTCCATCATTTTCTCTGTGATGGCTGTTAAACCTAGACATACAGGTCATATCATGTAGCTCTGAAAAAAATTACCCAGGTCGGTGTGAAAATCCAGAGGTGAAGGCACCTCCTTACATGGTGCACTCTGCCAAAACATCCTTAGTTAGCTTGGAAGGATGATACACTATTCTTCTATTGCCTATTTCTACCTCCTACACAGATATTGAAGGGGTAAATCAGAGCAGGATGGTAAGTGCTGTATTGCCCTAGAAACCCATTTTTCAGGCTTGGATGATCATTTTTTTTTTTCCGTTTCAAAAGTAATTTCTGTATACATTTTTCAACATTCACTTAAGTGGTTTCTTAGGTATCCCTGCCACAATTAAAGGGGTCTCTGCACAACCTAAGTAACTTCTCTAATAGATCTAAGAGAGCTAAGAGAATTTTGTAGAAAATCAGTCGCATCATTTTCACACATTAATTATCCAGAACTGCTTAGCCTTGTTTGCTGTTCAGGTAGAGCAAGAGATAGATTTGTGCTTCCAAATAACTGCTGCTACCTTTGGGTAAGTTGTACATACAGTCTACCATCAAGCTGCAAGGGTTTTGCCTTGGAAACAATGCTTATAAATAAAAGTATTCCAAAACATAGCAACAAGAACATTTCTTACACTCTTCATGACAACATACCAAGATCCTTAATAGTGACACAGAAAAGTGCATAGAATGTGCACAATACCCAGCTTAATAAATTACAAAATACTAATTTACAAATTCTTTCACTTAATCTTCTCATGCTTGTCATGACTAAGGTAAATGCAAGCGTTATAAGCTTCATCATGCCAAGCTGCATCTCAGATATGCCCTCCTAAAGAAGCACCACAGAGAAAGGAACCTGCTAGGAAATACCTCACCCATTCCAGCCCCAGATCTCCTCCTCTGGAGTGACCAGCAGGAATTCTGCACACACTCCGTCATGTGTCCCGGCACTATGACACACCTTCTACCACAGCAGCTCAGGAGTACGGTTTAACTAATCAGGAAACAAATCAGAAAACCTGGATGCCCATTTGATCCAAACACTCTAACTTAAACTGTTAGTTAGGCACAGTACCTGTCTAACTCAGAGCTGGTCTGACTCATGGCGTCTGCTCCCAGTCAGGGTGTATCTTAGGAAAAAAGAAACACAAGAGTTACAAGTTGGAGCAGAGCAGCCCCACAGAGGCCTCCAGAAGCCAAGTGAAATGGCTGTAGGTCAGCCCTCACTTCAGCAAAAGCTAATTCAAGTCCCGTTTGACTCTGAGGCAGATACCCCAGGGTTGGACACTGCATCAGGCAGAAAGGCTGCCTTAGTCCTGTGTGCACTGCTACAGCCAGAGTGGGGGAGGCACACCAGGCACAGCAGTGTCTAGTCCTCTCCTGACTAATAATTAGTGCTCTACCTGGGACAGGCACAGGATTACTTTGGAAAACAGGAAACAATGCAAGAAGCATTACTCAAGCAAGTCCAGATGTTACCCACAGTATCTGGAGGGCATACATGCGCAACACAGAGGTTTTCACCAAATGGTTTCCCAAACACACCAGAGCTACTGAAAAAAACCCACATTTCTAAATGGTTTTAATACTCCCCTGTTTACAGAAATGAATGGACAGAGTCTATGGCCCCCTTGCTCTTAATAAGTGTGACCCAGAAGTCACTTGTGACCCATCTCAGTGATGTTTCTACAAGGGTAGTGGCCAACTGACCATCATCTTCCATCAGTGCCAGCACAGTCTTGTCACTGGTGATTTTATTTAGTCAGTTGTTCAGAGCTCTGATACTGGACAGAAAATGAGACAAGAATCAATGGTGAATAACCTATGGATATGTTCTTTCCTTCCTTTAGATAACAGATGTCTGGAGTGAGCCTGGACTGGGGCTGTAGTCAGTGATATCAGATATACTTTTAATGGTTTTTAGATCCCCTACTTTAGACTGTGTGCATTACATTATATTAC
Source organism: Lepidothrix coronata (assembly GCF_001604755.1). Taxonomy (NCBI): domain Eukaryota; kingdom Metazoa; phylum Chordata; class Aves; order Passeriformes; family Pipridae; genus Lepidothrix; species Lepidothrix coronata. The sequence continues at coordinate 1,688,991 of NW_016690209.1, read as the reverse complement.
AATGGAAGCTCTTAAGAGGGTTGACATTTTATTGGAGGCTGAATAGTTACTTCTAACAAAGCAGAACCGATCCTTTGCTTTGAGATCAGACACATTTTTGTTATGGTCACTGTCAATGGTCACATGGTGTCTAAAGCAGATTCAAAGAAAAAACAGGAAACAGAGTCTGAATCTGTCAATGCAAAATTTTCCCTGAAGTGGGAAAATATAGGAAGTTGAATTTCTTTGCAAATGGGCTTTCTCTGTAGCTCTCCTTACTCCAAACAAGGTGCATGAACAGACGCTTTTTTCCTATGAACTGCTGGAGTTGTTCACCATTCAGTTTCTGTTCTGAAAAGCTCTAGCAGCCGATAAAGCTGCAAAGATGTCAGCATTTGCTAAAGAAGTCACTGGCCTGTGCTGGCTTTCTTTGCAATGGTAACATGCAAGAAGGAAGAAAAAAATCAGCCCACTACAGTTTGCCTCTGAGAGCATTTGCTGAATGAATTCGCCTTCACTTGGTCTTTGCCTTTGTCTTCTTATTCACAGGTATAAAGGCAACCCTGGACAGTCTGAGGTCAAAAGAAACCCTAATGTCTGGACGTACCTCTGCCCTGTAACTTCTGAGTCTTCCAGGATCATCTCCTCATGCAGAACTGGCAAATATTATACCATGCATTTACAAGCAAGTATTATGGTGTCAAAAGTGAATCTCACCTCTGCAAAATTGCAGATGACCAAATTTTGAGCAGGAATTAGGATAGAGTAGGTAATAAACAACTACTAAGAATTTTCTTTCCTTCTCTTTGTATCAGCTAAGAAAGGGACAAAGAATAAAACCAAATGTTGTTCTTTTACCAGACTAGGTATTTTTACACACTGCAATACTGTGCAGTTTTTGCTGAGAAAAATATAAGCAGAGAAGTTTACTTTCATAAGCATTCATTTAATTTTGCCAAACTGGCAATAATTACATTCTTTGGCCCAGTCCTTAATATCCATCTGAATATACCAACTCATGATAATTTAAATTTTCCAAGAACTATTTGGTGAAAATCAAACACTTGAATTTCTGCTCACCTTGCCAGTTGCCCTGCCCTTTGCCAATAACAAAAGGTTTTAAGATAGAAACTGGACTATTTAACCTTCATTAATCATTCATACTGTTCAAACACATCATCCAGTAACTGAAGAGGGGTTAATGGTAGCTAAGCTTGAGGCTGTTGTCAAAAGTAGGTTTAACTTTCTATGAACTCACTGGACACAAAGAATGCAGCCTGCTCACTATTCTGAATGTCACCAGCTCGCAGCAAACTGATGACTACTAATGGTAATTAAATACCTCTGCAGCTATTTGTACCAATAACAAAGAGTTACTGTCAGAACTTGAATGAGGTCCATCTGCCCATTTTTAAAGAATGTTAACATTCTGTAAGTGATAAAGCAGATGGCAACCCAAAAAGGGGAGACAAAATCAAACTTCTGTATTATAGTCCCTTTCTGGACCTGCTCTGGATTTCCTAATGTTTCTCCTCAAAGACAGAACTTTAAGAGTAATACTTCCATACAGATCTGTTTTCCCATGGCAGATTTTCCCACTATTTCCTTTTATTACAGGTTGTAAATCCTCAGTCCCAGTGAGTTGATGGGGAAGGGTCATTCTACTGCTGCTCTGTCCATCCTCACTTCACCATGGACTTGTAACTTGGTGCCAGTCAGATTTGAACAGAGGATGAAAACACAGTTACTTCTCTGTCTTTCTTGGTAGGCTGCAAGTGGTGCAAGGTTTAACTGTGTATATTTGAAAAGATAGTGCAAAGGTTCCTCCAAATTAGTCCTGTAGAGTTTTATTAATGCACTTGACTCTCATGACATTTGTGAGTACATACAGAAAAGAGCTTTTCTTCTTTGCACTTTTAAAAATTATACTATGTATTTTTCTAATATCTATCACCTTAGGATTCACATTTTGTTCAGGAGAATTATTTAAACTGAATCCTACTGGGTTTGTTCTGTTAATTTCATTTGCAGATAGATTAAGTGTTCAACCATTTAGTGACTCTCTCTATTGATTCAGTAGGCAGTCCCCACACAGCAGGCAAAGCTTTGATGGGCTGAGTTGTTTCCCACTGTAGAATAAATGCTTTATCCAAGTGACTCCTTGGTGATAGAAGCAGGGTAGTGCTAGGGAGAGTCAAAACTTCTGCATTTATTTACTGTTCTTATCAGTACATTGTTCATTAACAGACATTTATGCAAATAGAGAAAAATACTTGTTTCATCTGCTACATTTAATCTCAACAATCCTACAGGGCGTCAGAGGTACCTTAATAACCAGCTATCTCTCTGTGGGTGAGATATTCTCACTCTTGGTGCAACCATGTCCACATCTTGCACAGGAGCTCTGGCTATGGCCCACCATTGCCCCATCTCAAATACATTTGTGATGCCTAATCTGAAAATACATATTTCTATTGTCTTTGTAGGGTCACCTTGACAGATTTCTGTATTGATCCAGTATTTTAATGAAAACACTACCTTATTAGTACTATGTTTTAAATACCGTATCTGACACCTCAAGGGTTTTTTACTGTAGCAAATAACACTAATGGCTGCAACTAAACTTTGAGCTTTCAGCCAGGATCAGAAACTCTGAAAACACTGGTTTTGATTGCAAGATTTCTATTTTTAAAGGAAAGAGAAGCATTGAGATAATTAATTTACTCTTCACATTTCTTAAACTTCTGCCTCATTTTTAAATAATTATTCATACTTTTCATTTCTGTGCTTGAGAAATAGTTAAGAATTTTTTCCCTGAATTAAAACTAATTCATTAGAATAATAAATGAAATTATGCTCTGGAGCAGGGAAAGCTAGGGACAATTTACAGACAAAATTCTCATCTTTTGTAGCATCATCTTCAACATGCCAACTCTTGTTCAAATATAAAAAAACTCAGCCTTTCCTAGGTCTTAGTTCAAAAAGGCTCTCAGCATATAATATAATTCCATATAATAGTCCTGCTGCCCTGGAGAAGTGAAGTTCTCTGAGGTCAGTAGAACCATCACTGTACCCATATCCACCTAGTTTATCTGTATGTCTTGCTGAATCAGAAGTTGATATCTGACATCCTATGTCTGCATTTGTGCCTATTGCTGGTTCTAAGGTATGTGCTCTTGTGATGACTGAGGCTATTACTGAGTTACACCTGTTGAACACTAATTTAATACTGTGCAAGTTGTCAGATGGGATGTTTACAAGTACCAGTGCACAGATGTCCCTCTGTATCCATAGGTGCCTATAGAGATGTGTGCTTCCTTCCACCAAAATCTACAGAACACACATCTGAACTGCTGAACATACTCAACCAACTTCTGTCAGTCCATTTTGACCAGTAGCAGTACAGCAATCTCCTGAAACTGCTACTACAAGCACACACTCAAAACACTATCAATTTCATACTGACTTGTATTATTTATATTTTTTCCTTAGAAAGAGCAAAGTTTATTTTATAAGCAGATCAGAAATCCCATGATCATTTAATGCAAATCCTTTCGTTGTGTCAATTTGTTTTAAAAGCAGGTTGTTGGAACAACACTTGGGTCTACATTAATTCTGGCAGATTTAGTGCTGTACACCCCATCACCCCGACAGACTGGCAGAAATCACATAGCTGACATTACACTGGTATCAGACTGTGTATCCACAAAAGCTGTATTATTTTACCTAAAATGTCTTGAAGTAAACTAATGTAATTTCCAAGTGCTGGTTGCTTTAATGTTCAAGGTGAAGGGAAAATAGTTACTGACTTCACAGACCACTCATTTTACAGCAGACTTTTTTCACCACCATTTGTATTTGACTGTTCTGCATATTTTTAATACTAGTGTTGAAATATAGAAAGTACTAAGATTTTTGGCTGTTCTAGTGAGGTAAGTGCTCATCCACAGTCACACAGATCCTCAGGGAGGAAAGCAGCTGTGGCCTAACTGGGTTTCACTGACCTTCAAGGACTTACTTCATAGATTCCATCCTCAACTCTTTTCCACAGGACACCCCCCTTCCTCAGCCAGCTCACAGTGGCAAAGGTGTTACACAGGCTATAACAGACCCACAACCTCCCAGTACTTCACAGCCCTCACAGTACTGCACACTGAGACTACCCAGGATTTCGGAGACACGAGCTGGTGAGAGCTCAGACCCCACTACTTCAATAAAGGCCCCCAGGCTCTTGAATCTAAAGGAGAATAGCACTTCACATGAACTGAAGAACAGCTGACTTTCCACACAGGGAAGAGCAAAATAATTTTTTAAAAAGTTAACTGAACTTTTTGAACTTCACCAACGGTTCATCTTTGAGATCACACTGAGCTCCCTGTGAAGATCTGGGCAGCTTCATATCCTGGCTGGCAGTATCACAGTGAGTCATTACTGAGCAGATAACAATCCAAAAGGAGGAGCATACCTCTCCTGTGCTGATGTAAGGAAAACGTATGGAGATGTCAAACCACAGTTGTTATACATCAGGCCTGTCTGATCCTGCGAGTAATTGCTCCAGAGTTAGATACACTGTATGATTATTAAGCCCTCTGTGGCCAAATATCATAAAATGCTCACAGCCTTCCCTGTGTGGCCCAAGGCTGATGCATAAAGGAGATGCTTCTTACCTGATAAATGTCAAAACTGAGAGGAGGAACCTCACCTCTGCAAATTTCAGAGGACTTGTCTCTCCTCAAGTCTGCAACCTTTCCCTGAAGGGAGGCTAAAAACCAACACTCCAGAAAACTAAAGCTGCAGGGTTACTCTGCCACTTCCTCCTTGGGGAACCAATCATATCAAATTTTCGCATTGATTTCATTAATTAACCAACTCAAACACACTGTGGATAGCTGTAAGGCTCTAACAAAGGCGTGCACCAGGCAGGCACAAGGTGGCAAATGAAGTTACAGAACTTCTTTAGTGAATGATTTCTCCCTGTGATTACATTGATTTATGTGCTGGTAAGCATTTGTTTCATTAGGAACAAACTGTTGATATGTCTGCAGGATGTGTATTCACAGTGCTCCTGAATGCCTTTTGAAGCTCATTTGTGAAGTTGTCAGGCTCAATACAGATAAACATTGTGTTTGATATTGTTTTTGCTGTGAGGGATTTGCAAATTACATTGTTAATCCCTCTCTGAAGGAAAGAAGCATTTATCGGCTAAGAAAAGTGAACTTGTTTGGTGACAGGTTTTTTGATATAGAAGTTCAAATGCACAATATTTTTCTCTCACATCCCTAGTGAACGTTGCAAATTCTTGACTGAGAAAAATAAGTAAACACTTTCCCTAAGTAGAAATAAGAAACTCATCATGATCACACAGTTTACAAGAACCCTGTACACGTTGACACTGCTTTCTGTCTCATTGTGCTCACATGGTTGTGGTTTGGTCTTTAAATTCTTCAGAGCACCAAGATGCAATGCACTGCTGTATAAACTGCACGTGACAGTTTAAATAATGCCCCCACACTTAACTAGAGATCGACATAACATAATAAAACCAAGTATCCAACTTGATCCTGCAGGGAAACACATAAACTTTATAAAAGACATTCACGTTCTTTTCTCTGCTCTTTTGTGTACTTGTACTGACCTACACGGTGCTGAGGAGCTCCCTGTCACCCTTTTTTCAGTTTGTCCAGCTCTTCAGAAATTAAGATACTGTTATTTATTGTCAATGATATTTTTATTCTAGTGATAGGATATTTGAGACTGGAGAGTGACTTAAGACTGTCATTTTGTCTATGTACAGGTCCTGTGCACCTGGAATTATCTCCTCTTTTCTGAACTACTTTAGCTGTTTTGATCAAATGTGTTATCCCTCCCTAAACACCTTGTTTCTCTGATACCCTTAGATTAAGATGCAACATAAATGCAACCCTTAATGATTCTATGATTCTGTGTGTTACCCTGGACATAAAAATAGGTGCTTTATTTCTCACTGGTGAGATGAGACACATGTGAGACCTATCAGCAAATTAACATGTTACAGGGTGAAACATCTCTTGTCATAGTCCCACCACATGGTGCATGTACACATTCTATCCATGGGTGCAAAGTTTCTTACTGGTGCTACTACCAAGCTTACTCCCTATGTTAATTTCTGAGCAACTCAAAATGGCAGTTTTTCCTCAAAACATACATGCAACTAACACTAGTCATGCAGAAATCAACACTGAAGAACAGGTAACACCACAGAGATTTATCAGTTATGTTTGTAGTTCACACTCTGTAGAAAGAGCTGACCTTATACATAAAGCAAAATAATAGAGGTCATGCACATCACAGACAAGAGCCATAAAGGTTTTTCTGCCTGTTTGTCCTCTCTGCCATTATTAGAGTGTTTGCAAATACCCATGAAATTCTAGCACCTTGAGTTACCTAATGAAGTTAAAGAGACATTAGTAGTAGAGTCATGTCACCTAACCTTAAATCCATAATTCAGTCAGATAATCTCAGTTATTCCTTTAAAATCACAGGCTTCTCCACAGAATAAAGCAAGGCTCTGAAGTCCTGCTGCATAGGGTCAGCCAGAAACTTCTCTCCTCTGACTGTAAAGGAGACATAAAGTGACTAACTTAGCCAGTTGAGAGAGGTGCCTAAGGCTGAGGTATAAATACCTCCCTTAAGATGAGTATTTTTAGAAATGGGTTGCTAGAACTATTAATTCTTAAAAAAATATTATAGCTTCAGAGTTTATATTGCTACTGGCTACTTAGTGTATAAGATGGATCCTCTTTCACCCTCATAGTTTGCTGGAGTTTGGTTTGATTTTCTGTAGTCAAGAATTTTCTCTTTCTTTATTTTGCCCCGAATTTTTCTACAAATTAAGACCTCTCTGGCCGCAGAAAGACACATTGAGTAGAAATTCAAAGGACCTGGTACAATTTGCTAAGAAAGAAATTTACATCTCCTCACACCTGCCAGCACTGAAGGAAACCTTCTCAAAGAGAAACAAATCTTGAGTGATGCAGACTGTAGAACAGAGACATCTCTGTGTAATGAACAGGTTCACCAATATGCACTGCAGCAGAGATATCTCAGAGAAAGTCCATAAAAAAGAGTACTTTCTCCTCTGCCTGTTTCCATTCAGGTTATTAGATTGCGGGGAGCAGGATGTGGAAGGGAGGAAATGTTATTCCATATTACAGACACAAAGCCAAGTGAAAAGTCCAGGATTACACAAAAACTGCCACATTGCAGTCAGTGCTACACCTACATGACAGACAGCCATGCTCTAAGTACTGGATCGTTCTTCCTCTCATGAATTCTCCTGCACCTCCATCTGCCCTGGCACAGTCACATTCAGTAGCACACACTAAAACAACTCCAATAAAGCAGGCCTGCCTTGCAGCCTTTGCTTTCTCTGCAGAGCAAATTACCCTGAAAGCAGAAAGAAGAAGAAATATGTGTCAGGCCTGCCTCTATGCTGCCTGAAACAGAATGGAGAAACAGGGAAGTATTCTACATGTACTTTAAGGAGCCCGGGAGATTACTGTTACCTCTGAACAGCACTCTCTCCTGGCAATGAGCATGACCACTACTCATTGCTACTTTGTGCATAAGCTAACACTGAGAAAGCATCAGTCGTGTTACTGACATGACTAGTGCTTTGGAGGGATCCTTGAACACAGCTATCTCTTGTTGGTTAATGAGGGCTTTGAAAAATTGCTCATCTTGGCCAGTACAAAAACAAGCATTCATGGAATGGAAACCTTCCCCCTTTAACTGAAAAGCTCTATGTAAGCAAAAGGTTGCTTCGTGTTTGACACTGTTTAGCTAAGCGTGGCAATGAGTGAAGTCTTTTCCCCCTTTACAGAGCTTGGTATTTAGATGCACTCTCTTTTGTGCTAAAAATAACAAAGGGACCATTTGGAAGAAATCAGAATAGATGAGCTGATACATTATTGATAGAAATTTCAAGCAGCCTGCCACTCTTGTTATGTGGTTGAAGCTCAATTTTTAATGAAGCAACCTATGAAAATCTGATGGGGTGAAAAACATGACCTCTCAATGATACTGTACACAGAAGTTCTCATCAGATAGCTGAACTGCCCCCTTTCACAGCCCATCAGAGATCTACCTCAGCTTGACCCTAAGGATTACAGGCAAAAGAGACAATACCCTGACTCAGACAGGAAAGGTGGCATTAGAGGGATGCACAACTCTGAAAGAGGACTAAACAAACTAGACTTTTCTTCTATTGTGTGGAGTTTCCATCATGTGCATACTGACTAACACTCCGTCCTATTAGAAACACACCTCCAATTCGCTGAGAACAGTTACTGAAACATTGTTTGTACAGAAAAATCCATGGGAATCATACCATTAAGTGCACCAAGTGCAGAATAGCATGACAAGGAGGTACACTGAATAACCAGAAAAGACTAGCAGAAACAGGTTTTAAAACATATGAGCATAGGATTATCAGAAGCCAGTTCTGGAGCATTTGTTCTCAAGGAAGCAAGAATGGAGAACTTATGCAACTGGGTTTTTTTTTTGTAAGAGGTGAAGTCTTTTGTTAAGATAACCATTCCACTGCAATTTGACTGGTTCCTTATTTCCTACAACTGTGATAACATCCTCAAACTGCAATCAGAGAACCTGCTCAAATAGGGATCTTCTAACCCCATTTTCTGAAAACTAGAAATGAAGTGCATATAAGTAATCCTCTTTCAGTCATTTACCTTCTATTCTGATAATGAACCAATATATGCTTCTGTTTACCAAAATGCTAACACTTCCACTATGAATACTGGCTAACTTATAGTTGCTGCCCTGTATACAAATATAACTCGCTGGCCTGCAGTAAAGTTACATTGATGATTGTGGCCGTGACAACGATAAAAAGATGACATTCCTGCGGTTGTATTCAAGAGTTCACTACTCAGAATAAGGAAAGAATTAAATGAAAATGTTTTCTTAAAATTAATTATAAGATGTGTTCATATGTCAGGGACATAAGTATAATGATTCAGCAACATAGTATGTAAAAATGGGATGCTCAACAGCACACTTCACAGAAAATATTAAGTCATGAATACTGACCTTTATATAGTAAAAGCCACATTTTCCCCTGGCATTCATGAATCAATTTTAATGAAGGCAGTGGTGTCACACCTGCAGATTCCAAGAGGGTACTGGCTGTACAGGGCTTGTTACCTGTCCAGATAAACTGTCCTTATTCAGTTCAAGTTCTCCTGGGCCAATAGTGCAAAATCGCTGATCTGCCTTCAACATAATTTCTAGTATATTTTTTAATTCTTTAACTTTTATTATTGCATTTCTAAACAGAATTATATGTTTCTGTATTGTGCCAGTCTTCAGAGAAAAATTAGAAATACTACGGAGCATTCACTGGCACTTCATAAGTGAAATTGTTAGGGTACAATACAAACATACTATAAACCTCCCGTCTTATAACTCGTAAGTGTGAAAAGGTATTCCTAACATATTACGCAAAGAGCATCACTTGTTATCAGTAATCACTTCACAACAGAATATAATCACTTTCACAATGGAAGAACAAGGAAAAGGGGAAAAGAAGGAAAGAAAAGAAGTGGAACAATACTTGTCAAGAAAATGTCAAAATTAGAGCCTTTATCTCCTCTGAGTTATACTACCACAAATCCACCAAGAGCAGAGAGACTATTGCTAAGTGTTGTGTTCAGAAATCACCTGGCTCTACAAAGTGACCTACATTCAAGTCATGCCTAATCACAAGACCCCTCTTTTTGCCAGACTTCTGAACTCAGCTCCAGCAGGATATCTTTTCTTTCTCCAATTTGTTTTAACCACTACACTTATTTGCCTCTTTGGTTGAGATTCACAGACATCTCTTTTTAAATATTAAGCACCAAATTAAACCTCTTGTTTTCCTACCTCACAGAACAGAAGAATGACCTTGTGATTAAAAGGGCTGGACTAGGATTCAAAATTGGCTTTAATTCCTCAGTTCAACACAGGATCCTTGTATGACTTCATACAAATCACTTACTAAATCTCTTTCCACTTCAATTTCTTGTCATAAAATAGGAATAAATTATTATATTATCCATGTGGACATGCCACAAAGCTTTGCACAGCCTCTAACTGCCCATTGCAATGGTGTCTCAAACACAGCAGCAGGCTACAAGGATAACTTAAATTCCCTTCCAGGAAGTTATCCCATGTAACTTGCTAGAAAGCTTAGGACTGCTACAAAATCAGTTAATATGATTCCCTTCAAATAGAATGAGATCAGATTTACAAAATGGGAGCTGAAGTCAGGCCCTCAAACCCGCTGGAGCAGGCAGAGCAGGATGTGCCATACACACACAACCATTTGCAGACAGCCACTGCTCTGCAGTGGTATCATCACTATCACCATTCGTTGGGACTGCACCCCACTATAAATGTTTTGTTTGTAGCAAGGGACCCCACTGTTTGATATGACTTGTTAGAGTGTTACAGCAGAAAGTTGTCTCAAGCCTGAAATAAATCTCACCAGAAATGGTCCCAAAGGGAAAATGTGTATCCCATACAAACCATGCTGCAGGCTCTGGGCTGCTCCTGCTGCCTGTGTCCATTGTGACCAACACAGGAGTGGCCTCCCAGGATAGTTTGTGGTGTCATGGATAACTGAATATGAGCAAGGGCTGCAGGGTGAACAACGCTGCTCCAGAAACCTGGGGTCTGGGATTCCCTCCCCCTCCCCTGATGCTTTTAGAGGGTTAACTTTCTCACAATCAGATATCGGGACAATCTAGAGTTTCAGGCCCACAGTCCGCCCAGCAGCTTGAAGCGAGGGAGTTAAGCGTGATGCCCCTGATAATTTGTGTGTTTCTCATGCAGTTCTGTTTACCTCAGAGAATAGCTCAGATTCATGTGGTGGCTCATCTGTTTGTTTCCCAGGAGTGTCCTCCTCATCAGGTACAAATGACTTGTTGTTTCCCCGTCCTGTCTGCCTCCTTGGTGACGGATAGATGAGAACCGTTCCCTGTGCTCTGGGACTCTAATGTGATCTGGGTCTCGCTTGTGGCAGGCGGGGGTGGAGCGGGGGGAGAGGAGTGCAGGGAAGGGGCAGTTAACACTATGAGAACTAAAATCTCTTTGTAGGTGAGCATGTTTGTGTGCATTTTCAACCTACCTGCAATCCACTGCCAGCTGCTTCACCATCCCCAAGCGAGGGGAACAATGGTTCAGGAGCAACGCTGGCAGAAAAGAGAGATCTAAAAATAGATCTTTGGAGGGCTAAAATCAGGGGGCCAACATTTAGAGAAAGCATTGTTTGATTGGGCTTAGTAATGGGTGTATTTTCTGCAGAGTGCAAAGTCACCATGTTTATTGCCTTGGACTCTGTGAGTAGTTCTGATGGCCCGATTCTACTCTCACTTAGAGGTAAATGGGAAGTCATCAATCCATTTCTTTTACTTATTTACATTTACAATTATGCAACTTACAGCCCAAGTCACAATCCACTGTTTTGGTAGATGCCTTCTTGGTGACAGTAGATGCAACTGTATTTATAAAGCCAGCCCACACTGCCTTTCACTTTTTCTTTACAAACTCATTTTTATAGGCAGTCTTAATTTGGCAGTTACACTTCAGCAGGGATCACATGCACATTTTTTCTTTTGATTCACATAGTTTCAAATGCCCTGAACTCCATTCAAATTCAACTCCACACACAGTGAAGCCAAGTTTCACCAGGACTATGACTGAAATCATACATTTCTGGGAACATCACAGTTTCGACAGAAAACCTTAAGCTGACCCTGTTTCTGCTGAATCTGGCTAGAGATTCATCAAAAAAGTTCACAAACTGTTTAACAAAATCTAACTAAAAGCTCAGTCTTGACTCTTAATGATATCCACAAGTCATTTTGCTGATGGCAGAGACAGGATTGGGATCCCAGTTAATTAACCTCCACGTTTTACACTGTGCACAGAAAACATTTCACACAATCAACTTCCCTCAATCAACTGGCTCAATTAATAAAAAACAGATCTGGGAAGATTCTTCCACTGGATTTTGGGCAGCATTTTAGTTGCTTGTGTTCTCTACATTCTCTCAAGGAAATCCCATTTATTTCATTTTCCTCTTTCTCTCTCTTTCAATTTCAAAATAGAATCTATGATTTTCCATCATTTCCACTTAGATAGAAATATGTTGTGAAAGGTAATTTTATTGCTGAGAAATAATCTTCCTAATGTCAGCCATTATTTCACTCTCAGTGTGACAACTAGGGTAAGTGTTGGAAATCACTGTATGTTTTAGCTAAAGTATCTTGACAACACAAACGAAGAAGAAAAAGGTAGTCTTTTTGTTAATGAAAACTGCACTGTTATTTTGGTCTATAATGGAGAGATTCATGTAAATGATTGCCTGTCGTTTATACTAAAGAAAAATAGAAAAAATAATTCAGCAAGCAGGAAAAGTGGTTTCTTTCCTTACTCCTTGAATTTGATCTTATATTTACTGTAATCAGCCCTTTCACAACATTTTGCCTCTGAATAACATTCATGACTCCCTTAGTAAAATAAATCAAAATCCATTATCAGACTGGGGCTACCAGTTTCACAAAAACTAGGGAAACTTTAGCCTTGCACCGTTAAGAGTAAACATTATTCTATTTATAAATCTATAGGCATTTGGTATGTAATACTAGACAGTAAAATCATCCTAGCCCATACCTCTGCAATTAGCACAACCACCTGTATGTCAAATCAGAGTGGAGGATTCCTTCCTTTGGGGATGGAGGGACAAATGATATCTCCTACTGCTCTCATCCCTCAGGGCTCTTCTGCAGTGCTACATTTCTCCCCTTCCTCTACTGCACCTGCAGACAAAAGAGCTGTCCTACTACGTCAGGAGTGCAAAATTCAAGTTCAGAGACAGGGAGAAAGAAAAATGTCAATGAAGTTGCATTATTTGATTTTTTTTTTTTGCCTGACTTGAAAGTTGAATAAAGAAGAAAATTTAGAATTTTTTGGTAGCCTACTCTTCTTTCATACCTAGTGAACAAGAACATTGATATTAACTCCCTAAACAAGTTTTCAATGAGCTTCAGCAATCAGGTCTGCAAAGCTGAAGCAGCAGAGAGGGCTGTGAGAGAACTGAAACCACGAATGGACTGTCAGTGGGCAGAATTCTGCAGCACCTTCAGTAAAGATGCTCCAGTATCTCAGAACTCTGTCTACTTCCTATGCCAGTTACTGTTCTCAGCAATTTATTCATGTCTTAAAATTCTGGGTCATGAGATCTACTCTGTGCAATCATATTACAATTTCTTAAATTTATGCCTTCAATTCAATGGAGAATTTCCGATGAAGTTTTTCAGCTTGATTCTCCAGCTATCCAGAAACTCCAGCTAGTTCTGCAGCAGATGGAATATGTGACATTTTTGCTTCTTGGGTTTATAGATTGAAATGATGAATGCTGGTATTGCATTTGGGCAAAGCTTACTCACACAAGTAGTCTTTTCTAATGGAAATAGCTTCATTTAAGGGGGAGTGAGCAAAGAATTTGCCGAATTGGATGAGAATTCCCTGAATCTATTCCTGGTACAGATCTAACTTTCTTTTCACTGCCTGATGAAGAAAAACAAGTAAAAACAAATTAAGAAGCACTTCTAGAATTTTAAGAGATTGAGGGACACAAATTGATGGACGGCAGTGACTCACTGCATTGCAGTTCTGTAGAGCAGCAAGATCTCCCCAGGCTCTTGATTTCAGGAAAGTGATCCTGAGTTACCCAATGGGGAAAAGATAGACAAAATCCACTTTGGCTTAGTTCCCTAACAATGCTGACATATATATATATATATATATAGGTTGCCTACGAAAAACACAGTATAGGATGGTGAAAATGCAGTAATTCTGTATGAAGAGTTTGGACCAAGTCTGCTGGCAGCTTGTTGATGAAGGTAAAGCTGTCTTTCGCTTTGCTGAAAGACACCTTTTTTTTTGCTGGGACAGTGAAAGAAACTGAGCAGGTTCACCTGGTGAGGGAGAGAAACTAAGATTTGTGCAGTGATTTGTCTTGTTTCTACAGGGTTTTCTTTCTTACATGAAAAACAAAATCGAACCATCTGGAAAACCTTGGGCAACAAAGTGGAAGCATTTCCCACCTCAAACAGCATCATGGAGAGAAGATCCATTGTGTACTTTTCCTGTACTTATGTTTTACTGCAGCAATTTTGGAAACAGGCAGGGATCTCATTAGCCTTTAGCAGCTCTGCAGTCTTTTACCTGTCAAAGTCTTGAACATCAAATTCATTTTTGTATGCTAATTTTAAAAGGAAAGACAACCCCTTCTTTCAAAGGATCACTCGTCCCAGTTGAAGAACTATGAAAAGCCTGTTAGTACTGAATGCTACTGTTCTGTTAGCACAGAAATGAACATGAAGAGGTCTCCCATAATCTGTCAGTCTGATAATGTCCAGAGGAGTTCCTATGGCCCTGAAAGTAAGAGTTTGAATCTCTCCCTCTGCCCAAACATGCACATGGTTTCTGAGCCTAGGAGTGGTCTAACAGGGAATTTCCCAAAGAAGTAAGAAGTTATAGCAGAGACAGGCAAAGACCCACAGTTTGCCTCAGGCTGTTTTCCAGCATCGACAGACTGTATCTGCAGGGGCACGTATCTGAATTGGGGGAGCCTTCACAACAGGAACTTAACGAGCCACAGGAAACCTCCACTGAAAGAAGACGTTCATGGAGGGCTGAACAATCCCACCAGTGAACTCATACAGGGCCCAATGACCTGTCTGTCTTCCACAGCCTGTCTGGAGCTCCTGCCCAGGAATGGAGACCCTCTGGAGCCTGCTTGCACACAGCTGCCCACCTGGACTCTGAACACAGGGAAACATAACTTACTTGATCCTCTGCAATTTAACCCAAGCTCCATAGCACGAAGGAAACAAAATTTGTTATTTCTAGTTTTTCAGGCTTCCTGCCTGTCCTCTGCTGTAGGCAGCATCCCTGTTCCCATGCCAGAGGTGCTCCTTCCCTCTCTGCTCTCTGACCCACAGCTTTTTGTTTTCACTGGTCATTGCTGGCCAGGAAATGAGCCTTCAGATGGTGAGGCAATTCAGTCTTCCCACTAACTCTTCAGCAGCAGTAGTTTTAGGGTACACATGCCTCGGAGCAGACCCACAAACCAAATTACAGCTGCAGGCAAAGCAGCATTGACTTGTGGTTGTCCACATAACACAGTCCAAACTCCCTGCTGGAGAAGAGGGAAAAAGATGATGTCAGCGTGTGAAACACTTGCATGCAACATACGGCACTAGTGTGGAAAGCTCTGAGTTTGCATCAGAGGCGATTTACCAGCAGTTTTCAATTTAATTGCTGTGAAGGCAGAGAGCAGGTGGTGAGCAGCAAAGTCTGGGAACACGGGCAGCATGTGCCACACCACTGCTGCCCTGCACAGATCAAATGTTCGCCCCATAGAAACATCTGTGTTTTGTCTTCTTCGTCTTTGTGAGTATGGTAAGAAAATGGTCCAGGAACATAGAATCATAGAATGCTTTGGGTTGGAAGGGACCTCAAAGATCTAGTTCCAACACCCCCCAGCAAGTGCAGGGAGATCCTTATTCTTGCTGCATCATTTGAGGAAAATGAGGATTTAAAGCAAGAAATCTTTCTAGAAACCTACAGAGACTGAGGCCTGACCCTGATGCACTGTTACATGTGACTAATGTTAACTGGTGCAAACAACCCCACTCATATCACTAGTGAAAAATACAAAACAAAGATTAAAGATTTTTCATGTACAATTATGGCAGAAATTTAAATATGAATTTGCTCCTGCTTTCTATTAATAGCAAGCTACCAGGTTTAGGTGACCCAAACATTCTTGGGAAGTTGTTGTAAACCTCATACTCAGGCACTTCTGTGTGTCAAATGTTAAACCAGTATGGACAAGGGCTGATATATTTTCTACAGGAAAGTCCTTCAGTACTTAAGCCAGCAGTAGAAAAGGCTTTCCCAAAAAATATTCACTGTTGAGATTAAGTGGCATTTCTTGAGGTTCACATTTAAGTCAGAACTATAGCACCAACAATCAGAATAAGCCTTTACAAATTGAACAGATCTAGAAATATATGGGCAAATCTTAGTTTTCATATAAAATTAGATAAGGAAGAAGGACAAAGGAAGCAAAGGCCTCAGTACCTTCAAAATTCCATGGGAATTATGCACCCAACATTGCACTCTGAAATGTCTTAATTTTTTTTCAGCTTCTTCGGATTATCTTTTTAAGATGTTTTGAAAAACAACAGCCCTGTTTACAAATTCTACCAGAAATGGTGGGGGCTGCTTCCTTAATATTGGGAGTGCAACAAAACCTCCAACACCACTCCACCTGCCTGAGACAAAATCTATTTCTGCTCAAGACCTTTGCACTCAGGAGAGGTTACTCCAGAGCACGGGAGGCAGCAGAGCACACTTGACTGTGCAAAGGACTGGTCCCTGACTCCAACATCAACTGGCTCTTGCCACCCCTGTCAACTTGAGGCAACCTGCTGGTTTTGGCAGTGTTGTGTTTGTCAGCAGCCACTGCAAGAACTCACAAAGAAATAAAACAAAATATATCAGAAATAGGATGGTCCAAAACTTTAAAAGCAATTGGGGACCCTTTTTAGGGACAAAACCAAGGAGGTTTAGGGACAGAGGATTACTATTCACTACTTGTTTATATAAAATTCAATCTCATGCAGTTCATACTCATCCATATACAATGGAATGTAATTGCAGGGAGCAACTGTCTCATTTTTTTGTGCAGCATGTTTATGTGTGGGTGGATAATGGGAATAGCAATGTGTTGGTTTGGTAATAGAATACTTTCCAGGTATGGCAAAAAAACTAAAACACAGCAATTACCAAGGTCAGTTTGCTGTTCCTCAGAACAAAGTCCTTATAAGCACCCAGTGAATTAAGAAGAAACCAACAGTGTTTGGCACCTGCATGAATATGTAACAGAGGGACCACTTCAGGAGGGTACTTGTTCAGCATCTGGCAGACAGGGCAGTGATTTGAGATGGGGACACCTGCATGCTGCTGCAGTCTTACTGGTTGAAAAAGTTGCAATTTGCTCATGGATGATGTATGACCATGAAAATTAGCTAATTTTCATAGCAAATAATTTATTGCAATTTATTTGCTCAGTGTCATACAGAAGCTTGCCTGATTGGGAATACTTTGTGGTCTTTTCAGAATCTTAAAATTTATTATCATAACTGTTAAAATAAAATAAAAAAAAAAAAGAGGGAGAGAGGGTCTTTCCTCTTTTTTTTTTTTCAGATCCAATAATTTTATTTGTAGGGGAAAAAAAGTAAAAGGTTTGAAGGAAGGAGTTTTCACATTCTTTTTAGAAAGTCTACTTATGAGGAAGAAAAAACTACTTTTCAAACCTATACTTAAACTTGAAAAAGGACCGTTGCCTAAAACTAGCCATTTTCCTATTTTCTCATGCTAATGTCCTGTTTATAACTGACACCTTTACTGCCTACCCACTATATCAATTTCACTTCCCCAGAGAAAGAAAAACCAGATCCTGTGACTAGTGTACTGGATTGATAATCTAGCCTAATGCTGACAGATAAATGCACTAATTTTCTTCTGTGGTTGGCTCCACATTGCAGAGTAAATCTGCTTCTAACAACTGCCTCAATAGGCTCTGTAACCTGTCCAAGAGATGATGTCAAGTGCTACAAGGGCCTAGGGCTAGTATGGCAGGTAAGAGTTACCACTGGGATAAAGTTACAGGTGAAGTTTTGAATGAGTGGGTTATTTTAAATGAAAGCCTGGCTGGAATACAGATTGCTTTTTTAAAAGTTGAAAGAGTAAAGGAATAAAGAGCAACTTATATAATTTTGAGGTCTACATCTTCAGTATGAAAATCAGCATGTTCTTACCACTGGGTAAGATATTGCAACATCCAGGAAACATGAGGAGTTATTACTCTGGGTAGTGGTGCAAGGGAAAATGATGTGCCTTGCCCTGCCTTTGCTGGATTTGGTGGGAGAACAGCAGAGTTCAAGCCTCAACAGCATTCCCTGAGCACAGGAGGATACTGGAGGATACTGGTGACTGCTCCCACCTCCTATGTTGCAGGAAGCCTCTGATGCAGGCAGGTACCAGGTCTGACTCGATGCTGTGCAATGTGATGGTTGTGCCTAAGGTTCACTGGACATACAAACTACAGACATTGGAAGGAGAACCAGAGGCCTTTTTACAAAAAAAAAAAAAAAAAAGAATTAATTCCAATAAAGGGGAAAAAAACAATGTAAAACAATTTTTTTTTAATTATTTCATGCCAAATATTTAGGTAATTTCTAAGAATTTCAGCAGCAACAGCAGAGCCAGGAAGATCTCAGTGTTGCTTTGCTCTTATTGGTTTTCTTGTTGAATTCCAGGATCACTTCACCAGTTGCTACCAATTTATAGCACTTCGATGTTCATTTATCATTTTGACCAAAAGAGCAAGTTTGGTGGACATTTATTGATTCCCTCTTTGGAAAAGATCACAAGCAATAGCTTTTTAAATAAAAAGGGTCTTTGGGTTACATGGATAACCCTGGCACTAAGGGATACATCTCTTACTCTGCTCTCATGTCTAAAATGTTCAATCAGCTCCCACTCCCCTAACCTGAAACAAAAATAAAACTTCATTTTAATCACATCTTTTTCTCCTGATTTTCACTCCCCACCTCCTGACCTTTCCATGTGAAGAGGATCACGCAGAACATTTCAGCTTTTCTTAGGCCAACTTTTGCTCACTTTGAATAGCACTTATATAGGTCAATAGCATCACTTCCACTCTCACCCCCCTCCCCATCACAGAAGAAATACAGGATCTAACCTCTTTAATGCATCAGTTAACAGGATGCCTTTTTGTTTGTTTATGGCACAGGAAGCTTGATATTTGAATGAAACTAAATATTCAGGAGAGAGACTTTATAGACTCTGCTTTCTTTTTTTTTTTCATATTTGTACAGCACCAAGCACATCTGGCTCCGAGTAAGGCTCCTTGGTGCTATTTCAATATGACTAACAGGAACAGCAGGAGTCCTCAGACCACAAACTACAGGTATCACAATGGTGAACCTCTTCTCATTACAGAATACGTGGAAAAAATACGCCATATTAATAGTGTGTACTGCAGCATGCACAAAACCCCCTGTATATTGTAGGAAAACTACATTTCATTGATTTCAGTGCTACAGAAAAATGCTAAAAAACAGCCAGCCCCTGAATGAAGCAGGTCACTGGTTTGGTCATATTCTAATATGATATTTTTGTGGTCACAAACAGATGATGAAACGTCTGTAGGAGGTCACAGAGAAAAACAATGTACAGCAAAGGTGGACATATTTTGTGTGTTTTCTGAATTTTTCTACAACTAATACACATTTCTCTTTTCTTTTTCCTTTTTTTTTCTTTCCTCTTTTTCTTCTCTGAACATTTCTGAATGTCCCTGTTTCCTGAGCAAAGGAAGCTAAAAGTTTCGGTAACATTTCAGGCTGGCTGTTTATCTTTTAATTGTGTATGACTATTCAGTGAACCCAATCCTGCTCCTGTGGAAGTCTAATGAGAACTTGGGTACTAAATTCCCTGGGAACTGGATGAAGCCTCCAACTACTGACTTTGTAAGGCTTCAGCCATGCAAAACCCTGCTGGCACAAGTAACGCGTAAGAGCAAAAATAAAAATTCTGCCTCTTTGAAACGTTTAACCACAGCTCATTTGTTAATACAGTAGTTGAAAGGTGAAAAAACACCCACTGATTCTGAAAAGTATGGAAAAACGTATTATTTTTTGGACTGCGACACCTTCACTAGCTGTTAGCTTTGGAAATATTTAGACATAAATCAATTTTGTCCCAAAATAGAGTCCAAATGAAAGAATTGTCAGGAAGTGGAACAAAGTCCTGCATTGTGCTCCGTGAAATACTTGTAGGGATGTGTCACTAGAGGGCACTACCACATCGTTCCCAAGGCACCAGGACAAAGGACACGAGTGCCCTGGCTGTTTAACTTGCACTCACTGCTTTATGGTTTGAGAAACAAATTTTAATCACATCGCAAAAATGATTATTTTTTTTTTAATAATAGTGGGACTTCAATAATCGGCCATATTATTAAACAGTTAGTACGTGGAGCCTTCACATCATAGAGTTCTGACTTTGGGCTTCGGAGCTCATTAAAACTAGTCTGCACTGAGTTAGCAGTTCTCATCAAAACAATTCAAGGAGGCTGTATTTGGGAATTACGCTGCTGAATTAGCACAACAAATAAGGAATAATATGGGGCATAAGGCAAAGGAAACTTACACTTGGGCCGCTTCCTTTCTTTGTATTCAGTGCTGCTCACAGGCACCCTGCCCAAATGAGGTTGGGGGAAGAGCTGAAACTGCGAATCACAAGGGGGAAGTAAGGAGAGAAATATAAGGGAACTCTGCTTTTCTCTCAAATAAATGCTATTTGCAACAACCTGTGATAATTGCCTAATGGCATTTATTAAAATAAATGCGCCTCACTGAAGGGAAGGGGCAAAACCATTTAAATGTTCCAAGTTTTGAGATTTTCTTTTAAAAAAATTTTTTTTTAAAGTGCTTTCTTTGATGGGTATGCAATGCTTGTTTCACTCAGTGTTAGAGGATAAATACAAATGAAGGTTTTCTTTCAATGCTTCTGGCTGAGAGAGAGCACAGAGGTCGCTTTCAAGGTGACTAGATTTGTTTGAAAATGGTGAGTTCCCTGTTTCTCAAGAAACTCTGCTTTGTAGTCCATTGCTATGCACCTGAAAACTTCCCACTGACTTCCAGGGGAAATTTGGCTGCTCAGGAATGCAGGATTGGGCTCTGGAATGGCAATCACATACAGAGAACTCAACAATACACAAAAATTTAACTCTTCAATGGAACCAGTCATAAGCTTAAAGCTATTCATGAATTTATTGCCCTGCTTAATATGGAAGACAGCAAGCAATGCATTTGCTATATCAGAAAACTATAAGGAAAAAAACCGGTGAGGTGGTTTGAGGTTTTTTTTGAAACCGTGTGGTTCACCCAAATATCTAGTTTCTCAAGCCTTCATCCGATCTAAATCTGATTTCTGAAAACTCTTGAAATTCAGCATCTCTTTAGGGCACAATCCAACTCCCTTTTACCAGATAAGAATTCAGCCATTTATAATTGCAATTAGGGGCAAGGCCATGATTACAAAAAGATGCACTAAGTTCCTGCACTGTGCTTGGAACTCTGCAAGTACTTTGTTAGTGAAATGCTATTGCTAAATTTAATTTTTAAATAATTTTATTGAAATTATTGAAACTGACTTGCTTATGGCACCCGGCAGGTGGAATGGTAGCCTACTAAAATGGTCTCATTTGAATGGGGCTGGGAGAAAAGCAGAGATGCTTCTGACTTGGAGGCCTCCTATGTCAGATCACAACAGGCATCAACAGAAGTTGCTCATAAGCTGTAGACAAAACGGCACCAGAGCAGGGTGAGTGAGTTGCCTATGGGGCCAGAATGTCTGAACTCTACCAAGTGCTGCTGAGGAAAACTGCTTCAAGGCCAGATGTGATAATTGGGAAGAGAGTCCAGCAGCTGAGAGGGGATCCTTTGGCTCATGAGATGAGCACCAAGCTCTATAATATCTCAATATGGTTCTTCATTTAAGGACCAATAAAAGACCCTTTGGCTATGAAGAAAGTGCAACTGGGGTAATATTAAAAAGAGAAGCCAAGTCCCAAGGTTTTGACAATTGTGTGTTTTCCTATTATGAGTTATGGAAACCTAGCTCTGTGCAGACAAGCCTGTGAAGGGATGAGTGAGCAGAATGCAATGTCTTTCCTAATATAAACAGATTATTTTGCATTATGGCAGCTTTA
Source organism: Lepidothrix coronata (assembly GCF_001604755.1). Taxonomy (NCBI): domain Eukaryota; kingdom Metazoa; phylum Chordata; class Aves; order Passeriformes; family Pipridae; genus Lepidothrix; species Lepidothrix coronata. The sequence continues at coordinate 1,667,093 of NW_016690209.1, read as the reverse complement.
GGAATGTAAAATGTTCACTCTGTAGCTAGTTAAAGGCTTACCATAATTGCTCTACTACTGCTATTGCTACAGGATTCCCTGTCTTGTCCGACTGGTGGATGTTGCTTGGTTTCCAGACTCTGTTTGCAGGAGTTTCTGGAGAAGGAAAGGAGGAGATCTCAGGACAGAACCTCCATAGCTGGTGCCACAGACATTCTGCACTGTTCAACAGTTCATAACTCACTTAATCCAGGCTGAGAATACGCCTTAGAGACACACAGAATCCAAAACATGAAAGAGAGCCTGTGCCTCCTCCCTTTCCAGGTGAGCAGCTGTTTGGGCAGCACAAAATTATGAGACAGGGAAAAACCTATCTAAACTGAAGTCAACAGCAAAACATGTCAGAAGATTCAGAGTTTCAGCCCAGACAGTACCAGCTGAGCACTGCAAACTGAGTGAACTCCCTTTGCCTGAGCTGCAACTCAGAGGTCTCAAGCCCAGTGATTGAGCTGGGGTCAACATATTTCTGGAATAAGAAACCCAACAACTATTTATTATGATGTCCAAGTGAGATACTTTGCAATCCAAGGTCAAAACTCTAGCTTCAAGCAACCCAAGCATTTTGCGTGGAAACACAGATGTAGGTACCAATTTAGTTACTAATTCATGCGTCAATAAAAGATCAACCCAAAAGCAGAATCCAAGCACTCCCAAAATTTGGATAAGAATTCTAGTTTGGGCTTGCAAGCAGGTCTGCACGTTCAAATGGATAGTCAAAGACAACCTGGCTTCTTTTGTCAGAGAATCACTTTCTTAACTCTGCCAGCAGCGCTTCAGACTGTCTGACATTTCATGTGATATCTATTTTTTTTTTTAAACACAAAATTAAAGGGAAAAGAAAAAATCCTTAACTCAATATCTTTAGAGCTTTTGTTTTGGTTTTGCAACTTTTCTGTTTCTGAAAAGAGCACCAAGTAATCTGTTGATGAGAGAAGGAAAAATATATTTCAGTAAGGAAAAACATGCTGCTACAGTAAAACTGTGTCAGATTCTATTAATTCAGTTTTTCATTGTCTGATATTTCCAGGCACAGTGGGCTTTTTGGTAGACCTCTGAGCTCTGTTTTCTAACAGAGGCATAGCACAGGGCCTGTCAGGAAGAGGCAGCGCTCTCATTGTTACACACCTCAAAGAGACAATATAATCCTCATGCCTTCAGAAGGGCCAGGACTGAACCCCAAAACAACAGCCCTGTCTTCCTTTAAAGGGTGAGCAAAGCTCAGTCAAAGCCTTGTTAGTGCATGCCTATGAATTATTCCCTCATCGAGTGGCCGATCACACCACATTAATATCGTGGGCACATTCTGCTTTGTTAGCAAAACTGAATTCCACTGCGGCACTAATGAAGGACCAGTCCTCATGTAAGACATGATATCTCCAGGATGTGTCTATTCTGCTATAAAATTATTTCCTTTTGTCAAGAGTATTATGAGATTAATAACTGGAAAATATTTAAACACAACACAAGGGGGAAAATGTCTCTCTTTTGGAGAAGTTGCATGAACGCACAGCAGTGTAATTCCAGTAAAAGCAAATGTATCTAGTCAATATTAAGCATCTGTCCTTGGTCTGTAAGTCAGGGAGGCACTGAGCCTCTTACAAGGAACTCCTATGGAAGTTGGTTCTTTATCTGAAGAGATTGAAACAAGAAGAGGCTTTGGCAGTCCCTGGTTCTACCCAGAGTGTTTTGCAAAGTTCACCTAAGTACCATCACAGTTTACCTGTTGGATTAGGTGAAATTGGATCCTTTCCAGCTTGATATCAAATTTCATAGATAGCAAAATGAAGAATAACAACAGGCTCATTGGTATTATTTTGGGAGCATCCCACAAGGCTGAGGGCAAGGCAAAAGATACAGGAAAAGAAATCAAGTTATAGCCAGACATGTTGCACTGAATTAAAACACAGTGACCCACAAAATAAGTTTCCTTAGACTAACTTCTATTTCAGGCTCAATAATATCTATCTATCTGGAGGAATATCTCTAAGATAGGATGTCCCTCAATAACATCAGCAATAGTGAAAGAAATTATAAAGACTATGTGCGGTGAAAAAGTGCTGAATCTAATCTGTATCTCAGAGAAATCTCTACAGTTATTTTAAATTTCAAAGCAATATGAATTCCACTCTCAGTGCCACAAATGTAAAAGGTGTAACTGGTAGCAATCAACACACCCAGTTCTAATGCCCTTTTGCCTGAATGTTTTTGCACAAAATAACCAAGTTCATCCAAAACTGATCCAAAGCTTTTTGAAATCATCATGATTTTTTTCACAAATGTTAAAGGATTTTCAATCTGGTCTGTTAAGTGATTCATTAATCAATTTTAAAATTGGGAGACTGATTTAGCATGCAGTTATGGATTTGATAACATGTACACAAAACCCAGTAGGATTTTCTCAGGTCTTCACTGCTGTCCAAGCTCTTCTCTCATTTAGGTCAGCAGAAGTCCTAACACTGAGTGTGTTTAAAAATTCCTCCATGCTGCATAAATTTAGTCACATTAATCCAGTATTGGAAAAAGACTACCATACAGGGCCTGATCCTTTCCAATTTGTACAGGAGTAATTTCATATGCTTACTGGTCTTGGTGGGATTATTCCTCAGTGTCCACTTCCACAATATAGAGAATAATTTATAGAAATTCCATATCAAGATGTTATCCTTCACAGACTGCTGCATATATTCTTCCTTACTGATTTTATAATATTCCTTGCTGAAATGTTTTGGGTGTAATATTCCAAGCCACTTCTTTTTCCTTTATTATTATATCATTATATGAAGTAAAACTCAATAATAATTTTAAATAAGCTTGTGTATTCCACTTCACCAGTACTGACAGACAAAATGTCACATATTGCTTCTTCTTTGTTAAGAAGGTACTATTCTCTCTCAGTTGCATAATCCTAACACAAAGTAGAGAGTATTTGAGGGTTTGTTTAAAATTATTCAGTTTCATTATACTGCTACAAGTGGTGTTGACAGCAAAACCACTTGCCTAAAATAAAATGAAACATAAAGGATTTCTTTTCTTGTATATGGAAAGTTGTGCAGTCTACCTTACTCATTTGTTAGTTTTTCAGAAGTAATCTCATTACCTCACATTTTACTCCATTTCTACCAATTAAACAACAAGCTTCCAGAATTTTTGCATAAAATATTTTTAATTTTCATGTGATAGCAAACAGTTCTCTCTCCTCTTCATTACTGATTTTATGATGGGCAAATTCTACCTCAAAGATTAATTTGTCTGCCGTCACCTTAGTAATAGTCTACAGGAATTCTACAAGCAGAATTTAGTCTCAGCTTGTCCAAGACTTCGATGAATTTGAAAAGTCTACCATTTTTAAAGGAAAATTGTAGATGAGGGAAATAACCAGAAGAAATCCTTTCAAACTTTTATGGTTACAATTAAAGAAAAAGGTGCTCAACTATTTATCATTTGAAAGGAATGTTTACTTCAGCAGTTGCCTTAGCCCTGTCTCTTCCCCAAGGATATTAATCTCACTTCTGACACCTCACCAGTCAAATAGGAAAAGATCAACCTACTGCAATGAAGGGGACAGTACGTAAGTAATTTTTAAGATGTCATGCATGCAGGTCCAGCTGCTCAGCCATCATGGTTGTTAGCATTTGGCCCTTTGCCATCAACTGACAGCCAAGCAGAAAATAAACCATAAGGGTTAAATCACATCTATTTATAGATCAAACTTGGTAGCCCAAGACATACTGCAGTGGTGGCCAAGAAAAGCAGGAGCACAGGGAATCTGCCTTTTACCATTCGCATTCGCAGTAGGAAAATGGTAAGATGATCATGAGGTAATTCCTTTTAACTAGCTGTCCCATAAATTTCTCATGAAACCCAGAATAGTTCTTTTGCAGTGCCATGTTCTTATAATTTATTTTATCTGTCTCAGAGTTTTTATTTTTTATTAAAATATGAGTTGCATAGATAAAATCAGTCAATTCATCAGCTCTCTTTTGCCTAAAATCCACTCTCAAAAGTTAGTTTTTGCAACATGAGCACACTTTTGACAAAGATAGAAATTGGGCTAGTAATAACACCTACACATATATATAGATATTACCTCCTGCATAGGTTGCTCAGGTTTACATGTTTATTTGCTACTCAGTTATTTTTTTGTGTGGCACTTGAAAATCCTAACTAAATGCTTTGAGGAACAAAGATCATCTGGAGAACTTTCCAGCTCCAGACTAGACAGCTGTGGGCTTTGGCCCCACAGAAAAGTCTGTGGAAACATTAGTAGTTAGGAGTCTTTAGCCCCTCTGCAACTGATTTTTTGTGCTGTACAGAGGAAACCCTCAGAACTAATAACAACCAGTGGGTGTTCACCTTATCAGAAAGCATCCGGTCAGAAAGATCTTAGCACTCTCTGCTACCCCTCCCACAGATTCAGAACATAACCCAAAGCACTTGTTTTTCAAGAAGATGCAAAAAAATAAAAAGCAATATAAATTCAAGTGCCCAAATGAAGCCCATCAGCTCAGGACTACAGGAGAAGGATGTTTCTCGACCAGGCTATTCTACTCTTCCAGATACTCAATTATATAAGACTATTAAATAGATAAAGAACATTCAGTTCACAATCACAGTCCCAGGTTACAATGGAAGGAGTAGTAATACAGACATCTGATATCAAGAAAGGTACACACAGGTAACAAGAAGATGTGCTCTTGTGCTTACATGTCCCATTCATCACTTATTGAAGAACACTCAGAGGAGATCACATCGGCTTCTCGTTAACATCAAGAACCAATGAGCTCTCTGAGCCTCACCCTGTCCTGTTCCTCTGCCACACAGCACGGCAGACAGGCACGGATGCAAACTGATTGTGGATTTTTAAAGCTGAGCAGCAAGTCGCTGCTGTGTGGCTTGGAAATGTGTCTGAGTTAACGCTGCGATAATTGGAAATCCCATAAATGAGGGAAGTCACTTCTTTCTCTGCACAGCCAGCTCTTCCCTCACACCTGAAGGGCTGTGATGAAAGAAAGGCTGTTTTCTTCTTAGCACAATTTAAGGAGAGCTATTTCTTCCAGTAGACGATAGTCATTCAGGTGACACCCCCCTTGCTGAAAGAGAAAGAGAGTCCAGATGACTCGAGAAACCAGTGAAACCAGAAAAGCTGCAGAGTGGGCAGTGGCAAATAATGCAATGGTTTTGCTGTAGTGACAGCCACCTATGTCCAACTAACAGCAAAGGATGAAGAGATCCCACAGGACCAAACAGAGAGGCTTGAGGGGACTTGATTGAAAGAACACACATGGGAATGCTAAATCAGTTCAGGAAAACATATTCGCTTGTTGTTCAAAAGTACACACCACATTAAATATGAAGCACTGTTACTGTAACTGGAAATTATTGTCCCTTTACTTTATTTCACTATTAGAATAACTAAAACCTTGTAGTCCCAAATAATTCAGAGGATAGGGTATAAGTAAATCTTAATTGATAGATCGGGAATATTTTTGAAGACATAAGATGAGACAGATTTTACTGAATTAAAGACAACAACATTCAGGCACTTGGAAAACCTGTTTTCTAAGTATCCACAAGGTCCAGAATCACTGGGACATAAGAGAGTAATATGTACAAGAAACAGAGTCGTATTTAATCCTCACATCTGTGACAGGTGGAGATTGCAAGAGGAATGCTCTTATAAATAAAAGAGCCCCATGTTGTTAAGCTTCTCTCATCACTTCAGGCCAGGTAAATCTCACAAGAGAAATTTGTGTTCTGAAAGCGCTGGAGATTATATGAAGAACCAGAGAAAATGCAAAAGCTACACTGACCCAAAAAGACACACGGGCAGCAAACAGCACTAATGTTCCTGTGGATGCAAAGCTGAAGGAAACTTTTCCTCTTTCATTATAACTGAGTGGGATCTGTTCATATAAACTTGGGATGTTCACATATAAAGAGGTGGTTGCACGACCTCTGATTCATGCTAACTGTCTGTGCATGTGCTCTAAGCTGGCAGCTCAAGTAACTGGAATTAGCTAATTCCTCCTTTTATTCAGAGCAAAAGGCTAAGCCAACATGAATTACTTCACATTTTCAAGAGCTAAAAGCATACATGTAAAATTGTGATAGATCAGTTGATGGTGCTGGAAATGTTTACCACATATAAGCTTTCACTTGTTTATGTTTTGGGTTCCTCTTTAACGGTGACTGAGGCATATTTCTTTTATTTGCATCTTTACACCTGTTCAAAAGGAGTCCTTGACACACATACTGGAAAGGAACAATCATGGCTGGTAGATACTAGGACATTTTTTTCACCTATAACACAGATACAAGACAAGATACCTGGCCTTTTAAGCAAGGGTGAAGGACTACATACTCTGTTGGTGCTGTCACCTGGGGTGCTCATCATCCAGGGCTTCTCCCTGGTTGTGCTCAGCTCTGCTTCACTGTGGGTTTTGCATTCTGCACTCACTGGGTTGATCAAACTTCAGCTACCTGTGTCAGACCAACTCTCCACTTCTCATCAGTTTCTCCTATTCCACCAAGTAAGACACTTCAGTGCTGCCTCACTTCAAACGGATTTTCAATAGCAATTATACAGCATTTTGCTGGTAACCACCAGCCAATGCTGAGTCTTTTGGTTGGTATCTGACAGACATTGGATGTGAGGGGTTGTGTTGTGCTCCAGCTTGGGAGGTACATCCTACCAGCAGGACTCTGTCACCATTTAAAGTTTCATTAGCTTTGAATCATCAGGATAATATTGCTCCACGAAGCAATTTCTAAAAACAGAAGCTCAAAATTTAAGTATATTCTTCCCAGGCTGACATTATCATTCAAATATATCTTCTTTGTGATATTTTTCATTTATGAATCTGAATTTACTGTCTAAAACTGAGGAAATTGAGACAAGAAAGAAGTAACCTGTTTCACCAATGTTGCGCGGAAGGACAGAAAAAACCCCACAGAAACAGAAAGATCAAATCTTGCTCTTTTACATTCAGAGCTACTCTGACAGGTCCTGCCTATGTACCAAAAAATTAATATCTAAAATTATTTGCAAGTCACTTGCATGTGGCCCTAAGTGAATAAATAGATCATAGAGAAGCTTAAAGACTCTTACAAATGCATTCCCTTTTTTTTCCTCTCCAGAATATTTGAATTGCAACTTTTCTTTCCAATGCCTAAAGAGACATTCAAATCATTCTCTTCTAATATCTATGTACTATAAAAAAAGATTTTCATCATATCAACAATTTAAAATCAAACCTAGAAAGACAGAACCCCGGGGGTTCACTGATCTTTTAGCTCTTTATAATTTGTGGGCAAATTCACACAATTATATTACAATGTCTTAATATAATATAAAATGTAGCTTGAAGAAACCTTAAAATAAACTGAACCTGACTGTGTTGGTGAGCTATTGTGATAAAAAATTAACATGTTTGGGGAAGTCTGATTTGCATTACACAGTGCCTGTAATCAAATTACCTCTAAATGTTATGCCATGTCACACTGTGTTTGAGATGTTGCTGTCAAAAACGCATACATACGCTTTGCAGTTTGACTCAACCTGGCTTCCTTTTAAGCGATCATGTATGCCTCTGAGCCACTGCAGCCAAACGGTGGTAAAATACAGAGGTTGGCAATTCAATTTCATTCAACCTTTCAAGAAGGAAAGAGCAGATAAGCTTTGCTTGTTCGTGTCAATGATAATATTCAGCGCAGCCTAAATCTAATTCAATAGGTTCGCTCCCGCTCTCTTGTCACATTGTCATTTCCGAACCAGGCCCCCGCCACCCCCTCCCCGCTCCAGTTGCAGCAAAACTTTCTGAAGTGCTTAACCCGCAGCCACGGCTGCCTTCCCAGTGGATGCACCGTGGGTCAATCCCAGCCCTGGGGTTTGTGCACAGGGCTGGGCAGCTCAGGTGGCGGCTGCCGGACCCCATGTCCGCTGACCTCATTGCAGCCACAGATGTTTACTGCACTTTGGGTGATCTGCAGAAAGCAGAGCAGTAAAGTAGGCCAGCTTGCGGGAAGGCTGTTACCCACAATTCATGGAAAAATGCCGGATAGTTCCCACTAGGTTGTGGTCGGCTAGGAAACGGCAACTTATTAATCTTGTGTCAGAGGGCCAGCTGCAAGCCTGGCAGTTACCATATTTCACCACCAACTCCGTGTCTGGACAGCCATTGTCTTTTTTTATGAAAAACTCCACAAATCAGCTGCTATTTTCCCCCCCTCTACGTGCAGAAACGGCGCTCGGGGGCTGAGGTGGCTCTGGCGCATCATCCACACGGCGGTCAGGTTTGCTAATTCAGAGCGACTGCTTAGTTTCCAACTTTAATGATATTCCCTCAGCATATCACTATGGTTGCCTGGCGACCGGATTTCAGCTAGGCCTCTCATTTGATTCCCACACATCAGACCCTGAAAAGCACTTTTTTTCCTCCCTCCGCTTTTGATTCCGGCTCCTCTGAAACCCTTCCCCCTGCGGTGTCGGTATGGGTGGGCAGCGCGGTGGCAGAACAAGGCCAGGGGTGACGGGAGGCCTGGAGGCTCCTGGTCACACATCAAGGCCTGGAAACAAAGCCGCCAGGAGTCCTTCCTGACAAACACAAATTCCCTTCAGAAAAAGCAAATTTGGTCTTCCCTTCGTAGCGTGGGTGTCATTTTAAGACTTTCTTTAGACACTTTACTAAATCTGACGCTTTCCATTGTTTTTTGGGCCGTTTCTCACAAAAGGCTTCCTATTATCAACAAGTTGCTATTGGAGTAAGCAAACAGCTTGTGAAGGCCTGAAATAATCTAATAAGCAACGGGCTTGCGTGCTTTATGTACCCACATCTTTACAGGATACAAAGTTTGTTTGGATAAATAATTTTCCACTTTTTACTCAGTTTCAATTAAAGTACCCTTTTAAAATTAATGGTTTTGCTTAGCTTCGAACCCTGCCCCCTTCCCTACACAGAAACTCACTCTACATAGTATAGCATAGCCATAGATCCATTTTTCTTAAACTGTTCTGGCCCAAACAAAAGAATTTTAAAAACATTCTGTTTCTTGGTGCAATTATAGGTCTGATCAATAAGATGGGTACAAGGACTACACTGACTTTCTTATTCTTCTCTTGGCTATGACTGAAAGTGTTCACAAAGTTAAAGGATTGACTTCACTGGAAGCCACATCAGCTTACACCAGCTTAAGGTTTTAGTCTTGAATCTTTAATATGCCGTGGCAAAAACAATGTTGTTAGCTATAACAAATATTTGTTAAAAAGTTCTATAAACAAAATACAGAATTATTTCAGTAACTAAAAAAATATCATGCTAAAGTAACTTGTGTCAGATGGGGAATCACCAGGCATATAATACCTAATATAAGTAATTTTCAAAGATTACTGTAGAGGAAAATGCAGTCAGATGGATAATTTACTAAAGGTTTGATCTGAGCACCACAGAAATAGTTTAAATACAATGTTCTGCATGTTGTTTGCATGGATTTCACATCATTCCCTGTACAGCCTGATGATGGATATGAAAATCCATAGGTATTTGTCATAAACAACTACTCAGATGTCTACTAGTGCTGACCACAGTCACACCTAAATTAATGCCGATGTATCAACAGCAGGAGTAGATCAAACCTTTTTAACCTATACAGACCTGAATTGTCTCCTCTTTTATATTGATTACAGTCTTGTGTTGTTTAGAGATCCTCAAAAATTCCCAACTCTTCAAGTTATTTTGTTACAGAAGAACCTTAGTTCATTAGTTTTTAAAGGAAGTTCAAGGCCCTTGTGTTTCAAGAAAATGGGGATTTTTGTTCAAAAAGCTCCAGACAGCTGCAAGTTCCTTATGCTTAGAGGTTTTGGGCTTGAGATTTCTTGATTTTTCATAAAGTTTCTACATTACAGGGAGGGACATGCAGTTTCTCTGTATATTATTTGGCAGTCCTGACTATATCCACAATGAGAGACATTCAGCTTTGACTGAATAAGAGTGCATTGGGCATGGAGTATCCAAGGACCAACTCAGACTAGAGCTCTCAGTTGTGCTACATAGTACCATTTGAGTATTGCATGGTGAAATAATAAAAAAAAAAAAAGTAGTACAACTATGATACGAAAACATGTTAATTTACAAAACAAGAATGATGTTGCAGGATTTCACAGTATGAAGCTTCTCTCCCTCCTCCCTCTGTCCACAACTAGACCCCCACTTGTCAGTAATGTGATCTGACTACAACGTGGCAGGACTTTTCAAATTGTTGTCTCACAAGGGACCGTTGTTCTGTGCTCCAGACTGAAGAGCAGAGCAAACTGCTGGGACTAAACCTCCTCTGCACCGCTGCAGTAGAAGCATCTCATTCTTTTACACATTATCCTGGGCTTCACAACCCTCATGGAATATAGAGCTGTCTACTACAGTCCAGCCTGTGTCCTAATAATATTAGGGTGACCTGACACCTCATATGTTTTGCACTACCTGTTACATTAGTATGCTATGCCATTTATTGCTTGTTACATCCTCATTTGAGGTTCTCAGCTGAGGAGAAGTTCAGTTCCAGAAATGGGACTTGCAATTGAAAGTAGTCATATCTTAGAAAATCTACTGAGAACAGAGGTCACCAACTAGGGCATGTAGGATACAAATTGCTAGACCTCCAAAACCATGCAGAAAAGTTTTAAGGGCTAGTAATGTATTTGCACTCTGTTTGTCAAATAAATCTTCCAAGGAATTGTAGACATATGAGACAAGGAGTTTATTTCATGCAGACAGTGCTGCTCATGAGAGTTATTGCTGAATGGTAACTCCCACAGAACAGAAAGTACGTTCTGGTGCAGGAGTAAATTGTTTTGCAGGTCTACACTGAGACAAATTGTGCTCAGTTACCTTAATAACAACAGTAGCAGGGAAGTGTCCTCATTTGCACACTAGTGGGAAGAATTTTGCCCACTGCATAGCATTTCACAGGAAGTGAAACTAAAAAGAGTCAGCATACTGGAACATTTCAAAATACATTTAGACTACTCTATCTCTAATTAAATGTACCTCAAATGCACCTTTTGAAATGTACGCTCACATGAACATAGAAAGGGTTTAGATGTGTAGTCCCTGTTACTATTTCACATTTCTTCATTGAAAGAACAGATGATTGATTTTGTGTTAGAGTTAAAAGCAGGACTTCTAACCTGTCCCTCTCTCCCCTAACGCAGAGCAGGTATCACGTCTATATCCTTTACTCAGGAACAACTAAGTCTTCACAAGTCAAGAGATTTAAACTAAGTCTTTTTTTTTAATCAATCATTTGCAATAACTGTTATCATTGAAGATCCACTACCTGCTGCAACATTTCTCACTTACTTATTAAGTTGTTAAGGAAGTCGCTTTGTACAGTACACTCCTGACATGTTAAAAAAGAATGTTTTCAGATTAGTGTTCAAGCTTCATTTTTCTTTTCCCTGAAAGTTTTAATTAATACATTAAACACATTGTAGCTGTGCAGATGGGTAAAGGAGATATCTATTTATACATTCTATTGATTCAGTTATTCAAATGTTTAGTAGCATTATGCTATACATGCAAAAAGAACATGGTGCCCTTTGAGAATTGCTTCCATATTGTTGAGTCTAAATTGAAATACACACACACAAATCCCATCTGCAATAATGGGATGTATACCATATTAAATTACCCTCCCCCATCTGCTGGAAGTATTTTCAAGAGTGAAAGGTAAATGTTCAATACTGCTTTCCTGCTGAAGGCAAGCTCTTGGTGCACTCTGGAAATAGGATTGCCCTCTAGTTATCTCACATCCTTCTTGCTCTGGGAAGAACACCCCAAACAGGTAAATTTGCCAAAAAGTGCTTTATCTGAAAGCTTTACTCTTTCCTATTGCAAAAAGCTAAGACATTAGATAAGCTTAATTTTTTTTGTTGCTGTTCTTTTGCAGCAAAACATTATAGTTCTGGCTCCGGGTTTTCACTCCAGGTCAGAAATTTGGTATGGAAACATACTGGGGACTGTGATAATAGACTCTGGATTTTTCCTATTATTTAATTTTATGATTTCCAGTGAACACTGGGAACTGGATTTGATAACCTGGGGAGGTTCTGTTTTCTGTGATCTGAAATGAAGTGAACATGGCTGCAGTCAAAGAGGATAAGAGACTTCATGATTGTAAAGAATTACTACTTTTTCTGTACCCATGAAATATTTTAGTTGTCTAAAAAGCCTCATAACTATAAAAAAAGATGATTAAGTCTTTTATTTTTAACAAAAATATGATCAGAATTTTAATACAAAAATGGACATCGTCAGCTTCAGAATTGCTCCCTCAAAAATAAAAATAAAGAAAACTAGTTCTGGGCATACTCTCTATATACGTGTGTTGCTATTCATGGTACATATAGAGTCTCAGATTTTAGAAAAATCTTTTATGTTGATTGAGCAATAGGAAATAAAACTGACCAAATATGGAAGGTGCACTGCATGCCCAGAATCAGGTAGTCAAAGAGAAGGGAGTGGAGAAGTAGTACATCCTGTTTCTTGCACCAGAATTCTTGTGTTCTAGTATTCAAGACAGGTTAAGAAATTCTTTGCCTAAAACATGACTTTTACTTTGATGTGATTCATTATAGGCCATAGAAAGTTTGGCCCATTTTCCACTGATTCGAAATCCAACCAATAATGATTCAGAAGCAGAACCAAGAATAGATCTAAGGAGTTCTGAATCACAGGCCACCTCTTTCTCAAAACACCCACTCCCTCCCAATCAGACAGACGTCCCTTGTTTCTAAATAAATGCATTTAGTTACAAAATGGATTTATTTATTTTTAGCAGAAATTGCTCATAGTGACAAAATTGACCACTCAGTTAATGACAAAATACATTCTGTTGCATAATTTTTGCACTCGTGCATAAAATTGCCTCTCTTACCACAATTAATGTATAGATTGAAATTAGAAGACATCTAGAGTTGCTGATGTGTCACTTAACACCCCCATTTCTTTTCTCCACTTTTCTCTCACCTTTTTAGAACATGACAGAATATCTAAATACTACAGAAAGTCACATGCACACAGATAAATTGCATTTGTATTACTTCAAAATGCAAAAACCAGTTGCCCACTTGAACCCAGTACAACTTTGTCACCCTCCTGTGGTAGAACCAGCTGTGATAGAGTTACATACACTCCTGAGCTAACAGAGCTTTACTTCTTTGTCCAGACCATCGAGAGACTTGAATATCTGGAGCACACAGTGCTCCCAGGTATCAGCTTTGCTATTGCCAACCCCTGGCAAAGCATTTGTGTTGTGCAAGCAAATGAAGAAAAAATCCTGAAATGGTTCTTATTCCTTACATCACCACAGATAACTCAAGTCAGAAGTCTTTCATCTGAACGTGTTGTTAAATTAAGATCCCTGAGTGATGCACAGAATTAAAATGAAGATAAAATTATCTCACTGTGATTTAATTATCTCAATTATCTGAGTGGAATAGTGCACTGACTTCTACGATGCAGAACCACCTCTGATGAACGAGCTACACTTGATAAAATAAATAGCAAGTCAAATCACTCTATGAAATTTAAAAATAAACTAATCCCAGGGATAAAAAACACTTTCATTTCCTGTCCTCCATTCTTCCCTTTTCATTTGTGTCTCTAAAGTAAGAAAGTAAAATATCTTACCTTGGCAAAAACTTAAAGTTCTGCTCTAAATAATACATACATATTTAAAGTACAACCTTACTGTAAAAGAAATCCCATAGAAAAAGCATCCCTTCCTAACTGCCACTTGCAAGGATTTGGAGTGTCTGGGAAAATTTTGAATGAACCTCCAGACATGCAGAAAACATCCTCACTTAGAGCCTCTGCTCTAAGACTCCCACACACACCTTTTTTTTTTTTTTTTTTTTTGAGTCATGGAAACAAAAAATTACTTGCCTCAAATTTGTGCCAGAGCCTGGCCAGTATCAGACCTCTGTCTGTTCATTCTCCAATAGTGTGTTTTAGCCCTGAGACTGTCCCTTTTCCTGGCACTCATTAAAAGACTGGAATGCGCTTATGCTCAAAATTCTCCCAGTCAAGGGCAAACACATTAAAAAAAAAGGAAAAAGGAAGATACATAAACGTTTTCTTTTTAACATCATTATATTAGGTGCATTAGAGAAATGAAGGATAGATTTGAAAACAAAGGTGAGACAACTGATGTTAGCAGCAAAAGCTGAATTGATGCAATAGGTCTGTGGACATTTTCCGATTTAACATGTTTTCATGTAAGCAATAGGTTTCCAGAGCCTGCTATAATTCCTAGCGACTGCTCTGTCACTTTATGATGTGAATGAATGCTAAAAATACCACACATTTTATACTGTGGCTACTCAGTACGGATTTCATTCAGCCTGGGTTTGCGATAATTCCTGTTACGCCTTCACAGCACCGACACAGAGGAACTGTAACAATGGTCTATTTTCGTGTAGTGTGGATCTAGAATACAGATTAAATCTGCTTAATATACAGCCTAGTCTTGATCTCCTTAGATAAAGAGTTACCCTAAGACAATGAAATTTCATCTGACACAACTTGGCCAAAAAACATTTAATTACAAAAGAAGACAAACCATGGTAGAGTGCCAGAATACAGCCATGAGGAGATGAGCTTTCCCAGTAAAGGTATCATATCACAGAAGCAAACCTTATACTTTCAAGACAGACCATGAGCAAACAAAAACTTGAGTCAACATATTTCTTAGGGAATGTTTATCCTTTATGCCAAAATCTACCTCAACAGATACCTGGTCCCCTTGAAAGCTTTTGGTTAAAGTCAATCTCTGAGCCAAAGCTTTCTGTCTATTATTTAGTAAACAATTAAATCTGAAAGAAATTAATAAGAAACAATGCATATTAGGATAAAATTGTTCCATTAATTACACATAACAAAATTTGCTCTTATCTCTTACACAATATGTACACGGTCACAGGGAGGCTGGCAATGCATCAACCAGACAAAATCCCTAAATGAGCAGAGATTGCTACAGGCAGAAGAGAGATGTTACGCAGAAGGGAGTTGCCCCTAAGTCACTGCACATGAGAAAGAAGTTCACAGACTGTAAAATGCAGGATTTGGTCAAGTCAAGGCACAGGGCCAGTGGGAAGTCTACTTTATAGATCCTAATTACACTCCCTGGTAGGACCTCAGGAGGTACTGCAGCTTCAGAAGGACTGCCTGGACTTAACTTTTACATGTTATGGATAATATATTGCCAGATGAGCATGCAAACATGGTCCCAACACAGAAGCTGGGGAGGACTCCTCAAGACTCAGTAGAAGCTCCTTTGGGACTGTGTTAGTCCCAAGCAGAAACAAGCCTGTTGGCACAAGTCAGTCATGCCCAAGGTCAGCATCACTTCCCATACTGCCATCAGCATGATGCACATAGGAGATAAACACTCAGGAGCATCCTTGTCAGTGAAATAATGAATTGCCGCCTTCTGAAAATTCTGAAGTTTTGAGGGGGTTTAGTTTTTGTTTTGTTGGCACTGGGTTTTTGTTTGTTTGTTTGCTTGGGGGGGGGTTAGTTTTTGTTTTGTTGTTGGGTTTTTTTGGTTTTTTGGGGTTTTTTTTGTGGGTTGTTTTGTTTGTTTGTTTGGCGGGGGTTTTTGTTTCTTTTTTGTGTTTGGTTGGTTTTTTTGCAAGGGTGTGTGTGTCACAAACAAATGAAATATGAATGGCTGCTCTAGAGAGCTTGCTACAGCTCATAAGGACAGTAAGTAGACTTTGAAATTACATACTGCCTCCTCATTCCACAAGAAGCAGAGAAAAGATGGTGGATCCACTTAAGGCAGCACCAAGGTATGGACTTTTTAGGAATATAAGTAGTCCCCTTTTAGGCTTACGTGCTTTCTAGAAACAAGACCACGTTAAATCTCTTCAATGGATCAAACTTGAGATACAAAATGGGACATGAACATAGATGAGGATACAACTGAAAACTGTAGAAAATCACTTTGTGCAGAAGTTAGGAAGACAAGTTTGAAGCTGCTCTGCTCCAGTGGCTGAGACGAGTGATTACTTTTATAAGAAGGAATTATCTACCTTATTAAAACTTTGCAAGCTTCTGTTGTCTGTGGATCATCTGACTGGTACTCAGCAAATAGTGCTGAGGTTTTCTTTTTTCTACTTCGTAAATAATGAATGAATAAGAACTTACCATGAAGTGCCAGTTTAATTTTAAGGGGCATTACCAGAGGCTTGGTAACGCTAGAATTTTAGACAGTTTTTTAGCTGAAGTCTTGCACACTCATTTGGCACCAAGCTCATATTCTACACTTTTTTGTCTGAGTTTAATGTATATTAACTACTGATTTACCTTGTGTGATACTGTAGAATTCAATAGGAGTTCTACCACTGATTTAAGGAGAAACAAGACTGGGTAGACAAGCACAACTTAGCTACTGTTAAAAAGAAAACAAAAAATATAAAATAAAAAAGAAAATTGATACCTTAGTTAATGATATTTGTGTTCATAACAACTAGCCTTTAGAAAACAGATACCAGAATGACACCTAGAAGAACAAATTCTCTATACTGTAAGTTCAAAAAAAAATTTAGTTTACCTTTTAAACAATTAAAAAATAACTACTCAAAACACGTTTTGCTTTGTGCACTGGAATATTGAAACTGAATACCTGCATGGGCACAGTCCCTCTCTCTTATAAAGTACTGGGTAACTACTGATTTCAAAATTACTATCTAAATGCCTTGGGGCAGCAAAAAACCCAAATGACCTGATTTATGACGACTGAAAGCATGATCCACAGTTTTGTATCTAATCCATGTATGTGTTCCTACAGCCTCCATCTCCATCAGCTTGGTTTCGTGTGCACCAAGCATCAATCCCCCAGTTTGTCTGGGTTCCTTCCAAATGCCCAGAGCGCAAACAACCCGAGAGCGCAGGCCCCGCGCTGTGACAATGCGCTCTTGTCACAGGAGCTGCCACAGACCCTTAACTTCGCACTGGCAGGTCTGTCTGCGATGTGGCCTGTTCCCTTGGCTGTCCCCAGGCCGCTCTACCTCGGGATGCCGATGGACTGATGTAAGCATTTGAATGAGCTTGCTTGGGAGTGCCTAGATTAGCTGTGTTGCCAGGCTCTAGCCACTCTAACCCCCTTTTCCACTTCAGTGGGCTGAGCTTTTGACACTCTGAAAAGCGCCATTTAAAATTAATTAAAGCTCCTTATTTTGTACCAAATCTCACCACTATCAACTCTGTTTATTACGTTTTATGCAGGGTGGGGGGTACCAGTCAGCAAGGTGTTCTGGGCTGGGCTACCAATACTCATGGATGAGGGGACATTTGCAGGGCAAACACAATGCGAAAGGTATTTCCACAAATCACAGCTTTTGCACAGATTACTGGACTCCTCTGGTGGAATCCACATGTCACACTGCTAGGCAAGGCAAACTTTCTGGCAACAGCTTTTTATGGAGATTTATTCCATTCTTTTACTACTGTGCACAACATTGCAAAGTTTTACTTGTGATTTTTACCAAGTAATTTTGTAAAAATAATTCACTGTGAACTGCCACAAAACAGGTTAATACACATATGTTCAGGCCAACTATTTTTCATTCTATATGCTACAGCTGCTTTATGAATATTTTTTAAAAACTGGAGGCAAATATTGTCTTTTGGTTTTCTTTTCTGAAAGACCTTCTGCCCATCTGATAAAAAACAATAAAAGAATTTAAAGATTATTTTACTGCATGTTTGAACTGTTACCTACAAGATAGCGCAATGCAGTCATGTAAATTTGTGCATACAAAATTTTATTAGATGGCTGCTCATTGTGAAGGAGATCACAACAGTGAACTAATCCAGCACATGAAGTGTTCTTCAACACTTCATATTTGGCAAACATCAAATTTCTGAACTATCCACCAAAATGTAAATGGCATACTTGATATTCAAACTAACAGCAGGTTGTCCCATACAAAATAGTGTTCTTTAAATGTTAGGCATTGATTGTATAGCACTTGGTGCTTCTGTGGTATTTTTAAATATGATGTTGACAAACACTGAGGAAGAACAAAAATGTAACACAAAAGGTGCAAAGTAAAATGATATAAAAGCAACAGTTAGAAGCAACTCTTGCATTCAGAGTGTAGGGACATGAAACCTGATGTAGCTGCTGTATTCATGATCCAGCGAGC
This sequence comes from Lepidothrix coronata, assembly GCF_001604755.1. Lineage (NCBI taxonomy): Eukaryota > Metazoa > Chordata > Aves > Passeriformes > Pipridae > Lepidothrix > Lepidothrix coronata. Next base: position 1,648,849 of record NW_016690209.1, on the reverse strand, counting down.
TCAGAGGATGCCCAGCTAGTCAAAACAATTAGTCTGACACATCATTACTCATACTGGAACAGCTTCACTTTACATTGCTTTAGACAGGGCAGTAGCATAATAGGCTCTTCAGGGTTTTAGAGCGAAAAAATCTCTTGGATTCAAAACCACTTACAATTCTGTGAAATTCTCCTTTTTGAACAACACTAAAAAGAAAGGAATTTTTAGATGGGATTTGAGCTATACACAGACATGACTGCAGAAATATAAACATTAGCAATTGTTGGGGATTTCTGAAAGGTGTACTTTTTTTGTAGATCCTGCTTTTTCAGTTACTCAACAGAGCAAACAACAATTTACATACTAGAGAAAATGTGTCAGAATCTAGCCCTAAATCTAATACATCTCAACTCTTCTACTGCACAGTCTCAATTTTAAATCCACTATGTGCTTATGCCAATTGCCTGTTGGCAGTATAGATAAGGCAAGGGAAAAAAAAAATAAACAACACTATAGACAGAATTATTTTTTTTTGGCAATCACTTGTGCAAAACAGGAAAGGTTTCCTTCAAGAGGAAAATTAAACATCTGTAAACATATTTATATCTGTAAATATCTATAGTGCTTACTTAAAATAAGTTAATATCCTTTCCTTTAAGACTCAGAGGATTCTTCTCTGCTCCTAAGCATCCTAACTTGTACAAATGTCCTTACAGTGGGTTAAACCCCCTTCATTGCTCTTCCCCTTCTGCAGACATCTGTACCTGTGATGAGAGAGTATGAAATGCCTCCAAATCACAGAGCACAGTTTTATGTACCAGTGCCAGTATAAACTAATAGCAACACAAGACATTAGGCAGGAAAGAACCAGGCACTGAACACTACAGTCCCATAAGAAAGAGTATCCAGAACATAAATGCTGCTACAAGTTCCTTTTTTAACCAGAAGGAGTCTTCCCATACTTCTCTCAGAGAGCTGAATCAGATTAAGGACAAATATTTCTGCATGAGATACAGAAGGGCAAAGAGTCCCAAGAGGTCTCACTGAAGATTAATAGGAGTTCAAAAGCACTGGTACAGTACAGCCTGAGACCTCAAGTCAATTCCATTGCAAATCCAAGTGATTAAGATAAATAAATTGCAAACAAAATGTCTCTGCATTGTTTCCTAGTCACCCACAGACCCTACTGCCACCATCTCCTCCGAGCCCTGTGCTGCCTACTGTTGGGACATCACAACAACAAACTCGGGAGTGGGTCTCCAATTAAAATCTCTCTCACTCTCTATTATCCTGATTATTTTTAATCTGGCAAGATCTGTGTCTGAGCATGCTGCCTTCTCACCCACAACACACTCTCATAAACTGCCATGCCAACAGGATCGAGGGGAAAGCCTGGATCAAGAATAGGTGGCCAACAGTTTTGTGAGCTGACATTGCTCTGCAAAAAAAACTCTACACAACACCTTTGAGTACACAGAAACTCTCACAGTGAATGAAACCTGAAGTCCAGCCTACTTTGTGTCTTGTCCAAGAGTTATGCTGATTTTTATTTTTATTTTTATATATATATATATATATATAAAATATATAGTCTTATGCAATGCGAGGCATATTCTCTTATACTTAAGTAAGGAGTCCACAATTATTTTCAGAAGCATGCAACTGTTGGAGCCCACTGTTTGCTCTGTGAGCATTTGTGCTGATAGAGTTCATCTACAAACGTGCTTGTGGGGACTGAAAATAAAGTGGAAGTCAAACAGATTTTGAAAACTGACCTGGAAATGCCACCCTGGATCTTCAAATAGAGTTTCCTGCTATCATCGTAGAAACCTCTTATATAAACCAGTCAAGATGCATTTAAAAATACGTATTAGTCCATTTTCCCCATAGGGAAAAGCTTTTCTGATGATGAGTCTTATCATGTTAAGCCTGATCAATCATGGCCAATTCCTGCTAATTTCTTCTCATGGCATCACTAGTTCTTCACTATGCCTCCATTTTGCTTATCTTTCTGATAAGACAGAAAATGTCCCTCTCAAGAGAGAAAATAATTAATTAAAAAAGAAGTTATAAAACATTATAGATTAATTTTACACTAATATTATGATTTTTTTGAAGCTATGCTAATAGAAAGTCTTTTAGAAATTAATGTAGGTCCCTATGCCATGCAAATTTCCCTCAGTTTTTGGGTGTTCATGGGAATAAAGAATGGGACTTGACTGTCTCATAAATTTTACCTACTCTCCTCAGAGAAACAAGCATCCGTAGGGTCCTTTTATCTCTCTAGCTAAAAGGAATAAAACCAAGAGTTCTCAAATCAAAACAGCATGGAAGAAATGCCTCTTGACAGTCAGACAGATACATTATTGCCAAGGAAATTTTTATGTTAAGCAAAACAAAGAAAAATCTCACCCTACCAAGGACTCGTTCTTTTTCATCACTACACTCATCAGTAATCATCTGTCAGTGATGTTTCTCCTGTATGAGAAGACTGAAGTATCTGAACTGAAGCTGTAATCCAGCTTCTATGTGTAACTGATCTGTTTATAAGTAATCCATTGGTCGTTACATCCTACTGACATGACAAATTTTCTTCCCTCCTCTCACCAAGGGTAGCACAAATACGTATTTAAACAAAAGCAAAACATCATCAGTGCACATTCTCTTTTCTTGTCGGAATGGAATTGACAAAGGAATAATCCCTTGTTGAGAGTTTTCTCTCCTTCTCCTCTCTTTTTCCCCTCTGCTTAAAAGACTATGAACATCTGCTTCCCTTGTTTTCCTAAACAAGTCTTTGAAAAACACCAATTCATCCTGCAAGCTTTAGGAAGTTTACTGATCCTATCGGCTTAATAGCACACTGATACACTCAAAAGAAGGCACTAGTGCTCTTGACTTCTTAAAGCATGGCAAAGACATCAGGCACTCCAGCACATCCTTAGTCGTGTACAACAAATTAAATAACAAGATAGCCATGAATCCCTGGGACCAGTTAGTATTTTTTTTGCTCCAGCGTTACATTTTACTTATTTATTCACACCACCGGTAGGAAATGATTGCTCAGCATCCAGCTGGGCCTTCAGTTGTGCTGTTCAAAGGGAAATCCTTTCAAATGCCAATACAAAGATCAAGGGTTAAGGTCCCAGTTCTGCTTCACTCGCAGATGCTGGAAGTTGCTTATTTCAGGAGATTTTGGCCCATCAAAAGTAAGCATATCATAACAAAATCTCCCACTCTCCCAGGAACTGAAAGGCCTAACCTCTGTATTTCAGATTTGCCAGGAATAATGGAATTTGGTAAAAATCCTGAACTTCGTCTTCTCATTCCTGTTACAGTGATGCACTGGCTCCATCATTTCCATACCAGCAGGCATGGAAAGAAGGACCATCTGAATAGCTTCCTGACTGAGGACTTCTGTCACTACCTCTATTTGGTATTAATGGATATGACATTTGTTGTACTCATTGGTGTTTGGTACATACTACATAGGACTATTTTAACAAATGACTGGTTAGCTAACAGACTGAAAGGGTGGGGAAGAGAAGAAACAAATTACTTCAAATTAAAATTACCCCATTTTCTCACAAAACCCCAGCTATTTTACACCAAATTTAGTTCAATGTTAGAGAAAATGTTTCATAACTTCAAATGCAAAACCCAAAAATAAACAAACCTCCTTCAAGCTGTTTAAATATAATATTGTGAAAATAAATGTTGCCAGCAATCCAATTTTATTAATTCTTTTCAATGCAAAGAGCTGTGAAAATTCAATATAAATTTATAAATAATTTCAATTAAATTAAATTGACTGGTTTTAGCAAATAGAACACATATTTTGTTTCACTCTAGAGTTTGCAGTTCTTTAGTATATTTTTTGAGATTTTTCGTAAAAGGAAGCAGTTATTGAGAGGTCTTGAAAAGGGCTTGGAGTGTGGTTTTTCCCTCCACCTCAGACACAGGTTGTAAGAGGGTTTTGCTGCCAGGCAGTACATACTAAACGTTTTTCCTGTGCAATTATAGGTACCTGGTTATACAAAGGAATTAATACATCAATCTGATAGCAAAGTCCAACAATGTGTCTACACATCTCACTGCATAATCAGACATGTAATTATGACTGGTTTAAGCCAACTTATTTTGTTTTAAAGGAGTTCTTTGCACTGCAGTCCATGGCACTTTTGGATCAGGAGGTGCTGCCCCTTTGGCAAATGGGGAAGTTCAATCTTGCTCTTCTCAGATGAGTGGTATTATGAACTAAAAATGCGTGAATTCTTGCAAGTAAGGTAAGTCTCAAGAGTGTTAATTACTTTCCAAATCAAAATTATTAGTTGTTCTCATCATAGGTTGTATTTCTGAAGAGCACTGTGGTATTGAAATAATATAAACGAACACCTTTTGAAAGATAAAGGAAAATACATAACATTTAAAAAACATACATGTAACATAACACTGGGTACAGTCCTTCTTTATGACCTCTCTTTACATAATTCCAGGGATTCAAAAATTCTTGATGAGTCAAACTGAAGCAGATGTCGAAACTATTCAATATCAGTGAAATGCAGTTTAGAGTCAATAGGATTGGCCGTCTAATGACGATTAAGTATGCTATAAATTTAAATCTTTGAACTACTTGTTGAGATTTATTCAGGCAGACAAACAAAGATAACAAAAGTCTTTTGTGTGTTCATCACTCATTTCCGTTGCTCTGTTGTTGCAGTGTCAAATAATGTCAGTTATTTAAGCACAATTAATGTAATTTTAAATTCTCAACAAATTAAATTATAAGGACTAGCAGTCCAAGGAGGACCCTGCCCATTTTTCTTGCACATTTTCCTTTTTTCTCCCAGTTTTGTGGCAAATTTTAAATTGATGGAAGGTTAGTTTCAATCTTGATTCTTAGAGAAACAGCCTATTTTGATATAAAATTAATTTTATTTTCATTAAGGTATTTCTCCCTGGTTTTGGAGTATAATTGAGGAATATGTAATAATTTTTAGAACATTTGGAAAAGCCAGAGAGGAAGAAGTGATGTATTCCAAATTACTCTTACCTGTGCCAGGATTATTTGTTTTAATTTATGAATGTATGTGTTAATTCAGTGCAGGGGTAGCTACCTTTTTAAATCCTGTACTTGGCTGGCTACTAACTTCATTTTAGCAGAATTGGAAGGCAGCATTTTAAAACAATGCCACAATATAAATGACCCCTTAAGGAAAACCGGAGGCTTAATAAGGAAACATACAGTTGTTTTTATCTCCTTCATAAAAGAATGTTAAGTCATTCATTTAGAAATCTTGAAAATTAATTGAAGACAAAAAGATCAGCTATCTCTAGTCTTGCTTAATTAGATTGGGATCAGGAAAGTTATTCTTTAAAAGCAACTTAAAGCTGGTCATCTCAAAGAAGCAAAATTATCACCCATTGTGCCAAAATTATGTTGATTATGTTGAATGTTGTATAATTTAGGAGGAAGGGGGTGAGATATTTTACATTTTGTGAGATCATACCTCAAGATTTAGTACAGCATCTAGAATTTCTTTGCAAGTTATAAAGACAATGATCCATTGTGTACTTCTATTACTAATTATTCTGTAAAGATTGTCTGTTCCAAAAGATAATTAGAAAAGGTGAAATTTAATTCCATTAAACAGAACTCAGCTGGGACATAATGAAATTTTGTTGCGAAGTAGCAGACTCACTTTGAAGCCAAATAAAAAGCTTTTACATTGATGGAATGAATAAGATTGTAAAAGCTGACACCTTTTTTCTCCTGCACAGGCAGCATTTAAAAATAATTAGGCTAAGACTGAATTATATTTACAAGAAGTTTCAGTTCTCAGATATTTCAGGAAAAAGAGATGTCTTCTGCTTTTTACACAGGTCAATCTTTAGTACTTGCTTTGCATTAGTCACAGAATATAAGAAACCAAAGTGATCTATACTTATACAGCACCAAACTCCCCCAGTTCCACAACTCGGCCTTCCAGTTATTACTGGGAAAACAAATAATCTCAGTGCCTCCCAAAGAAAACCCTGGCTCACCCAGGCAAGCTCTGGGTCTGAGGAGACCATTAGACTGCTCCATGTCTTGATCCTTTTCCCAGAGTCTCTAACTAGAACATACTTGGCCTAGTGATGATTTGGCAGTGTGGACACTTATTTACCCAAAAATAGCCTGAGATCCAGTGCAGAGCTGGACAACTTCACCATTTTGCCCAGTCACCCAGAGAAGCCAGCACTGCTGCACGGAAGGTGTGTTTGAAGTTATGGCTGTGACTGGGTTCAGGTCTTTATTGTCTCATTTGTAGGTCATATGAACCTACTTAATGGCACAGGTCTTATTGTAAAGAAAAGAATGACCTGAATACATTAGTAACCCATTTCTTTGAGGCTAACCACTAAACACAATGCACCAGTAGATAATACGCTTGAGAAAACTCTTTGGGAAAATACGTGAAGCTGCTTGAAACCAACTTGCTTCAGTTCACTGGACCAAGTCCAAACATTACAGGCTTGAGTTTGGCTGACCGGAACGTGGAGCTGCTCCTGCAGTGGGATGAAAACGTTTCACACCACAGTTGTCATGTCCTGTGACAGTCCTTTACAGGAGCCTGAGCCCTGCACACCCATCATGGGAGGAAGAGAGGCTGAGAAGGAAGAATAAATTAAGAGCTACCTAGTCAAATGGAGCTTGGAAGATGCAGGAAAGGGACAGAAGCAAACCTCTAAACCAGACTCCTAAACTGCATGTTCAGTTCCAGCATTACTTTTACCTTTACATCCCCAAATTAGATGTCTGATTGCCATCAGTAAAACAGAGGGCTTGGGAAATATTGCACAAGAGGGCATTTTCATATCAGATTTTAGGATATTCACTACTGCCTGTCTAGCTTATATGGACACTAGCATATATCTGAGCACATCCCAACACCCCAGCAAAGAAAGGAATATTGTAATTACCAGTTTATAGGAGGGAAACTAAAATATGGAGAGACCAAGAGAGCTGCCCAAAGTCCCATCAATAAGGTTGTGCCTTCCTTGATTCCAGGTAAGCATCCTGAGGACAGGGTAACTTTCCTCTCAAGGATTACACTGTTTCATGAGGCAATTGTTGGTTTTGCAAAAAACACCCAAGCAGCTCTTTTCTTCACAGTATGCTGAATTTATTTTTTAAGGTCAATTCCTATTTTAACAGAAAGTTCCGTTGCTAAATTCTGAAATTGATAAGAATTTCATCATACTGCAGCCTAATGACAGTGGATGCTAGGAACACATGTGGTTTTTTGGAGCTTTGTGGAATATTCCCATGAAGAGATACTTAGCAAATGCAGCTTTGTGTACATTTCACAGAACTCTGCCAGCATTGCTGACTTTTACCCAGGTCTGAGTCTTACTCTATACTGAAGTCACAAAGAGGGGATTAGTAGGGCTACGCTGAGGCTGTCACATACATAACTAATTAACTGCTGATTGGACACTGCTAAATCCCTATTTCCTTTGCATTTTATACACCCTCCCCATACAAAGCGGTTCTCATCTAGTAGAAAAATTAAAAAATTGCAGTCAAGGGTAGTAATGAAATAAGCCTCTTCTGAACAATAGTTGTTATATCAATAAGCAACTAAAGCAAGTTAATATGTTGCATCCCCCTGAAGCTGATTTAATTACCATGCTCAATTCACCTCTCCTAAATATGAACCAAAAGTGAAGAATAACAACAACAAGACCTCAAGTTGATCTTCAATAATGTCTTTCACTGCATTCTTTATAAAATAAGTTTGAAATCTATATGCTACCTGTTGCCTCAACTCAGTAGCACAGGCGTAAATCTAGAGCAAGTGGGAGTAAGATATGAGGTACAAACACAGTGAAGGTATGACAGAGAAAAGAAATAGTTTTATTTACACTTCAACTCACATGTTTTGGACAAACATGATTTAAACCAGATTCAAGGCAATCAGAACAACCCTCCCCTTTCACAGAAGCAGGTTTACACCAAAAAGCGGGTGTTGGGAGATTCCTCCCCACAGGTAAAATGACAAATCAATAGTCTTCCTCTGATTCATTTGCAGTAGCTGCCTTGTCTCAAGGCATGTAAACACTTACTACATGATCTGAATTTAATTCTTTTCCATTTCCTGAATGTCAGATTATTTTTCATGCATTTTCTAGGTGTTGATTGGAATAAATAAAAGAACAAATGTTATCCTTCCACATTTTTGGAAATATCAGTTTCCTGAAGTTCAAAATATAATAGATGAAAATTATGGAAGTGTATGGAAATGTTTGCTTTAATTATTAACACTGCTAGGCACTTCAATCAGAACCAGTAATTTTTTCTTTTGGAAATACGAAGCTAAAAATTTATTTCCCAGCTGCAAGGAAAAATTGCTAATACATTATGTGTCTGATTTTCTGAAGTACCAGGCAGCTACCTTGAGGTGCTTCACACCCTTCATCCCTTCTGTTCATAAGACCAAGCTCTTTCCTATATGAACACACATCAAATGTTTACATCACCCTAGTGAAAGAGAATTTCAGAGGTGAGAATAAGAAAATAACAATTTTAAGGACACATCACAAGTGGAAGTGTTAATCAACTACAAAAGCAAATTACTGCTGGATAAAGTTTCTCCACTTGTCAGAATAGAATGTGCCCCTCAGTCTGAATCACAGAGTAAATTGTTTTCATCACAAACTCACTACAGAGCCTTTGGTTCTCCAGCCCAAGATTGTTACTCAACTTAAAAAGATAATATAAGTTACAGGAAGAAAGAGGTAGACATTAAATGTGAGCATAAGGACTAAATGACAAGGAAAGTAGTTAAAACTGAATACAAAGATTGGAAATCCACTAAGTGGGAATTTCACTCACATTTTGTTCATTATTTATCTCCTCTCCATGCTACTGGACATCACAAATGGTTCCCAAAGTCTGAATTATAAAATTCATTTTTTGTTATATCAGGAATATTTCTACATTAACTATGAAGTATATAGGAAAGGTGCTCACAAACCATGGCTCAGATGGCCTAGCCAGTTATCCTAGAGTTGATAATCATGACACTGATGCCAAAGACATGCCAAAACCTACACAACACCTCAGCAAGACAATTTCTGAACTGCTTCCCTCATATTAGATTTCAGTTAATGCCAAATTCAAGTATGTGAATGCCTGACATGAAGGTGGAAGAGGGAGAGAGAAGGGAGGGAGCAGTGAGAAAATATCAGCTGCCTTCAGAAATTAGGTATTACATGAAATAAAAGAGCACGAGACAGAAGGTCAGGTATCATCTGTTATTAAGAACAAGCAGATTTAGTCATGGTTCCAAGGCTCTCATTAAAGTGAAATTCAATAGTCATTATTTTATTACCAGCTCTAACCTTCCAATGGATATGCCAGTCCTACCACTGTCAGTTTGTTGGAAGCTTTGAGAAGATGCCTGCTGCAATCTGCAGAGACGTAAAAGACGTCATAGAGGGGAACACAGGAGCAGGCTGCATTTCCCCCCTATTTAACAGCTTAGTATTCAAAGAGTGAAGTAAAGCAAAACACAAGTGTTACTTGTTTGAATAAGGAATATATTCCAGTCAGTGAGATATCCAACATTTGTATGACACCTTTAATATGACAGTGCTGCATGTCTCAGGAGTGTGCACAGAGCTCATTTCTAAAATATCTTAGGATACTTTTTGCATAACTTTTTTTTTTGGTAATTCTGACTTGTTTCTTACTAGTTACCCAGCTTCACTCCATCAGCACTGCCTGCATGAGAAGGAGGTCTGAGGACTGGATTGAAGAAGCCAAGTTCCCTGCTATTACTCTTTCTCCTTGAGAAAAAGCAGAGGTAAAATTCCAGCTTTGTTGCAATAAATGGAACAGACACCAAAATCTTGAAGGGCAGAATTTCACTGTAAGGCTATCTGTAGCATTAATGCAGCCTTCCTATACACACACCCTTCAGAGGAGAGGGGCTTGCAGGTAGGTTAACAAAACCCAATGCCAAAGGCAGGAAGGGGAAAGGCTTTCCAAAACATCTGTCCCCAGGGAATGGGATTCCCCACTACAGACACCTTCTTCACCTCCAGTCTGTTATACTTTGTCCTCAAACTCCATTCCTTACCTAAGCAGACAGTCCTGCACAGTAAGAACCTCATGAACTTCTAGTACTAATTTTGGGTTTCTAAGAGTCTTACCAGTCTCCCAAGACTGATGTTTCCAAAGAAAAGTACAAAGAAATGAAGTCTGCAATGAGAGTTGCATTTCTCTTAAGGTTTGAGCATGTTCTATGGGTTTCTAGTATACACCAAGGAACAGAAAGCCCACATCTTGTAATGAGTGGGGTAAATCACTGCTAAAGAGGAAATTATCCCTGTTAGACAACATGAATGAAATAATTTTTTTGGGTGATTACTTGGTTTGGGGTTTTTTTACATTCTCCATTATTTTTAAAGACCCTTTCCTTATTCAAATGAGCATTCACTGATTAGCACCAGTATCTCTTTACTTTTGGTATACATTAAGAAAATTAAATGGAATATTCTTAGAAAGACATCTGTGCCTGGGGTGACTCACATTTGATCAATCCATATGAACTGTTCTTTTCAGAGGATGTGCAATTATTTGCTCAGTTAGGATTAAACTTTTTATTTATCTAATCACCCCCCTGTAAAGCTTTGATCTGAGCTTCCAAAACCTATTTTTCTAACCACTTTAGCTACATATTTTAAGTCTTATTGTCTAATCAACTTCAGGCTGTAAAACATGCAATGTCCTACTTAATACACCCTATTAGGAAATCAAGCTGCCGCATGGATTTTTAGATCCTCATTTTGCAACCCCGTGAGCCATTTGGAAGCATCATTAATGTCATTATTCCAGGAGAGAAGGAGAAAACTGGCAGCAGAGTGAGCCCTCTACACGGCTGTCAGCTTTGCCCTGCTAACATTTGCAGAGTGACTCAGAGGTGAATCACAGGTTTCTGCAGGTGTACACCAGGGAGAGCTGGATGATTTCCATGTCACAGTGGTTGCAAATGTTTACTTCATTAGTTCATGGGGTTACTCAGCAGTCCTAGCCAACTCAATTTCTCAATCTTACTGTATGGCAGTTTAAAAAAAAAAGAGAGTAGATAGCAGCTTTGAAATTAAAAACGCAAAACCAACCGTCAATTTGTAATTAGAAAATCTGAGCAATGATGGAATGTGAATGGATTTACATGTAGCTGTCATTAAACACACATTATGAAATATTTCAAACTGTATCCAGTGTTAGGTCTGTTAGGCTCTTCACCATAACAGTAAAGGATATAATTACTATATCCTTCTCCAGAGCAGTACACCCTGCACAAGGAATGGTCTCTGAACTGTGCGTGGATAGGGATCTCTATCCACTGAAAATACATTTGTTGTAAGAAAACTTACAACCATGTCTCTACTTAGGAACTAATTCAAGAGCTTCTTCCAAGTGTCCAGGTATTTCACAACAAGCCTTTGCATGTGTAAGAGCAGTCACTTAGGATTTATGATGGCATTTCCCACTCACTGCTTCTGGTGTGGCTGGAGATTAAACTCCCAAGCCGTGTCTTCTTACATTTCAAGTTTGTCAACGGTCCACCTGCCATAGGTAAGAGAAAATTCCTGTGTGCAGGACACCAGGTAGCTGTGTGAACCTCTCTACCTTCAGTTTCTCTGAACTAGACTCCATAAGCTACTTATATACCCACTTTACTGGTCTATTCCAGTCATTTTGAATTTTATTATCTTTTGACTTCATGTTAATTTTCTCCCCACAAGATTGTGTCATTGGAAAATGTTATCACTTGACTTCATGTTCCTACTTAAAGGCTATTAGTGTGTAAAGTGAATAAAATCAAGTCTCCTGGGACTGATCCTTGACCTGTGCCATACTATAAGTGACCTCCAGTCAGCATGAACTCCCAAATGTTTCCATTTATATGAATTATTTGTCTTGGATGTAGAAACTTTTCCCCCATGGTCAAAGAAAACTCTTTCCTTGCCTTTTCATTATTTTACCTTGTAGATTATGTTTTGCATACTTACCATACCCAAAGGATTCTGGAAATCCTGGTGGGATTTTCTCTTTGATACAAAACCAGTAACAGGTTGCAACCAAGTCAGCTCATTCCTGCAATTAAAATTGGTCAAGCTATCTGATACTCAGTAGAAATACAGACACTAAGATCTAATTTTCCCTCAAACAAGCTTGACCAGTTGTAGGGGAGTAAAATGCTGACTAAAGATGGAAGTCTATGAAGAGAAAATGGAGCTAAGAGACCCACAAAAGCTGAAAGTTCTGTTTATCCCAGATTTCCTCCACATTTTATGCAAACAGCTGACATCTTCAAAAGATCTCATTAGAGCCTACCCAACCAGAGAAGAGAATACTATGCCAGCTATGCACACAGTGCATGACTATATCAATGACATGCTTCCTTAAGGATGCACTTTCAACCTCTGAAACACTTGTCTACCTGAACTATGATCTTTAGAAAATAATGTAGGAAAAAAATGCAAGCTTGTGAGAAAAGAGACACTTAAAACATATATTCTGAGCTCATCACAATAACCTAATGTGAGTTCTGCATGCTCACACTGAAACAGCAAATGAAATCCAGGGAATCTCTCTGGATTCAGAATATCTCAACACAAGAATGGCCACGTAGTGTTTATTAATAAATTTAGCTGGATTATTCTGGCCAAGGATCCTACCGGGTGTCATCTACACATGAAAGAAACTCCACAAACACTTGCAGTTACAGCAGAGCAGTCTTGGTAACCCTGACGATCCTTTCCAATCCTCCACTCCCAAAAGAACAAACAGTGCCCTAAAGCACCGGGTGACCAGCAAAGAGCAGGGATGACAGTTGGCACGGACAGATGGAGGCTGCCTGGTGGCAGGATCTCACAGCAGGAGGCTCAGCACCCCTCACCAGGCACCACCAGGCTCTGCAGCACCAGCCAGATTGTGCTCTGGGTAGCACAAAGTTTCCTGGACTAAATTACAGGAGCAGTGTTTGAGTTACCAAGGGGAAATCCAGGGAAGGAAAGCCTCCAGCTCTCCTCCTTGGCAACAAACAGTATTGTCACAGCTAATCCAGGTGTGAGGGAGCTCCTCTGCCCCAGCAGCAAGGAAAGCGCAAAAAGAGAGTTCCTCCAGGGATCCTGCATTGCAGGGTGTAACAGAGGTGTGAAGACACTGTATATCTACCTGCTCTTTACTTTATGTATTACTTTAGTAGTTTATGTTCCAGGCCCCACAAAAAACAATCAGATGAGGTAGGTACTCGATATGATGCGGGCTCACAGTCATGTTTATTAACATCTCCCCTTAAAACTATCTTGTTTCTGAGAGATAAAACAGCATCCCACCAAGGCAATGACTGCATAAATACCCATTTTTACTCAGCAGCAACAATCTAAAAATACAGTTGAATACAGATTTTTAAATCCTATTAGGAAGATATAGTCTCTTAATCAAGTTACCCTCCTAAAATTGGTATCAAATACTTTCCAGGTCTTAACTGCAGATCACAATGCAAGAGAGGAAAGAAATACAGCTAAAATTATGAGAACACTGTGCTAAGCCATAAATCACATGGCACTGCAAACCAATTGTTTAGATTTGCTTTATTTAAAAACTATTAGCATGTTATACTATACTCACTTAAGTAAACTATAAAAATATTCTCAAAACTAGCACTAGATATTATGAATCCTTTTCTGCTGTGAACACACTGCCCCCAGGGTAAAGGAGCACTAAAACTTACTACAGCTATAAATATCCTGGTTTTCACATGGCCTGACTGAAAACGATGTAGGTGTGCTTGGCATTTAACTTGGGGAAGTCGTGTCAGCTCCCCTCCCTTCCTCCTCCCCATGCTAACAATGCTGTTTGGCAGCTTTTTCACTTTATCTCGCCACAGATCTTTGCCAAAACTTGAATCTGCTCCTGACAGATTAACTGCCACCATAAAAGAAACTGGCTTCCTTTTTTTTTTTTTCCTATGGATTCTGATTGAAAGGATAAGCTTGAACGACAACCTTCTCAAATGGCCTGGTCCTCTCTCAGGCCTGGGGTTGGGAAATGAGGACCAATACAGTTGGAGAGGCTTTAGTTAGTCAGTAACCACACTTTGAATTCAATTATTTGAACAGTACAACAGACTGTGAGACCAGATTCCCAGCTGTTTTGTAACTTATGTTGTCACTTGCACCTGTGCAAAGTGGGCACAAAATACTTCTAATTTGGCAGTTGGGAATTAGACCCCATATTTACATTTGCTTCCTGATTCCTGACTTTATTCATCAGCCAGCATGTGGTACACAAGCTGATGAATTATTGTTTAGCTTGTTTTGAAAACACATCACTTGCAAACATACTTTAAAAAGCTCTGCAATAATTAGCTGCATTTTATTTTCTATGCTATCTGCACCTTTTTAGGCCTTTTTATGTATACAAGCATACGCAAGTACATTTATGTTAAGTTAAATTTAGTCCCTTAAGATTAATTTAGGGTCAAAATCAGGCCTGAGTGAACACAACTGCGAATACAAAGATTTCAACAGAATTCAATAACCTTAAACTAGGCCTTAATTCTGCCTTTTGCCTCAAAGAACATTTCAGATTTCCAGTGTACAGGGGACATTTTAAAATATTAAATATTATTTTTGTATTCATGAAATATAGGCAAGATTGCAGCTAACCCTATCCATATGTCTTGACCAAGCTATGTTAAATTATCTTGCATTTTCTTTGGATCAAGGCTCCTGAATGCTGTTATATTGACATACAGGAACCTGACTGGGCACCTGTACCCTTAGCTGTGTCCAGTACTGAAGATCCAGTGCAACAAACAGTGTCCTGTTCCTTCCTCCACCAAGTATTTTACCTCTGCCATAGCACATGAGGAAAGTTATTCTCTCTATATTTGGATGTTCACATAAAAACTCTGTTTTTCTCTCAGCTTCTGTATAGAGAAAAGTTATCTTTCAAGTATTTACATAACTAGCTGCTTCCAGTCTCTATGCTTTACAATTCCTGTCTCATCTGGTATATTTTTTTCCCCTCATTAAAAGAGTTTCTGCCCCTTGCCTTCAGGGGATGCTGAAATGTCACTATCTCTGGGACGTTACAGCTTTTTCTGGGGGTTAACTTTTGTCCCATTAGATTGGCTTCAGCACAAGACTGAGGAAATTTGAGGTATTCCCAAACTTCATGAGAGTGCTTGAGCCAGCGAGCAGCTCAATCACCTTTACGTGCCACCCTGAGGCTTCCACTGTCCCAGGAGACCTTCTCAGCAGCAGGGCTGGTGAGTGGCAGCACACTCCATCATGGGCCAAGACACACAGCACACCTGCATATCCTCCAAAGGAGGTATCAACTGAGCTCACACTGATTTCCATCATGAGAAGTTTCCTCTATGCAGAGGAAACCTCACTTAGCACTCGGGCCAACACTCAGCTTAATGAACGAGGCTGAGAATCTGGCCCATCAAAATGAGCTTTATATAACCAAATTTATCTCAGTTCTTCACCCACACTCATGCTCATCCTTCCCTCAGACATCACCCCTTCCCTCACTTTAGGCTTTCTTTTGACACCTCTCCCATGTTCCGCCAGCAGCAACATGGAGGCCCCTCAAGGTCAGGGACCTGTATTTTCTGCAAAGCCTCACAAACAGTAATACAGCTGTATTAATAATAAATAACAGCAACACTGATTCTATAACAAGTAAGCATCAGCTTTAACAATTCAAGCTGCAAGTGGTGTTGAGAATTCACTGCAGGATCTTAACATCAGTTCTGTTGGTGCAGACAATGAAACTAACTTCAGACTGGGGAAAGATTGATCAAAATCCTTCATCTGGGTTAATATCTGCAAACTGGAAGTCAGATCATCATTGAGATATCAGTCACATCACCTAGGATATTGGTGCCACAAAAAACCAGAACTGTAACGATGCACAGGATGTAAGAAATGTATTAGGTCACTTAGAACCAAACCTCGTCTCTTGAATTGATATTACATACAAAAATTCTATAAAGTGTCACACCAACATAGGGAGCTGAGAGAGTAAAGATATCCACACAGCTGTGGAGACACAGCTGCTGCATTAGTATTATGGGTAGAGAAAAAGATTTGCACTCCGTTGTATAAATTCTTGTTAGATTTTATTCCAAATGGTGCGCAAGTATATGTATACTTTTATGTACATAAGTGTGTACAGACATACTTGCATATGAAATTCAATAAAAATTATATGCTGTCTCAGTCATACAGTACCAAAATCCTGGGGGGCAGGGTGGGGAAAGCTTTTATCATCTTCCAAGATTTTAACCATTCTCCAGGACAGAAAACACTCCTAACATTGTCTAAAAGGTGACATTATTGCAAGGACAAACTTAAAAATACTCGAAGGGGTTTGCTTGAAATACTTTGAAATGCACTCTGGTTTTTTGTTTCGTTTAACTTGGGATGGACAATTGACTATTGTGCAGAGGTAGATTGCATCCACAACTTGATATTTGTAAGGCAATTTAAAGGTCACTTCAACAATTCCAATAATAGTGACCATTAGTGATTCTGCAAAGAAAACAGACATTGCAAGATAAACCAAAGTGCTCTGAAAGTAACTGCTATTCTTTCTTCTCTATGTTCCTCAACTACTCCATTCTTGTCATATCTGATACCTTCCAGTAGCGTAGTAAGGGATGTGACTACATGTATTGCATCTAGTGTACTTGTTTCCTTATTTTCTCCCAAACTGCTATTATGTGATGATCTCACCCTGTCTAGAATCAACAAAACCATGGCAATTCGATACAATTTAATACTCATACTCACAGGGCTATCAATACAGGAAACCCCAAAACTACTGCATATATTTATTAGACTTTTAAAAAAAGTGTCTGAATGAACCTGACATTTTTAAAGAGTAGAGTTTTTTGTGGTTTGTGTTGTGGGGTTTGTTTCTTCAAACTGAACACACCTCACTATAGTTCTATGAAAAGACACAGGAATGATATTATAGCCTTCGCTTTAATCTTACCTAACATAAATATAAAAAAGAATTACTTATAGTCATCCTCTTAATTGCAGTTGGTACTCCTGACAGTGATACCTAGACCAAAAGTTTCTGCAAGTATAGTTGCATGAATATATTTCCTCATAAATAATTACTCAGCTTTTATACAGCCTCCAGTTTCCAGAAAGAATTAGAAATGTGACATATGATCAGGACTGCAAGTATTTTTTCAAAGTTGGATTAATTAACATCATCTCAAAACCAGAAAGAACAAAGCTACCAGGTATGTGGAACATTAATCACATCACTAGTAATTAGTGCTAGAATACAGAAATAAAAAGACAACATGAGGTCATAAGAAATTAGTCTAATCCAACAACAATTTACCAGAAGTATGTAACAAGTAAGCTTGAAACTACAGAGTCACATTTTTGAAATGAATAGAAGGGTGGGTAGGGAAAAGCTGGCTGTCTGGGCCAGCTGAGTAAGAATGCTTGAGAAAACCAGTCGTGATAGGTGGGAAAAACTGCAATATGTGTGATTCAACTAGATTATGATACCACCAATATAGAGGTATCAGAGCAGCAATATACACCCATGAAGTACATGGTAAATTTTAACTCATGCAGTCCTTAGGTTACGACAAGGCCTTAGACATGACAAGATCAGTAACACAGCAAAGCAGTGAACAGGCCCACAGGGACCCAGGACTGGTAATGGTTGATATGGATGCAAGGCAATCAAGTTTGTGCCCAGAAGGTAAAGTTTAAGCATCTGCATGTTGGTGGATCTCCCTCAGATGGAAATCTATTGCCTATTCATATTTTCTGTCTCCTGATGTTTGCTTCTACCTTTGTCAAGCATTCTGCTGTATCTTGTCTCTTCTTCACTCTTTTTAAGTTGACAGGCCTGTTACTGACAAACGGTAGAGGTGAGCTTCCAGGAAAAATCTGAACTCTGGCAGATGTAGAAGAAAATTATTTTAGCCTGAAGAATTACTTTGTATATTCTCATCCATTTTGATTTCTCAGACCATTGCTTATTTTGATATATGCTTTCCTGTATGGTCGAGCAGGTTCTCAGTTTGAATTGCATATGGCAAGATAATAATTAGGGACTATAAGTACAGAAGCAAGAATTCCCTGCAGTAGGTGAGTCCTTTTTGAACTTCTCACTAGGGCATATGCATCTTGGTTATTCCTACACAATGATCTCAACCTCAGCAAGACAAGATATACTCAAGCATTTGAACTGACAACAAATTTTTTGAAGCACAAGAGAATCTTTCAGGTTCTCAGTTCACAACCTGATCTCTGCAAATGTATTCCTAGGAATGAATGTTATCTCAGTGCATATAAATAGGTTTCAACTTAAAGAGCGATTGTAAAGCTGACTGTTTGCTCTGCATTATTTGTTGTACTTCATTAGTCACCTAAGCCCTTTGAATCTGAACACAGTTTACAGCTGCTACTGCCTCATGACATTCCCCAGAAAGTGGTGAGCATTCCCAGCCGTACACAGCAAGCAGATGGGGCTTAGGATCAGCAACTGACCGAGGTTACTCTCCATAAAGTGATACAGAAATAGGAATAAAGCCAATGTCTTTTGCTAGTATGAAGCCACCTTTTTCCTCCCTGGGACGCAAAGCTTTAACTTCCAACAAAAGTTTGACTTTTCATCATTTAGACTCTGATTCAAGAAAACCCCAAAGTTTACTGAGCACCAGTGGAATGATATGCTTAAACATCTGGCAGAATCAGGGCTTCTGTGTCTACATTGTAGCACAGTTTTTATCAAAGAAACTAAATATAAAATCCCCAAAGTAAAAAAGATCTTTTCTTCACTTGTGGCTTATTGGTTTTCAGTAGATAACTGCTTGGTTCCAATACTAATTTAAAAGAAAAAAGGCTAAGATACAATCAGTATAAAAGCAATTAGCCAAATTATTTAATGGATTAATATAAATTACATTGTTTAATTACAAGATCAAATAAAATAATGCTGGTTTCAATTAGAGCAATTCAAAACAGTGGTGAAGTGAGGAAACCAACTGATTTTTTGAATACTGTCTTCCAACTCTCTCCAAAAAAGGTTATATTAACTACATAAAGACATAAAAATCTATGGTAATGACAAGTCATTATAAAGATGCTCTTTAATGTAATTTTTCTGCTATTCAGCAATTTGGATTTTACTACCAAAACTTGCAACAATCACAATAAGGTGCAGGGAGAGGCCGGAGGTGAGAGAAAGAGACAGAGAGAAGAGGAGAGAGATGTAATCCCAGATCAGAACCAGATATTGTCTGGTTCCTACACAAAGACAGTCCTCTTTGTGTATATGCTTATGCCACTTAGCTTTAAATCTCTACATTGCTGTCAGACTTGTAACCCATCCACCTCACTGACCTTTTCTCCTGCACTTCTTTCTCCACACTGCACGGTCCTCCTCGTGGTCTTTTTACACAGTATAAAGGTGCTCATTTTCAAGTATTGTCCACTAAGTCTGATACCTTGATCTCTAACTCCTTGTTTTATCCATCCTCGTGTTCATTCTTCTCCAGTTTCTGTATCAATTAATCTCCCCTCCCCCTGTTCTGCTCTTATCTGCATCTACCTTTGTTGCTGTGCTATTTAATGTGTCTCTTTGCATAAAAAATGCTACAAACAGAGGCCTTTTATCAAGGCTATTCTTCATGAGAGGAAATATCAGATTTCCTACAGCCTAAACTAGCACATCCAGCTTGAAGATGAATGGTCCCAGCTGATGTGCCCCATTGGCACTCCACTGCACCATTTCAGTGAGTGGTCTGGACAACAGCAGGCTGCGAAAATACCACCCCAGTATAAGCTGGGTGAGCTGCTTCTTCTTGCCTATATCTGTATGCCCTTCCCTGCTGTGGGTCTGCACACCACTTCTGCTGCCTGAATCCAACCATCAGCAGCCACACACAACTTGTACACCACCCCTGCTTCTCTCCCAGGCTACCCAGCACAGCTGCAGCAATGAGGAGCAAGGCAGGCAGCCTGGGTTCAGGGCTCTTCCACTGCTTCCCCTGTCACTAAAGATTGTGTCTGCCCTCTAAGCAAAAGTACTGCAAGAGCCATCTAGACCCAAGCCACAGAAACCTCATGACAAGCGTGACTCTGCCTGCACCCCAGAACAAGGGATTCTGTGTTTAGGCTGTGCAGAAAGAAGCACCTGACTGTTTGATTAGGATTTTGTGTGCTGCTTTGAAGCACTCTGCAGAGCCCCGGTCCTTGGCCCAGCACAGCTTGCTTCCTACCCTTTCAACATTACAGCACCGGTTGTTCCATCACAACCTGTCCTCCCACCCATTAACTAGGGATGCAAAAGAAATCCCAGGCTAAAAATGAACGTGCCCATCACAAGAAGAAACTTAAATCATTACCTGCCTAATGCATTTGTAGAAAGGAACAGTTGTAGGACCTGAAAAATAAGTATCACATTTATATAACGAACAGCATGACCTTCACTATGGTTTTGCTTGCTGAAATTAAGGATACCATCTCAGAAATCACACAACATTTTCTGTCCCACCCAGCTTCCAAAACAAGAGCCAAAATAAAACATGGGTGAAGAAGAAGGAGACCAAAGAGGTGCTGTGGCCATGCTGATGGAGGCCACCAGAACGGGGTTCAGAGCTCTGACAGCCAGCTCCCAACTGCTTGGCACTGACCTCACAAAGCACACAGGCTCAACAAGTTGGATTTTCCTCTACAGATAACAGCAACCCAGATAAAAAAATGGAACTAACTCTCTAGTGAGGATTTTAGTCCACCAAGATTAACAAAATGCCAAGCAACAAGTTTTCACACTGCTTTCCAATACATTTGAAGAAATATCTTCATTTAAAGTCATCATATATATCAGCACAGCATATTGGCTGCAGTGTTGTTTCAGCAAGGGCTGGCACTGCAGTTCAGGTGAACACTGGATTCACTCCTCATTTTAAAGGCATTAAAGATTTTTGAGTAGGTCAAGGGGCCTATCAGGGATGGTTCATCAAACTTCATTTCATACAGGAAATTTTAGGCTTGTTCATGGGCTGAATGTGAAACAAATTCAAAAGGTGTTTAAAATGTAAACGAATCATTTGACTTCAGGAGTCAGTGGAGATATTTCCCAGTCAACCTGTGGCTTGAAAACTTCATATTAAGCTTGTTAAGCTTATGTAAAATATGATTGATTAAATAGACTTAAACAACTCTCAAATCTAAATAATTTCCCCTTTATCCAGTGTTCATTATTTGGGCTTCTGTTTGGGGGGAAGCAGAGGAGTAGGAGGGTGGTACATCTGTGAGAGAGGGAAACCAGAAACAGAGCAAGTAGAAGATCTCCAGCCAGACTAAGCCAACAGGAATTATGCTAACCCGTCCCTGTGAACCTCTATGTCGTGTTGGTTTTGCTCTACTCTGTTTGTATCCACAACAACATGAGGATGCTGCTTTACAGAACTCCCTGCACAGTCAGGGCCAGGGGAGTGCTCCTGGTTTCAGCATCTGAGCTTTGCAGGAAGAAAAAAAAAATCTCAAGCTTGAGCTCGCTGCAGCTCTAATTAGAAATAAAATACAGATGACTCATTTCACTGCTTATTGTTAATGGTTAAGCTCCTGGAAGAAGCCCTACCAGAGCTCCTCCTGACTGAACAAACTCCTGTGCTGGTCTAGCAGGGAGCACATTTTGTTGAGAGCAGGAGTACTGGTCCCAGGTTAACAAAAACCATTTAGGGACCCATAGTAGAAAACATGTTAAAACAGAGGTCTACACTGGGGGAGGAAAGGGCAAAATAAACACACACCTAAAGTGCAATTAAAGTAATTTCTTCTTGTGCGAGACCATATTTTTCACCCACTCCTTCCAGCCCAGAGGTGAAGGACTGTTTCCACTGCAGAGAAAATGAAAGCAACATCAGTGGGGTTTCACAGATGTCTATTTTTGTGCCACGCTCAACTCAAAAGGAGAAGGACTTACTGGATCTGATATCCACTTCCACTGTAACCCTTTTGTCTCTACTGCTAAACTGAGAGGAAATTATATTTAGCGCAAGTCTGTGTTCCAAATATTTCACCAGTATATCACTGTGGATCCAATGATTACACCATTATCAGAGCCATAAAAGCATGGTTTCCTATTACGTCTACATTGCAGTTACCTGAGCCAACAGCAAGTGAACTACCTCATGTATCAGAAATAACACAAGTTATTTATTAGTCTGTACTAATAACATTAGTACAGACTTCCACATACACTAATCTACCCTTAAATTCACCCTCTGCAGTAGCTCAGGAATAGCTTTCAAGAAAGGCAACTCTACAGTGGACAGTCAAGCCAGCTCATATACTCCTAGCTTCATCTTCACCATGCTGCACTACAGACCTTCTTCATCACACACAAATACAACCTCATCTTGTCTAGAATGCATATAACTACACTGTGAACATTTAGAGTGCACATTTAAAGGTTTCTTTTTGTCATAATGACATTGATAAGTGAGTTTACTGTAAATAAAATTGTCTTCATGTTTCAGGTTTCTTCAGGTATTCATTCACACAGAGTGACTTGTGTGTTATACATCAAGAAGTCTTTATTTTAAAAAAATGCAAGAACAATAATTCAGTACCTGACATTTCATCACTGTCATACTTCAATGTTATCATCTGTAATTAGTGAATGCATTAGTCCATTTATATTTTATATTCTACTTCTTATAGGTTTTCAAATATATTTTGGTAACACTGTCCCTTCATAGATGGTATTGCTTGAGAGAGAAAACATTTCCAATGTCAAGATCAAGAGTTACAGAGTGGGCTATCTATAGCAGAACCGACTGTATTAACAAGACAAGATTTGTTTTAAGTTCAATGGAGAAAAGACACCTTTGAATTTGAGAAGTTAAAGGGTGTTGCATTACCGAGGCACAATAGGATAAGCTAATGATGAAGTTTCAGTTTTAACTTGGAAACTGCTGGTTTTTGTAGGCTTCAGCCTGTCGCTAATAGGTATATTTTAACGAGATACATGGGGATTTAGGGGAACAACTCCCATTATTGTTAATGGGATTCACACAGCTAAATCCCTGAGCTGGAAATGTTTCTTCTAATATGTCTTTAATAGAGCCTCTGTGTGTGTGCACATATGTATGTGCATGTCTAGTTAACGGTTAAATGTATAAATAGGAACATTAGACTTCCAAGTGTTACTTTTCATTCCATGATGTATAACTAAAATGGAAGCAAAATACAGGTTCTGAAAGTGTGATTTTTTGGCAGAAGCAGGTAAATCTGCTCTGAAGGTTTGGCAGGAACAGGGACATCACATCAGTTGCACACCTGTGTGCTCGTAGGAGTGAGGTCTGCATCCCTCATGCCCTTTGCTGCGTCTTAAGACAGGGTCACATTTGAACAGTCACTCTTCTAATTCCAACTGGATTTCTGGCAAAGGAGGGCTATTGCAAATCTGGTCAATGGTATCTGGGAGCAATTGATATTGAACTAGAGAGAAAATCTGTGAAATGGCTAGATGCCCTGCTGATCTGGTGCTGACCAGCTGCAGGCTCCTTGGATAGGATCTATGTGGAACTTGGATTGCTACTGGGAGAAAGTTTGGCCATTACACCAGAGAGCTACGTGCACATGGCTACTACAGCAGCAGCAGCAAATGAATTGCAACAGCTCTGTAAAGAGTTTTCTGAATAAAAGAGAGGGTTTAATTTTAGAAACATGAAGTACTCTCATATTATTACCCACCAGGTGGTGGGCGATACATGCAGGAAGCAGCCAATGTAAAAGAGACACACGATTATCTGAGGAGCCAAGCAGCACCTTGAAACAGAGCAAACACACTGCATCAAAAGGAGTGACCACCAGGATGCTGGATTTTCAGAAATACACCTGAGGGCACAGCAGAACTGAGACTTGAATCAGTACAGAGAGCTGAACATTGAGGGATGAAAAGAAAACCAGAAAGTTAAAATATTTTTTTTCCTTACCATTTAATCAGTGAGAAAGAATTAGGAGCAAGTAAAACTCAGGTGTCAAAAATAACATCTAAAACACTGGAACACCAGATAGAGGTATTTGATGAGAAGCATCAACCAAAACAGAATGACACTATGCAGAGGGGATAGGGCTTACAGGTGGAAAAAAAAAAGAGAGAGAGAAGAAATTTTAAACTCAGAGCTGAAAGCAGTGGTGTGCATGTATAATCTTGGAGACCTATATGAACTTTTAGATACTGTTCTGATTTTGGCAGGAGTGGAGTAAATTTTCTTCGTAGTAACTATCATGGGGCTGTGTTGATAGTACAGGGGTGTTTCAGTTATAGCTGAGCGGTGCTTACACAGAGTCAAGGCCTTTCGTGCTCCTCACCCCATTCCACCAGCAAGGAGTCTGGGGGGCACAAGGAGTCAGGACACAGCTGGGACAGGGTCAGGAGTTAGACTCAATATCCTTGTGAGACCCTTCCAACTCAGCATATTCTGTGATTCTGTGACAGCTGATCCCAACTGACCCGAGGGATATTCTGTGCCATTTGGTGTCATGCTCAGCATATAATGCTGGTGGAAGAAGGAAGTTTGGAATGATGCTGTTTTTCCCTCCAAGTCACCATTAGGAGTGATGGAGCCCTGCTTTCGTGGGGATGGCCAAACACCTGCCTGGCCATGGGAAGTAGGGAATTAATTCCTTGTTTTATATTGCTTGAGTGCACTGTTTTTCCTTTACCTTTTAAACTGCCTTTATCTTAAGGCACTTTTAGATAGTTTTCTCAGTCTTACTTTTTCATATTTCTCTCTCCTATCCCACCAGGGGAGAGTGAGCAAGGGACTATGTGAGGCCAGGTTGCTGGCTGGGATTAAACCATGGCAGTGGTTTAAGAGTGGAGTATGGCTTTTGAGATTACAAGGAAGATTCACAAGAAAAAGAAGTGTTATCCAGTGGAAACAGGAATCCAGATGAACAAGATTTCCCCAAATTTGGAAAGCAATGACAAGTACTAGAGCATGAGGAGGACATAGTTTCTAGCAGAGATAAGGGCCAATTAACACAGTGCTCATGACCCAAGACATAGAATATGGAAGACAAAAGAAAGACAACATATGCCCATAGTGACTGTGGAAAACAGAACTCTGTGTCCCAATGACAGAGGCATCCAAGAAACAATATACAAATTTACATGCACTTACTATGGTTACCGAGGTTTCCAATGATAATTAAGACATCTACAGAGATCTGTAGCCAATTTAACAAAAACTAGCAGGGTGTGTGACCTGAAGGAAAGACTACTGCCCATGCTCCTGCCTTATTTATGACTATTACATGATCAGTGACCAATTTGCTTTCATCTGTATGAACCCAGCGGTAATTTAATTCCTGAAGCACTGATAAGCATCAGTCTCGACTAAACAATGGGGTCAACAGAAGGATATTCACTTGCAGATGGAGAAGTCAAAGAAAAGTGACAATATTTCTTTTTTAGAGGGACTTCTGTCCCACTTGTGGATATGGGACTATCAAGCAATGCCCAGGCTGAAAGACATGAAAGACGTTTGGTCATTTATAGAGAGGTCTGTCTCCCTTTCAGGCTCTCTGCAGGCCGCTCTGAAGCAAGTTCAGAGACTTTAAAATGGAAATTGAATCTAGACTAAGAGAATGTTTTTATCTCTGTGCAGGAACTAGCAGTGCCATCAGTCCTGAGAGATGCTTCTGATGGTTGGTGTGATACAAACAAGTCAAAAATGAAGTGTTTTAAAATAAACCAGGTACCTACTGTCTGAAAACTTTGTCAATGTCCCTCCAGTTTGTCTGTCTTTTCCTGCTGAAAGTGAGGAAAGGTCATTCTTTGTGGCTCTAAACCCAGTAGAGTGGGACTCAAGCCAAGACCTGCCATAACACCCAGGTAAGTGACCCACCTTCTGGGATACAATATTCCACCACTCCACTGGTGCTCTACTATTCTCCATAATTTATTAAATATGAACTGAGTAAGGAAAGAAGTTACTCTACAGCCTGATGTTTAGGGCAGTGGCACAGAAATTAATCCTTGACTCAAAACACAGCCATGTAACCTGCAGCTGCCTCATGCTGGCTGGGTGTGCTGGCCAGCAGCCTGTCCTGTGGGAGCAGCCACTGCTACAGAACCTGCCTGGCAGTGTTACCTGCCACTGATTTCACAAATTTACTGGAATAGCAAGCGTTCTCCAGCAGCCTAAATTTACCTTGAAAATGCATATATTTAGCATAAAAATTTACAAAATGGATTCAGACCTGTCTAAAACAATCATCGAAGTGAAAGTAGTTTGACCATTCAGAGTAAAAAAAAAAAACAATTCCCTTTTGGTTTACTTTTCTGGTTCCTTCTGCAAACTTCAATTTTGATTTGAGTGCCATATTCATTTTGATAACAGATCACTCTTCTACTTTCATATCTCGCTGCCAAATGGGACTCACCTGTTATCTCTGATTGCAGGCAATTGGAACTTAAAGCAAGCTGTCTATCAACTACTGTTTTAACAGCTGATTAATTAGGGCTACAGGGATCCTGTGGAGAGCTTTATCTGAAGAGCAGCTCAACCATTAGTGGAAGAAACTTCCTTGTACACTCCTAGCTCAGATAACAAAGTAAGATAATAGTTCACAATCCTCCTCCAGGTAATACAAACAGAGGCACTCCCTCTTATCCTAACACATGAGTCAAACAAATCCCCACGATATAGTACTATAGCACTGAATTCTCCAATGTTTCTGAAAATGAATATCAGACAACATGACACATTGTTAATCAAAGTGTTACTAACAAGGATAAATTGCTTCTCTTCCTTTCCCCTTCTGGCTTTTTTCTCTCTTTTTTTTTTTTTAACTTTCTCTCTCTCTCTTTTTTTTTTTAAACTAATGTTGGAAGTATCCAGTTCCTAAAGAAAGATGAGGATGCACTGTGGTCCTGAAGCCATTTTGGGCTACCACTGTCAAACAATGAATCCTGTCTTTGCCTTGCAAATACTTTAACTCACTTCTTAGTATTCTTTCAGATGATGATTGGTGATCCAGACCATATGATATTCATAGTTTTTTCAGTGTTTATTCCTCTAGATTCATTTTCATCCACATTTCTGCATCCAGCCTGTGAACTGTCCTTATCTTTTCCTATGGATTTGGAACCCATACAGATCTCTATAAGGCAGGTGCAAACGTACAACACATGGATATGCAGAACTCAGTTGCACAAGGCAGTGTTATAGGATGCTCTTGAAGCCAAAACATGAGTTGGCTCCAAGAGTAATTAAACAAATTAATATGAAGAAAGGCCTATCAAATATGAATGACATACTGGATCAGTGACAACCTGCATCTCAGGAATTCTTTAAATTCTTGGCTTCCAGAATGTGGCTTCCCTAAAATCCACTACTGGTCATCCTCACTGAAGACAATTATCAGGGAAAAGGAGCTTTTTGTAAAAACAGGCTCATATAAACTCAATGTCCTGCTGCTTCCTATAGGGGATTTTAATTCTAGTTAAAAAAAAAATAAAACCCCAAAACCAAACCTACCAAACAAAAAAAACCCCAACTCCTGCTTTCTTCCTTCCTCTTCCAAACAAAAAACCCAACCAAAATACAAAAAGCAAGAAACAAAAAGGTTATAAAACTACACATTTTCTTATTTTTCTTTTTTTTTTCTTTTAATAGAGAGCTGCATAAAGAACTCAGCATTTGCCCATTTCTGAAATTGCAGCCCATCAGCAATAAAAGCAGCATTTCCAGCAGCTCAACATAAAATCTCATTGGCCATAGCCACAAAAACATCTCTCATTATCTCATTATCAGTTAAAATTTCAATGCAGGTTTTTTATGGTACTTTTCCAAATTCCATCTGTATTGGCTGGGTTTCAAGTGGCTGAAACAACATGATGTTTCTTCAGGATGCATTCCTGCTTAAATGGATCTACCCAATGCACTTACAGATGTTACACATCCTGCGGGTAAGATGTGTAACATCCTAGGCTTTTATAGGTGAGAGAAGGCACCAAAGGACTTAAAGGCACTGCCACCTTCACACAAAACCTTAAATAGAGATTAATATATCATTAGATCTTTACCATCAGGAAGATATTGCTATATCATATGGAAAAAATAGTCAAGGGATGTGTTTCCTGCAGAAGTGAATTTTATAGAACTGAAAGGAAAAGAGAAGGAACAAATGCATCCATATCCTTGATAAGACATCTACTTTTTGAAAGTTCTTTGTACAGAATGTCAGGACTTTTGGTCTATTTCATGCATATTTTACCAATTAAATAAGTGCCATTTTAATCTTTTCTAAACAACCTCACAATATCTGGCTGTTTGAATGATTTCTCAAGAAGAAGATTACAGATTTTAATGCTTGATTCACAGACATTACTGAAGGCATTAACCTGGCAAGTTGAAGCAAGTGTAGAAATGCCAGCAAGGCTAAAGGAAGGTGGGTGGTTCAGACCTCAGTCTCAGAGGTCCAATATACCACCACTGTGATTCACTTGCTACTCTCACAAGAAGAGATTTATTTTTTTTCCCATGTATAACAACAATGAATGAAGCATCAGCAAAGCTCAGATTCCAGAGAACCTTATTTCTGCCTAAGATCCCAGCCAGGTGTTTCCCACACTTAGGCACCCCTGGCCTAGAGGTACTCATTAGGGAACACTACACTCACTGGGTGCTGGGTAGCATTTGCATTACTGTTTCTGCAGGTCCCATAGGGCCAAATCCTGTCCTCATGGGTCAACACAAACTTAACCCGAATCATCCTCCAAAATGTGCACTGTGATTGAAATTATATTCTACCTGATCTGTAACCATCATATATTTCAGTGAAAGACTGAAGTTCAGCTGGACAAAGATGGAGTTCCTTTGTCTTTTTCAAGGGAAAAGGCCTTGCGTATATTTTAGTGCTTCGGAGAACTCTTTTTGCCAGAATCTGTGCCAGGGACTAATGACATATGGTATCTTTCCTAGATTTGCAAGTTGAAAAGAGAAGGAGAAGACCCCTTTCATTACAACATAATAGCATCTTTGCAATAGTTCAATAGCTATAATGAAACATGACAACCCAGATCTGCTTCCAGTGATGTTTCGAGCCAGTGTCTGAATTGCACACTTTTGAACATGTGTCAAACCACAACGAAATGCAAAATTCCTATACATTTTAGGGGAGGGGGATAATCTTAATCTTCATATTTTGTAGTGATTAGCCATTTTCAAATCACTATTTTCCACAAAACATAGTAAATTGTTACTTGTTCTAAAATAAATGTATTTTTTTCCCTTATTATCTTGGAATGCTTAAAAACATTTCCCTGAGCCCTGGCCCTCTAATCTGTGGCAGTGATCATTATATTTAAACAAAGAGCAGAACATACAGTCACAGATGAAGGGTAAAAAGAAAGAAAAATAAAAAGATAAAAAAGAGCAGTGCGCGTGTATCTCCTGCCCAGCTGTAAGATGTCTGAGTTCAGCTCTGACTGCTGAAGCCTCTCTTTAGGTGTGCTTCTTATGAATGTAAAATGCAAATATATATGGTACGCTGCAGTTGGAAAGTATACACATGTATCAGATACCAAAATGCAAATCTGCATCCTCTTCTCAGTATCCTAAATTTAGATTCTATTCACCCAACTGGCACAGGTACACAGATTTACAACAGCTTTATACCAGCTAAGGCTTCTGACTATGGGTGACTAGTTTGTTTTACATAGAACCACTTGCCTTGATATTTAAATATCATAACCTAGATCAATCATAAGACACAAAATTTTCTTACTACTCATTGGGGATGGTCCTGTGCAGACTTAAGAGTTGGACTCGATGATCCTTGTGGGTTCCTTCCAATTCTGCATATTCCGTGATTCTGTGATAAGATTTACAGTGATGGATTCTTTATGGTTAATGTCCACTTGGAAACTACAAAGGTGAAAAATTTACCACTTTCATTAAGTGAAAACTCACACTGTCATGTTAACACACGACTCCAGAAGTTATGACTTGAAAAGAAACATTAAGTATTTCTATAAAGTCAGAGAGAAAAATACCCACACCTGATGACACTGACTGTGCACCCACTGCAGGCGTCACACAGGCAAAAATCTGACTCGGGTCTCATGCAGACATATGAGAGAAATCCTGCAGAAACAAAGCAGGGTTGTATCTGATGAAAGACAAAGCAAACTCTTTCAGCTTGGCTCCTGAAACAGTGGGCTGGAGCCCAGACTTTGATGCTTCCTGGTTAAGAAGTGAAAACACTAAAAAAACAACCAAACAAACCCCCTATAGATTAGCAGGACTGCTGTAAATTAACACATTTCAAGTTGCTTGTAAGCGCCAGGGTTCTTCCACGTTCCAAGCAGACTGTACACACAGAGTGGACAGAGTCCAAATTCAACCATTTGCCAGCCTCCATCTTCACTGTTAGATTTAATTAACAAAACAAAGGTTTCATCTAGTATTTCTCAAAAGTTGATTTTTCTTTAAAAATAATAAAAAAATCTCTTTGCCCTCTTTTTTCTTTTTCTTTCCACTCAAACCTTCTTAATACTCCTGTGGTGGCACTAATAGGATTCCATTATCTGACACATAGTGAGTCATCACAAAGAAACAGAAAACCTTGCTTTCCTATGCAGGACTCGAGTACCTGCCCCTTTGTAACAGAGCAAAAAGCTCTCTGTTCAAATTAATTCCTCTCTTTAACGCCATGTTATAAAAATAGGGGTGCCTGAATATTAGTAAATAAATCAGGGTTGCACAAAATTCAACAGAAGTCACATACACAGAACATATATAGCAGTTGAATTTTTCATGGCAAAGTCCACACCAGTTGGTCCAGGGTTCAAGGACTGTAGTAATTTTTTCAAATATGCTGACATACACTTTGATATCGTCATAGGCCTGGACCTGTGATTTGAGCATAAAATGGAGAGGGCCTTGGGCAATTTGGCTTTGCACTCACATTTTAAAATGTGTACTTAAAACTGAACACAGAAAGGGAAATTGGATAAAGATTATTCAATCTAGAAATAACTTGTACAAACCCATTGAAATGTAAGCTCTGGAAAACACAAACAAATTATGTATCATTTTAAACATTATCATACTAATAGGGTCAAATTCTAATCTCAGTGCCCTAGTCCATCTGCTTTGATCTCTCAAAAGGTTGTAGGCATTTGCCTAAGAATGGTCTCAATAATTATGTGGTAGCTGTGAGCAGAATCCGTCACAGTGAAAACAAACACCTGTAATTGTTCTCAATTCATGGCTCACACATTCAAATATATTTTACGTCTTTTAGTTTGGAGTCTAACCTTCCTGCAAATTTGGAGTGATACTGCTGAAGACAATGAGGATTTCTATTGATGTAATGAAGGACAGAGTCTGTCCACAGAGATATATTTTTAATAAAATCTTCAAACAGCCATTTTAAGTGAATTTCACAATGTCTTTACTCAAAAATGAGCTGTTCACTAACTGAAAGTAACAACCAAAAAGAAAAGTTAAGGGATGAAAAAAAAGGTTGAAACTGTAGGGACTGGGATATTTAATCATTGATAACACTGACTGAATTGTAAAGAGGCTCAAAAGAAGGTGTATGTGAATGGAGATGTCAGATTAGCTTTCCTACTGGTTGGGATTTCAATAACCGACAGTAGATAAGGTACAATTAGTATTCATATATTGAGGCCAGAGATTTGGAACCAGTTTTCAAAGTATTGTCTAGCCTTGAAAAAGTATGAGCTGCTTTATTAAATTTTTACAAAATATATATTTTAATAAAATGCACTTCACTTCACAAGAGAAGGAAAAGTGCTGGACGATTGTCTTAATGTTTCAACCACCAGAAAACCAGCTGAGAAGCAAATGATTTTTGAGAGTCCTGGAAACTACACGACTGATCTGTCAAGACTTCCACTGTACTTGAAAGGTCCGTGGGTCACAACCACAGGAAGTCACATTTTGAGACCCAGCTATGAAGTTATTCGAATGGCCTGAAGATATACCCACATCAAATGGTTGACCTCCTGCACTTGCATACTACAGGTCAGCTTACATTTTTTAGCCAGAGGCTCTTGCTGATTCCCTTTCATAATACCCTGGAACAAAGAAACACACTCAACTTTCTGGGAAGTCTCCCTGGGTTACCTAGAACTCAGCTTGGCAGAACTGAGCACGGCAGATCTTCACAAACAAGTTCATCCCTTTCAAATGGAGGCAATGACATGGTACATGCAAATGCTGCTTCCCAGCCATGCTTTTCCAGACCACCGAAAACAATTTCCCCGAATGGAGTCTCTGACTGCCTTTAGTAACTTCTGTCCCAGAATTTGCATCGCAAAAGCTCTTCAGATTATTTGGCTTTGGAGAAGTGAAATGATGACTTGCATAAATACATTTCTAAAAATCTATCAGGTCAGCCTTTAGCCCTCCACAGTTAAAATGGTCTTACCAGCAGAACTTGCAGCAACACAGCCGCCTTTCTACAGGCAAACAATCCAGTATGTAAAAATTCTGATAAAACAGAAAACTCTGCCACTATATGTCATATGCCCCACACAGGACATCAATTAAATCTTCATTTACTTTTTGAATTTCTTCGGTCTCTTCATAAATGTTCACTACAGTGAAAAATGGTACTGAAAGTTTCTGGAACATACATTTGACTGAAAATTCTAGAATACTTTTGAAAAAAAACGATGGAACCATTAATGCTGTCTTCCATTTGTGTACCATATCAGTGCTGTATGTTTTTAGTTAGCTACATTAACATGTGGGACTGCATTCTCCTGTCTAACCACCACATAACATTGGATACTTGCAGAGCACTGGATTGTACAACTTACAAAAATTTCACAAGTGGTTTAAAACATTTATTGGTGCTATCATTCATTCACGCTATTCACTAGTATTCTCCATGATTAATTTCAGTCAACATTAAATGAATAATTTATTGCTTTTAAAAATAAAACATAATAAACTATGTAATTCTATTAGCTGTTCATAGCAGAAAAGTACAATATGTCATAAAATGCAGAAAATGTAAATATGTAAAGATATGTCCTCAAAGTTTTCAAATGTCCACAGCCTGGTGAATTTTCTTGTTTAATGAAAAGAATAAAGTTCACCTTTTTTTTACTATTTTTTTGCTTGTTTGGTGTGAGATTGTGTTGTCTATATCTAATACATTAAAGGTTTACAATTTAGTATTCAAATTTTAGGGTCATCTAGCCTCCTGCCTAGTCAGATTTAAAAAAAAATGCAAAAAATAAAATGCAGGAATTTATCTACAGAGACACTGTCAACAAGTAAAACAAAAAAGAAAAGAGAAGAGAGCCAAGAAAGAAAGAAAGGCACAAACACAGAAGACTGGAGCACATGTAAATACTAAATTAACATTCAGACACAACTGTTTCATTGGACATTAAAACACTGCCTTATAAAGAGAAACAAATCAATACATAAGAAAATTATTTGCATTTAAATTTAAGTTAATCTATTCTGCATGAAAATTAGGTAAATTTGCTGCAGAATTATAAAGACACTACAGCATGAACCATCTTGGCTTTCCTCAATTTCATATAAGTGGACTGATATGAAGATAAATTGCATTGTCTGTGAGTTTATTACATTTATTTTTCTCTTATATAGTACATGTTTACAGCAAGAAGCTATGAATGAACTGAATCCCTGTGCTCTTTCTCTTAGCAAGGGCACATACAGTGAAACCACCACCCCTCAGGAACAGAGATATATGTAGCTGGGTTCTCAGTTAAGACAAGAACCCCACAGAAAGTTTTATCCCACTGGAAACTGAACTTTTAAGTTCATTTTTCAAACGTAAATTTTTCAATCTGGGATTTGTGTTTTGTTTTTAATTTCTCCAAACCTAAGTAAAAAAAGTTCTCGCAGTTCACTTTAGCAGACCCTGGTTATCCAGCCCCCTGGGCTTATTCCAACCTCAGGGGCACCTAAGCACCTTCAGAAAGGATACAGCAGCTGACTTAAGGGATGACTTCATCCACCTCTGAAGCTCATCATCCTGACAGTGTGAAAATGCACCAACCTCCATGAGAGCAAAATAAAGCACTACACAGGACCCTCAGGCTCCCAGTAAAGAAAGCTACTTGCCAAATACAGACTAACAGAAGTTAAAGAAATATTGCAAGATCAGTCCAAGCGTTGGGAAGATTCTACCATTCAAGTCATTGACCCATCTCTATCATTTGCTTGGAAGGTGTTTGATTTCTAAATGCTGCTTGAAAATCTAAGGCTTCTACTGTCAAAGGCTGAAATCTCATGAAAACAATTACTTAGAAAAGAGTCACAAATGTGCAGGTTTGGTGAAGATAATGTTGGAGGCACTACAGTGCTACTGGTAAACACCTTGTCCCTGATAAGAGTCTGTACCAAGCAGCTCCCAGCAAAAGCAGTGCACTTCCTACCACAGGGAGATCCCCTCAGTGAGCAACCAGGCAGCCACACCACTGGAAACTGCTTACATATATCAAATAAGAAAAAAATTTTCTGGTTATTTCAAGCAGTAAAAAGAAGAAAAAAAAAAACCTCAGCCTGTACTCGCACCTGCACTCACATCTAGGAAAAAGAAGAATTGAAAAGAAACTTTCTATATGTGTGTACATACACACACAGGTTAGCTATTAAAAATATGGGTGTGCTTAGCAGCTGAATAGACCTCTTCTATTTGGAGTATTTTTTAAATACAATTCCCAAAGCTTAGTCCACATCATTAATGCCGTGAAAAGTGAGGCTACTGTGTGGCTTCAAAGCATAATCTTTTTTCAGAGGAGTAGACATCTGCCGCATTCATTTTACTGCAGAGGTTTTTATAGAAAGAAATTAAATAGGAGAGAGGCATGTAGGGGGAAGGGGTTTTTTTAATGCACAGGAAAGAGTTCTGCCCTCATGTTAATATAATGGACATCAGTAAAAGAGCACTGGGACAGGCAAGCTGGGCTTTGCTCTCCACTTTGGTGGGTCAGATTAGTTTAGCTGAGGAGAGTCATTTAGGTGCTGTGGCCGGGCTGCAGCCCTGGGAACCACCACTCTACTCCTCTCCCACAGTGCCTCTGAGCCTGAAAAGTCTGGGTTAGAGAAAGCTATCAGCCAAAAGCATTTTTATTAACTGGTTTCATAGAGGAATAAGTGGACCCGGGAGCAAGCACATGCATAAGGAGGCTGGTGATCTGAGAAGAATATTACACAGGTAGACAAGAGGTTGCAAAGAGCAGCAACTTTTTTTGTCTGCTTCCTCTATAAAAGGACAAGACATATAGCTTCAGTTTTGCTCTTCTTGCCCTTCTCTTTTCTACTGTAGTCTGTTGGCCCCTGGGCAGACCCTAAGTCCTTCAGGGCAGGCTGTTCACCATCCTGTGCTTGCACAGAGCCTGAGGAGGGCTCAGCTGGTGCCCCACTGCAGCTAGAACAGCTCTATAATAGCAACTGCAGTGTTAGAGCCTCATCCCTCTACTCTGCTGTCATAAGACACCTCCTGTCGATGTCACCAGGATTTTAATGCTTAGGATGCAGCTGTTACTTAGACAAGGTAGATATATGCTTATCAAAGTATCTGAGCTACTGTGCTTAGAGCCATTGACAGACTTCTATTGTTCTGCTGCTTACAAACTGACAAGCAGGAGGGAAGACACTGCAGCTGCCCAGGCATAAAAGGGGATTTTCACAGGGATACACCAACAGGACGTTCTTCCATTGCTTTTCCCTACACATCACTTTTCACTCAGCTCTATTACACAAGCCTGCTGTAGCTTGGGTTTCCAAAAACAACATTCCAGGAGACTGCATCATCATGGACCAGAGAGCAAAAATGAGTGTATGATTTTACCTAGCCCTGAAATTAAATGTATGAATATAGGAAGGTGGTGATTATTGATTTCAGAGTCATATGATATTGTCAGAGGTCTGAAAAACATGTGGAAAGGTAGAACTGAGGTTGTTTTTCAAGAGAGGAAACCCATACAGAAGACGACCTTAAAATGAAATGAAGTTGCTGCAGACTGGGAAAGGATGGTCTGTTGTCCATGACAAGGCAGACAGACCAGGTAGAAATGGCAAGTGCAGTAAGGAAAGGGACAGGTTAAACCTGAGGGAATAAAACCTGTTGGTGAGATTATATGTTGCAGAGCCTCCACTACAACAGGGCTTCCAGAGGAGTCTGGACAAACAGCAGCCAGGAACGACATAAATACAGATGTGTCCTTTGAGGCTGATGGACAAACCAGATGTTTTCAACACCACAACACTGCCACTTAACATCATCATACCTTAAATTCACTTCCTTGCTTTCCATCAAGTACCATATCCAAGGCTCCCCAGGCTCACAAAGACACACTGCTAACCTAGAGAAATTTAACTTATTGCAGTCACCTGGGTCTCGGGGAAAGCAAGATACAAAACTTTTAATTGCTTTAAATATTTTGACGCTAGCAGGAGACTTCTTAAATAACTCATTCCAGCAGAAAGATATTTGTCAGTATGCTGTGACTATGATTTCTATACAACAATCAATCTCCTGGATTATTTTGCCTTCTTGAGAACAGTTGCAGCTCAATCATTTACCAGACAATAGATTATGTAATCTCGCTTAAATCAACAATAAAATGATGAGATTCAGAGTCAGCTTCAACCTGATTGATAATGTTTTAGAGGCAATAAACTGACAGTACAAATGCTCTGAGTTCAGAAAGTTGAGGTAGAGAACAATGAATGAAAATAATAGGAAATAAAATTGAGCTGCACAAGAAGATGCAACACAATCACTGCTCCAGCTCCTATAAGGCAAAATGATGAGTTGAAGTATACCACTACCATGAAAATATTACCCCATAGTTAAGAATATTTCTTGAATTAGCCAATATTGTTCTCAAAAGAAAAAAAAAGGTACATATTTTTTTACCAGGTAAACTGAAATTCTTTACCATTCTGCCTCCACAATAAGGCTCAAATTTCCAGATCTTTTACTACGACTCTTACCAACAGATTTCCAAAACAGCTGTGTGTTAGTTAAGTAGAATGAGATACATTGAAAGGCTGGTGCTTATTATGTGATATTTAAATGACAAACTTTTGAAATAGAAAAAAGGGGATGTGCTTTTCTATTAGAGCTCTCTCAAAGGGAGCATTAATATCCATTGCTCTGCTCCACTATCACTTTCTGTGTTAAAGACTCTAGTGCCTTCTTTAGAATAAGATGCACCCCCACATTTTCAGTCAGGTAACATCCCTTTAATTTTCGTTTTAATATTTTGCATCAAAACAAAAACTGCATCTTATTGTAAGTAATATAATTTATTTATACTTGATATCATTTGAAAAAGTGATGACACACCAACAGCTCAAGCATGAAGCATTTTTAATTCTTCAGATGAAGTGACAGATGATTATCAAATAACATTTATTAAATATTTAAATAATAACAAAAAAAGTCTTTTGCTTTTAAAAAGCATATGGAACACAAAAGAAAATTCTTTATTCTGACTGTTTTCTGTGGTTTGGAGGATACCTGGGGTGACAGGTCACATAGTCATAGAAACTTGAGCAATCAGTCTATCCCACTGTGTGAAACAGTTTCTGCTATGTATTGCTTGTTTCTTGCCAAAACTGTTACCAGTCACTGTTTTCATCACTCGCCTTGTGTTTATCCATCTCCTAACTCATTACTCTCCCTGACAAGCCCTTTCTTGCTCAATAATTTGCTTTTTTCCCCCCATCTGGTACCATCTACTAGTGATAACAATTTTCTAAACATCCAGTAATTTGGGCTTTAATTACTCAATTTGCTTTTTAAACATTTGCACTTTGCTCAGGTGTGCCAACATTAAAATTTAAAAAATATTAAAAATTAAAACATCTAGTACAGTAATTCTGATATTAAGCATCATGACTAAAAGGGGGTCACTCACAGGATGAAAATGCAATGGAAAAAGAAATAGGAAAAATAGGATAAAAGTCTACAATGGTATCAAAAGTAGAAAAATCCAGAAACTGCCTAAATACCATAATCTCCATGTTCAAACATAATCCACATGGCCAAAAGCCCCATATCCCCATTTTCATGTTGTGTGTTGGCTTTTTTTCAATCCTAGTGTTTAACATTGGTCTGATAAAGTGAAACATTTTTGCCAAGAAAATCCTGCTCTCATGACAGTTTGATCTAAAAAGTTCTTCTGAGGCCCATTCAAACTTTTGGCACATTCTCCAGTTCTGTCAGGTCTCTCATGTATCCACAAAGATTGTTTTCCAATGTGCTTGTTGGTTACAGAATTTAGCAATCATGCTGCTTCTTCAGTGGCATCACAGTAAGAATAGACTGTAGGGGCTTGTTTTTGCAGAGAGGGACTGGATGGGGGAATGATTTTTGTTAACAGAAGATTTTGGCTGGGAGCCTTTTGCTTTGGCTTTTTTCCAGCAGAAAAATGCCATTTGGCATCTGAGAACAGGGTTTCTGTTTACCAGTTTGGCTCCTCCCATAAGTAACAATAACCCATGATTGCTTTATTTCAGAATAAGTTCCAAGCAATTTTTCTCTTCCACCAATGAGCAGGAGATGATGGCACATGTGAATGCAGGGAATTCAATCTACTGGAGACATGGTTTGCATTTATCTGACTTGTAGTTGAAAACTGAATTAATATGTGGGTGATAAAATTTTATGCAAATACTCATCCTCTAAGAAAAAAGGAGATATATAATAACCTTTTTATGTGTCAGAACTGATGAGATTTTGGATACAGAAGAACAAATTTGTGAAGCTCCACAGATTCCAGAATTGTCTATCTTGATAATGTCAAAAAACACAGAACAGCACTGTCTTCACTTTACTTCAGTCCTTGTAGCTACAATAAGCTACAGGTCAACAGAATTCTGATAAATAAAATATTTATTTTAATATATGTCTGTTATTAAACCCACCTCCTTTTAGAATAAAAATGTAAATAAATTTTCAGTTTAAGTAAAAAATTCCTTTGATCTCCATGCAGACAGTGCCTGTTGTCCGGAATGAAAATTAATATTATCTAAGTGTAGAAGTAATTCAGTGGATTTTTACAGAAAAAGTATAAGTGTCATCACTTAGTTTACAGATGTAGTGATCTATAAAACCCTAGAAATGTAAGAAACAAAGTACCAAAAATAATCCCCACCTCCTCCAAATTCCATGAAAAAATGGGGTAAGAAAAGAAATTAAACACATTTAAACATTTTCTCTCAGAATGAATAGAAAAAGAATGTTTAGAGAAATATTCAAAATTATGTTACTTCTGCTACACTTAATTTTTAAAATGCTCTCTGTGACTGCCTAAGTTCCTTTGACAGGAGTGCTTATTTCAAC
The DNA here is from genome assembly GCF_001604755.1 of Lepidothrix coronata. Lineage (NCBI taxonomy): Eukaryota > Metazoa > Chordata > Aves > Passeriformes > Pipridae > Lepidothrix > Lepidothrix coronata. The sequence continues at coordinate 1,609,417 of NW_016690209.1, read as the reverse complement.
ACTTACTGTCTCAGACAAGAGAAATCCCTACATATGATGAACCTTCATCCTTTACAACAAATTTAGTAGTGGACCTTAATACTGTGCCACTATTAAAAACATTGTGACTGTGCATTAAAAGGTCATGCTCATTTTCTAAGCTTTCCCTGTAGAAAACATGCATTTCTACTGTATCTGCACTGTAACTTGAGGGCTGCATTCACTACAATTTTCTGAGCTGTGTGGATATAATCTTCCTTTTTGTTTACTTGTCAACAATATTAATGCTTTCTATTTTCAGCACTTTACTCCCTTCCTACTCTGAAGATATGCCAAAAGGCAAAAAGTACACTTAGTACTTGAATATGTAATGCAGCTTCTTATTTAACTCTAGGCATATTTGTCATTATTCAGAGGTTAAGAATTTATATACTGATGGTATATTTATGAAATAAATATGTTAACTAAATTACACATGGTACATTTCTCACATTAAAGTAGAAAATAAAATTTACTATCAAGAAGTGAGTAGGTAATACAAATATTTTCCAGCCACTAGATTCTTTCCACATATTTTTTTCCGTGCCTTAAAGGACCCCAAAATTTGGTGCTGCTAAACCACGTAATCACAAAAATGCTGAAAGTTCACTCTGATAAAGAATATCTATTGTAGGATGCAAAGAATACTGAAGTCTATTAGTGTGATAGGTAGTTAGATCACTCTCTCTATAGGCCTGAAAATATTTCATACAAGTTGAGTCAAAAGTTTCCATTAATCACTGTCACCAACAGAAGCCAATTCCCATAACAGACCATTAATTTATGCTGTACCCCACTTTGTTCACGAATGTGGCATTTCATGGCATTAGTCAGAAAAAAATGACTAAGCTCCAAGATTTTTGCTCTACTCCTTTACAATGTCACTATTTCACTATTGGCAATATAATCCATAACTCAGAAATGCCAACAGTCTTTTCTTTGCTAAGATCCTGATCTTTATCAAAGAGTATTACAACAAGTTTAACTCTTGGCAGCATCTTTTGGAACTCTTGGGAATTTTAGCACTTCCCAATCAAAGGGTCCAGATATCTGACACACCATAATGCTTCAGGGCTATTTCTTGAACTGTGATACCTCACAGAACATGATACTGGCACTTGGTCACAATGTCTTTTTTTGATATTTAAGATTGACACTTGCTGCAATTACCCTTTCCACAAGATTCTGCTCCAGAGATGCGCAGCCTCTCAAATTACTGACAGCCCTGTCACAAACCTGACTTTGTTCTCTTAACCAACTACTCCCCATGGCATTTCATTAGAGGGACATTTTGACTGAAAGCAGTCTTGCCAAATACCTTTCTACTCATAAATTGGTTTGTCATTCCACTTCTGGCTGTCTTTGTTGAATGACGTGCAGATTTGGAGGTAATCCAATTAACAAGTGGAGCAATTAATATCACAAACTATTTTCATGCTAACTTTCTGAGCTAAAGTGTTAAACATTTTCTACTGACATGAGATCTAAACAGTATATTAACAATTCTTACATTTATGCAGCCTTTTCCACCACCAGCTCTCTTCCAGCATCTTAAAAACTGTGATTTGTTGCCAGTCATTGTTTGTCATGGAATCCCCCTGGGAACTCAACAGGATTTTTGCATCTATGCTCAGGTCAAAACTTATTTGTACGGAGACAAAGACACTATCCTCATCTGCCTTCGAATGAAGCACCATTTCAACAAGTTACAGAAACAGGAAAGGACCAGCTTAAAGGAAAGGAACTGAATTTTTCTGTTGATCTTTCTGTTGGTGATCAGTTCTGAAGCCCCAGTTTGCACAAACTTCTACCACTTTTGAAATATTACTGCTTCATCTCTTGAGAAGGGTAGAGGATATTATGCAGTCATCTTGCCGGAGTTCATTATCAGTCCAGTGTGTTTAATATTAGAATTCCTCTATATTCTGAGAGAATGGTCCAAATAACAAAGCAAGTTTCCTCCCACTGACTTTTCTGGAAGCTAAAGTCAAGTAAAATATTATTTGTGATAATTTTACAAAAGAAAGATTTTTGATTATTGAAATGTCTTCCCAGGGCAATTTTGTGCTTGCCTTGCTGCTATGATAAGCATCAGGGGAGGAAAAAAAATCAGCTCCTTACAGAGGAGAAACTGTGTCATACCCACCTTTTAAAAGTGAGTCTTCCAGGATCAAAGCAGAACACAGTAAAAGCTTTAGAAAAACTGTGCTGTTTTACATCAGGGCTGAATTTAGCTCCACATCTTTGGCTAAGACTTTAAAAGGTAGCAAAAGAGAATGAAAAACAAGGACAACACAAGGTCACTATGATGGAATGGAAATAACTGCTGAGAGCTTGCTTTATTTTTTTTCCTTCAAATGTTCAAAAATTGTTGTTTAATTAGTCAAAATGCTAAATTTACCTATATGGCAAGAAACAAGGAATATAATAATGCAATGGCTCAACAGAACTGTGTGTTTGAGCAGAGGCCGAAGGAAAAACTTTCCAGAAAATGAGCTAAACAAACAAAAAGAAATCATTAAACCAGTTGACTGCCCAAACTGTGGCTTCTCTCACTTCTGCCCTAGATAATCGCTTCTAGATGTGTTATTTTCCATTTGTCCCAGTTGGCACTCAGTGCGTTTGGATGGTTAATTTCTTGGCAAATATATTGAAGATACCTTGGGAAACTGCTTATTTCTATCACAAATTCCAACCTCTATAGTATCAGCAGCACACCAAACAAATTACTGCATCCCAGGATATGGACTTAGGCTTGACCACTTGATGCCAGTTGACACACTTGTTAAAGTACTCAGTAGGTTTCCAATGACCTATTGTATGTCCTGAAAGGCATTCCTGCTGACAATCAGTCTGCATTTCAACCCCTTGCCAAAAGGGATGGGCAAAGTATGGTTTATTTACCATAGAGATGTTCTCTCACTTTCACATGTTCCTAGAACAAACAGCATATCTGTACTTCTTAACATTAAATATTTGGACTTGACTATTTCTTTTCATTCCACTTGAATTTCCATTCAGGCCTGGAAATACCAAACTCCAGCTTGGTCTCATGAGCAGCTGTGAGTGGATCAGCTGTGACACTGCTTCAAACCTCACAAAGGCAAAAAAACCAGTTTTCTAAGATTCACAGTTCAATAGTTTCATGCTGAAGAAACTTGAAAAAGCATCCCTGAGCATAAGCAGCAACTCAGCTGAGAAAAACACCACAACTCTCAGCCAAAACCTAAATGAGACAAGTCTCATCGAATGTCCTGTTTGTACAGCTGAAGAGAAGCCTTGGGCTAGTTGTGGAAATGTTCTTGCACTGCCTTTCTGCTGTCTCCCCTAAATTCCAAGCTTTCTTGAAAGGTTTTCAACACTTACAACAGTATTATGAAAAACAAAGGGAAGAACTGCTGTTCTTGGATTACTTAGATGTAAATACTAGTCAAGACTATATTGACTTATCCAAACTGTTCTTACAGATCCCTACTAATTCAATATCCTCACTTTGAGAACTGGTTGCAGTCAGAGAGTAACACTCATCCTAAAACATCCAGAGGTTCCTCAATCTTTTTCTAGTCATCCTCTTTCTTCTAGCAGAAAATGAGGTCTAAAAGGCACAGTACTACTCTTCAATATAGATTATATAAACTGCAAAAGTGCTTCAAAGCTGTTTCCAAGACTCTTATGGGATCTTCACAGCTGTAGTGCCTTCATCACTGTAAGGCATTGTAAAACTCCTGTAACATGGCAAGTGAGTGATAGAAATTGTAGAGGTATTTATATGTCTTTGACCATATCACAACTTTCCTCTGTATTTCTTTGTGTAATCTTCCTCTAATTTGCATGTTCTAGATCTAACTGCATACATCTGCTTGCTGACTGGCAGTACATTTCAGTGGGTTATGCCTCCAGTATAAAGATAAAAATCTAAACACAGAACAGTCCTATTCTGAAGAGACAGTAAAGAAATCAGATAAATACACCTTGAGTTGCAGAACACTTGGCACCAATATATGTAAAAGAAAAAATGAACTCCAGTTCACTTGCAGACAAATCCTACTGCCTTGGCACAGTTAGTCTGACAGCCAGAGCAGTACTACGAGAGAGCATAAATCAGATCTTAATCATTTCATCCCTTTTTTTGGAGGAGCACAGCTGGTAGGATCAGAGCACACCAACCGGGACACACCATTTGATCACTTCTATTTCCTAAAGTTTAAGGTTTAAAGGGAACCTGAGGCCATTGGCTATGTCTGAGTTAGTAAATTCTTTAACACTGAGGCCAACTGGGGAAGAGCAGCCCACATCCACACTATTCATTACCCTGCCCTCTGAAACAGGAGGGCCATGTCCAAAGTCCTTATTGGTCATGGTTTCCAGCCCGTGCCACCTCCAGACCTCATGGGTGAGTGTTATTTGTCATAAGCCAGAGGCATCTTATTTTAACACAGAATAGAAGGTCATGTGCCAGTATGTAAATAATAGCATGGGAATAGAATAGCCTCAAGAGTCTCTTCCCAATTACCATGTGCCATTATATTTCATACACTTACCACAGAGCTGGACATAAAAACCAGAAACAAAAGATAATTACTATTTTTTTTAAGTCTAATTGATTCTCCTTTCACTTTACTGATTAAGGTCTTTAAAGTAGTCACAGCATGGCATTTTGTTCAGCCTTAAATACAATGAACTCTTTACCCAATTTTCAATATCTTTTGGGATGCAGAACCCTGTACAGTAAATACCAGGAAGTACCAGCTTGTCATCAGCCCAGCCAATATTAGTACTGAGAGCAAAAACTAATCTGTTATGTGCCTTTTTAGAAATTATACTCCCCTTTCTACCACACTGCATTGACCATGTATTTAATTGTTCACACTCTGACCACTGTGTAGGATTCACAGGCAGGAGGGAGTAGAAAAACAGTTTAATGATGAAGAAACCTCAGAAATGATACCTATTAATTTTTGCTCTGTCTTCAGAAAGAAACCAAACAATACAACCTATTGGTTATATCACCAATCTTCCACTATCTTGCCCAGGATGGATAAGTGATGTATCAGCTTGTTTTTACCACTGTAATCCTGAGCGCTGGCAAAACATTAACAATCTTCCTGACTTCCAGAACTTTGTCAATATTCCAATATACAAGCATATCCCATTTTGGAGTCTCTTTTCTGCTGGACAAAGACCAAAATATCACTGCTTTTGTGTATATCAAACAACAGATATTTTCCCTCATCTCTGTCCAGTAACAGAGCTATGCCACCATGTCGCTCTTCATAAAAAAAATACATTTTTAACTTTCTTATTGTCCTTTAACATGGCTTTATCCTGGATGCTTTAGTGGCTGTTATCAACTTTCTACACTTCATAACTTCTGAACTATATCAATTGTTGTTAGTGTCCCTTTTCCTATTCATTATAAATTGCTTTTTTATTTCTAATCTCTGCTTTCACTTCAACGCTGAACTAGAAAAGGCTTTTAGGCTTTTTTTCTTGGCTGTAGAGTCATGGATTTTTGGACTATCTAATGTACCTGTACTTTATAAGAACCTTCAATTTTCAGCAACACTTCTCATGCTCTTATGTCTTTGTGGAAATTATATCACATTCTTCCTCTTTCTGCTGTATATAAAGTTTGCCACAGGTTTTAGTGGATTTCCTTACATGATCCTTTCTTATGGATAAATAGCTTCAGGCTTGGAGTGGTTGCTCTGGAGATGTTATTTTTGCGTTCTGAAAATAACCTGACTAGCACCACTAGTTTCTCTTACCTATCTGCAGTGCAGGGCCACCAGCTCAGTGTCTGCATCACCCTTCTACCACCGGAACTATCTGATTTACTGCCCAACTGTTACAAAACCCCACTGATTAACTAAGATCAGGTTAAGCTAGGACTGTCTGTAAGCATGTATATATGTGGTAATATTCTGTCAATGTCCTGTCCTTAAAATAAAGCAAGTCACTCTAGTGCCAAGCTTGAATCACTGATAAAGAGTAAACTCTTTGTGCACCTTTAGTGTTTATGAGACACCACAGAGTCATAGAATGGTCTGGGTTGGAAGGGACACAGAATCATCATAGTATCATAGAATAAACTGGGTGGGTAGGACCTTAAGGATCATCGAGTTCCAAACCCACCACCATGGGCAGGGAATATCCAGCAAAACTATCTCTAAATTCAAGTTAGAGAAAATTTCAGAGGAAAATTGGGTTCTTTGGAGCTCAGGATGGGTTGTGTTTTCAAACACCTCCCTTCTCTGCAAGAAGACAGATTCTGGTTTTGAGCACCTGTGAGCAGCAGTGTTGATGGAGAGCACCCTGGAATCCAGATCTGAATTTCGAATCCCGAGACCTTCAATTTTGAAGTCACTTAGAGGAAAATGGACAATTATCGATTTTATGAGGCCCTTGGGAAAAGTTCAAAAAGTGTGAGGTTATATTTGAAAATTGTTTGCAAACAGAAAAAGGTGCCTTAAATTGCCTCTTCAGTTCACAGAAATAATAGGCTTCAGCAGAGTTAGGATGTTAGGTGTTTTCGAAGATGTCACTGAAAAAAATAATGGAAAATGCTCAAAATGTTGGTACATCCTTGTAGCTCAGAGTGCAGTATATGCCTATTGTCACCTCTGTGTGCTAATTACAGTGAATGGAAAAGGGCAACAATAAATAAAAACCAGATGGGGAAATGTCATCCAGTTAATCCAACTCTGTATCCTTCTAATTCACAGGAAACATTTTATTTATGGCTCACAATAGTTAGTGCTACAGCACATTTTAGATGTTGGGCGTTTTTACAGCAGAGGGAGTTCTTACATTACATCTTTTCCTGATGTTTTCTGGCACAGATTTTCTTTCCCCTATAGAAGAGGTTGTGTAGGATACACAAACACACACGAGCCTAGAGAAACAGGCTAACTTTGTTGACTTTTCAACTCATAAAATATGAAGTTTACAGGTGCATGTTCATGACTCGTGTTACTAAATCCTGCTCCTACTACATCCATCATGACCACCCAACGAAGGAGAGGAGTGGTTTATTTAGTACAAAATCACATCACTAGAGCCTGCTTAAAATTTTTTACAAGGGGGCCAATTCAAAAGTGCTCAGCAGCCAAGTATCCTGTACCCCTCACTTTCTGACTGTTGGACTTAACCTAAATAGCTTCATCTTATTACCTTGTTTTGGATGACATCAGCTCATTGCTTTCTAAAGGAGGGACTTGTAAAATTACCAAACATCCCATATTTTGTGTATAACACAACCCTTTCATCATTGCTCAAACTCCAAACCTCACAGCTGATTGCCAGGATTTACTAAAAGCTTTTGTGACACTTGATGGGATGACATACGGGAGCACAACCACCCCTTCATCACATTAACACAGAGCATCAATCTCAGGCTCCTTCCACCTGCTCCTCCCCCAATAAATGTGCCTTGTTTTACTCCCGTTTCAACTAGACTATATGCCAAAAAGGAACAGGAGAGATCAACAGGTTTCATCTCACATGGTTCTACTGTTGTTCTCACGGGAGGACAATGTGCCAAATCTCAGTTATGGTGGGAAAGGGGAGTCAAGTTCCAGCCTTTCTGCAGCAGCTTGCACAGACTCCTGCATACCTTGCCCTACTCTAGGGCTGATAGTCCTGGCTTTTTGGACCATTGGCATTTATGCATTGCTCTGGAAGGCTGTTAAGGGCTTCCTGAGAGAGTGAGAGCCAGAAAAGGCAAGTGAGGATTTTCAAAAGTTAGGAACTCCGCTTAAGTTGAACAGAATCTCACAGATAAGTAAAAGACTCTAGTTTAGCTTGGCAACTTGATCCCTGATGAATCTAAAACATCTGTTGCAAAAAAAATGGGTGTACTTAAATTGAGGATTTCTTTTTTTCCCAATAAACTCGTCCATATCATACTTATACACTTCAGCACGGTAAAAGGTATGTTGAAATGCAAATATTCTGTTCCATGCAGTTCAGAAGATGCACCTAGTTGTCTATAAATAATTAACACAATATTTGCCTTTTCAGTTTAGCAAAAGTAGTAGGAGTGATAAGTATCTTTTTGGTGTCAGAAACTCTGATTTACATGCACAAGGAAAACAGTACAGAAATGCAGCTAAACCAAAACCATTATTATCATCATTATATTTAACAAGAGTAATTTTAAAAAGTTGTTTCAGAATCTGAGAATTCACAGTCCATCTACAGTCATTAAGGAGTGGAGGGCAATAACACACCTGCTGGAGTTAAGTACTGGGAAAGGATCTGCACCTTGATCAGGACAGACAGCAGCTCTATGGAAGCAGCAAGAGCAGACAACTTTTCAATCAAATTCTCATACTCTCATATTCTAACCAGCATGATCCACCCTCCTTTTGAAAATGTACCAATGGGATGTTCCCGAGAGAAAGGGCAGGTGCTTTGCTAGAATATGTGCAGTGAATACTTTTTTTTTTTTTTTTTTTGCTTATCTCTGGAGAAATGGAAAACAAAACATTTTGGGAGTTTTGTAGGGTATTTTTAATTTCATACCTTCCATAAGGGGAAAATATTATTTCTGTGATGGGGTACATAGGGATTGAGATGCTGAGTTTAAAATAATGTGGTACAGAGGTTAAGAACAGCTACCAGCAAGAGAAACATATTTGAAACTATTTTGAGCACAGAATTGTCCCTATTTTGTTTCTCCAAAACATCCCATTCCTTCTGTCCTCAAGCCTTATAATTTCTGACCTTGGATCAAGCACAGCAACACTGTAGATCCACTAGCTTACGATCCAAAAAAAAAAAAAAAAATCAACCCCCAAAGCCCCTCCAAAATGACTTCCTCACTCTCCAAATTCCCTTTTCGATGGCAAGAGTAGATTATATTTAGCCTCGGTTCCATTAAAAATTGCCTGTCTTTAAACAAGGTGCTGTTTTTTATTCTTTCTGCCTTCAGTTATATAAGACTTCACTGCTATCTTCACTATGATAACACTCCAACAGTCTAAAAAATACATTTCAGGTGTTCAACATGAAGGAGGTTGTGTGAGTTTAACCTTCCTTGGGATCCTTGTGAGCTTTTTGTATTTAATACTTGTTTTATCTGAAGCCTGTGGAGGTTCTAAAATATTAGAAGACACACTTTCTGAGAACTACCTTTCTAGTAGCCTGAAGATATAGCCTTGATGTTGGGCAACAAAGTTATTCTCTGTAATCCCCTTGATGTTGTAAATGAAAAAGAGGATGGAGCTAACATCATCTGAACTTTGGGCAAACCATTTGCTCAAAAGCACCATCAAAGAACCAAGCCCTGCCAAAAAGAGAAAAAAAAAAAAAAACTTAAAAAAAATTCCCAAAGCATACACAAAATGAAATTGGTGCAAATTAACTTCATTGTATTTGGAGACCCATACAAAACAAAACCCACCACAGTCTATAAAGGAAAGTCAGAGAAGACAAGGATTGAAGTTGTAGCTTCACAGTAGCTATCTTTTAACAGCTTTCCTTTTTCCAACACTTTAACCTAAAAAAAAACTTCCCATTGTTATGCCCCTATTCAACCTCCATTCGAAGTCATTCACTATGCATTAATTACCACTTTCTTCAATGCACCGGGAAGCTCCCAAACATGCTCCTGTTTTCAAAGAGGCACACTTCCATGGCTCAGCTTTTTATATGCAGAGCCTGCTGAATTTTTTTCCTCTGCATACTTTGAGATTCCCCTAAATTTTGCATACTGTAACTGTTCAGAAAGGGAGGGGTGAAAAGACAAAAGGCAGATTTCATGCCTCCAGAACAGTTGTTTGCATCTCTTTCATTTTTCTTTCCAGCTGTGAGAGGCAGCAGAAGGTTCTTTAGCAGGTGTCCTGCCTGCCCTATGGTAATTTTTAACTTTCCTTCACTTTCTTTTATGTCTGTTGCGTTCGTAGAGATATTTTCTCTCCTCCCAGTGCTTTATTGCTGTTTTTCCTTTCTTTTTTTCCTTTAAAAAATATTTGAATTTCCCCTATTATGTCATTCTGTTCAGCTGTGAACTCAGATTATAAAAGTGAGCAAGGTATAAATGTTCAGAAGTCCCAACATATAAATTAAATCTCAGCTGTTTCCTATTCATTCTACAGACTTTCATCACTACTAAATCACACAAGTGCCACACAGACACAACTGACAACATGACAGACAAAACCATCTCTGATATCAAACCCCAGCATCCATACCCTAATCTTAAATCATACAACCTCTCCACTGTTAGCCTGTCCTAGGCTCTGTATATCGGTAATTGTAAGGACTCCCATGGGCTGAATGTGTGAATGAAATTAAGCATTCACAAAAGTCTTTGGAAAGTTACACAAAAAGAACTAGTTATTATTTAAATGATCAAAAGTATATTTTTCTTTGAAGAAAATGAAGTCTTTTCCAGGGAAAAGCTGATATTGATTCCCTGTACTGATTTTGGTTTTATTTGTGAAGACTCTGCCCTTAAGAAAACATTACGAAAACAAAAGTAAGATAAAGGAAATGAGAGAAAATTAAGTGGAGCACAGAGAACTATGAACCTTTTGTAGAAGTTCAAACACTTCCATGGGAGGGAGTTGGTCTTAGATTTTAAAGGAGAGACTCACTGCATAGCACAGGCCTAGATGTTTCCTGTGCATTATGTTCCATTCTGACTTTGCAAACATAGTGTATCCATCAACACTGAAAATGCATTTTGATAAAAACCCTACAGAATTTTTGTAGATCAATTCTGCACACTTTATTCTCTAAGCTAAACAACAACAGATGATTTGAAGCTGAAAAGAGGGATGGTTGCTGATGTTATCAAGGTTAAAAGGTCGCTGCCATCCCGATTGCTTATGGTCATTATGGTCGTGGTAGCTTGAATAATCACATCACAGTGCAAATGCTCCTGTCCTCATCCTGTACAAAAGGCCTCATTCACTGACAATCAGACAGGTGATTTTTTAATAGATACTGATGCATTTTAATAATTTGCAGCATTGTTGCTACAGCCAGTAAGTCTTGTAAGAACAATATAACTTCTCTTTAAATGATTGCAAGGTAATACCAAGGATTATCTTATTTGATGACATTTCCTTATTCAATACAAAAAAAGTATCTAATATAGTGTAGTGTCTTTACAACAGAAATAGGTTCTTTTAATTGCATAGCTCTGGGATTATTAATTTTAAATTCACATCAAGTTTCCAGTTTATTTTTTTGACAATTTACGATGGCAACCTGCTCCTTAAAAAAAAGTGTTTCCTACCTTTTTCCTACAGTGAAAGTAGCATCCAAAAAAGAATAAATGAGGAAGCAGGTGGCACAAGAGGTCTCATAAGAGAAAAGTTATCTTTCTGCTGAAGGGGAGGGTTAAAAAAAAAAAAAGGAAGAAGAAAAAGAAAGCTCTAGTTCAATCAACACAGTTCAAGTGCAAAGAAGCATCCATATAAGAAAATATTTCTATTATTGAAATACTTGCAACTGTTTTAATTACTGCTTTTTAATGGTATCTCGAAAGAAATACGTGCAAAAATTATTTGTTCATAGTCCCACTGATTATTTTTATAATAGTTTAATAGACACAATTCTAAAATGACTTTATTTTTCATTTTCATAAACAATTTAAGTGCATTTTGAAATGTAAACCCTAGTCCTTCTACAGAAAAATACTGGAGAATGCCTTATCCCTATCTCCTTTTTTTAGTACATCCAGAAGTTTTCATGTCAATTTGCTTCCCCTACTACAAATGTGTGCTCACATTGAGCTACTAGGTTTAGATTTAGGATTAGTGAAGCTGAGATGACACAAAGCCAATGGTCCTCATGCCCCTCCTGCAGGATCCGACCACAGGATAAACCCACGTCTCTTGTGCATTGGATTCCAGGGACATCACTTCTGAGTGCAGCTGTCTGCAAGCAACTGTGAAAGCTGCAGGGCTAATCCCTTGAAAACAGTTAAGTGTACAGGTCATGTCTTGCAAAATCACAACCTAGCTCTGTATCTGCTCCTATCAGACTGTACAAATTATATTTTATGGTGAGCACAACAGATTTAAAATTGCAACAAGGACAGGCTCTTTGTTTCACGATTACACAGTACTGAGCACAATGGATTTCTGATTCACAACTGGGATTTCTGGGTGTTACAGTAACATAAACAATTTGTATTATTTCATAATTCTAGGATGTCTTCCATGTCTGAGGAAATCCCTCAATTGCTGATTGACAGACCATGAGACACTGTTCCAGGACAGGATCCACTATATGATCCAGTTTCTCATATCTGGTCTCTCAGCATTGTGAATTGACAAATAAGATGCACCAACTTAGATGGATCTTTGATTTGACATAGCATGGCCATTCTGACATGCCCATGATCTGACTTTGCTGTTTACTGAGTATTGTATCTTACAATATTTAATAGCCTGAAGGACACCACTGCTGTTGGTTAAATGAGAACTGCTGAGTATAGGAGAGAAAAAACCCAGGCAGTTCTACCATGGGATATTTTATCCCATTTATTGTTACCTTTTCCCATTATAGCTCAACCTCAAATAAAAATTTGTTTACAAGAAGCCCTGCCTAAGCTACTGAGTTTCAATGAGCTGTTCAATTTTACCACAGTTTTTGAATGACTGACATTCTCCTACAGCCACAAGTAGTGAAAACAATAATTTCAATCTTCATTTTAAAAGAATGTCCAGTTCTCCAGGAAAAGCTTGAAAACCAAGATGATCGCACAGACTATAATCACAGTAGAAAGAAAAAGGCCCTAAACTAAATGTACATACTACTTTAAACCATCATAAAGATACAGAGCCCCCCAGAAGGAGATTTTAGCACTTGGACTTGCCAGTCCTGTAGGCAGACATGACTTTCTGGCTGTGGGGTAAATACACACAAAAGATAATAATTGTCCCTAAGCCACGTGCTGAAAGAAATCTCTGATTTCCTACAGTCCCAAAGCTCTAACAGACTTCTGCAGGGGCAAAACTGGGTGCACGTACTGAAAGGATCAGGACTGAATGTTTAAAGGGATAACAAAGAAATTCAAAAAGTCAATCATGCAATTATATGAACCCCTAACTCCCTCTTTTCCATCTTCATTTTAACTTGAGTGTTTTTCCAACAGTCTGTAGTAGGTCCTGAAGCGGTTTTTAAGGCAAAAAAACATGTCACCAGAACCAACTTACACGATTTAATTTCTTAAACCAAACAAGACAAGAATGCACTCCCATTATAAATACAAAAAGTGCATTCAAAAAATAAGTGTTGGGGGGACCATTCTTATGGAAACAAGACAATATGTACAGACAAAAGGTCTTGTGGCAGCCTTTCGCTATTATTTTCCACTAATGTACACTTTCACAAATTACAGAGCACCGCAGAACACACTCCAGGCAGTGTGGAGCAAACGTCTTTCATGAGGAGGTACCAAAGGGCCTATTAAAACTGAACTTTTAACTAATTTGAAAAACAGATCTATATTTTTGTTTGTGTTTTGATACGGAAGGTAAAACATCTTCTGCTGTTTTCATTACACTGTTGACTTTAAAGAGAGGGGTAATCGGGGGATGTTGTGAATCTGCCTCTGCCTTTGATTACAAATAAATTTAAAATAACAAAAGAAATAAATGGTAAAAATCTGCTAAGTTATATAGAGCCAGAACAACAGCCCTGTACTACAGCTATTCTGGAGGATTGTGCCTATCAATCCCCACTCAAGAGCAATGCTGGATACTTTGGCCATTTGCTACTACCCAACAAGAAATGTTGTCGGGTGGTAGTGAGTGGTCAAAATATACAATAACCTAACTAGGACAGTGGTAACTTCTGTGCAATGAAAGCTGGATTATTTGGGTTATAATTCCTCAGCGTGCACATGAAGAAAAATCTATATAAAAAACTGCAATCTAATCATCACCATTTAAAAAGACCCTTGCCCTCTCCAGGTACACTGTAACCATTCCCTTTCTCTGCATGGACACTCTAATCCTTTCAAACCAGCTGTTTCTGGAGGACACAAGGTCTGATTTTCTGCTGAAGTGAACTTCCAGGCTCTCACCTGTATTTTATGGACACAGGCCATCTCCGCAGAATTGAGAAAAGATCCCTTTTTAAATTATCAAGCAGAATTTTTGCCCGGGAAGATCAAGAAAAGCTTGAAGCTTCCTCTTCAGATGACAGAATTTGCAATTTCCACCTGAACCTTGGCAGTCACCGATCACCTCTGCGAACACTATGCACGAAAAGGAGTCGGTTTCTGACCCCTGGCCTCCCATGCAACACTTAAACTAACAGCATTATACTTGGCAATTCTTAGGGGTAGTGTTTGTTTGCTACTTCCCCTCTGAATTGCTGCTGTTTGTTTGGCTGAAACCCCTTTTTTTTCAGTGCTGTTGTAGTGCACGCAGATGGTGATGGAGGCATTTACACACACAGTGGCAAGATTCACAACATAGCCATTGCTTGCTAACAGTGGTGCCAAATATTAAAAGCACTGATGAGTATCATTTTTATGCATATATTTACAGGTCTAAAATACAAAGCCAAGGGCTAAAAAAGTAACTATGGGTCATAAAGAGAGAGTTAATTTATTCACTGCAGTGTTGTAGCTAGTTCACAAGACTAGAAGCTAAGAGACTTGAGGGTAGAGCTCTGCTGTTGAACTTTTATTCATATTTCATTTAAACCCACCAGCACTGACCTGAACTAAAAGTGTCAAAGCTGCAGGGAAGGCAATTTTCTAGGCTAGGAATTGTAAATGCTTACATGGTTCCACTGAATCAGCCCCTTCAGCCTCTCAAACTAGAAAGCCTTTGGGGCAGGCACATTTTAGGGCAAGCTATCTTTTTAGTGTCCAGCACAGTGGTCAGATTTTTTTTCCCTCATTTCTTGGTGCTATTGTAATGTACTGGAATATACTGTTTTCAGTATTTATATTGAGAAAAAAAAATAACCTTGGCAGGAGTACCTTAACTGTGAGCGTATTGTCACTTCTTTCCAACTTAAATACTTCAGTGGCAGTACCAGCATTAGCATTTAAGGTCAAGAGTGTGCTTTTGAAGCAAAACTCCTGATGTCCTCATTTGCTGTGCTTTAGTTCCCAACATATTGACTTTAGTGCACACAAACTTTCTTTCACACGAAATTGAACTGGAAGGGGTGGTCCACGACTGCACCTAATTCCATTTCTAATTTCTTATGCTAATTTATCACACAGTTCATGGAAATTTATGTAAATATGGATAGGTTGAAGGGAGTTTTGAACTATGTCTACACCAAACTACGCAGTGTGGATGTCAGGTCCCCAGCACCAATCACTCTCGTATTGCTATGGTAGATATAACCTACAGCATCTAGATTTCACATTCCCAGAAGTGCCTCCCAGGCACTATTGAATCCCCTTACAACTAGTGAGCTACAATTGTCCCTCAGCATACAGACAGGAAAGAAGGTAAATGTCCTGAAGACTTTCTCACTGCTATGAAGGAAACCATTCTTTTAATCTTCTTACAAATTCTCACTTTACAATCATACCTACCAGCTTTTTAAAGCAATTAGCTCAAAGAAGAACAAGTAAACCACTACATTTGAACTGGGGTAGGGGGAGTTTGAATACCACATGTGTATCTTTAATCCATCTTCTCATCTTGTACAACCTATCTTCAGTACTATTGTACCACCATCACCACAAGGTCTCAACTTTCTTCTGTATTTACCATATATCTCTTTTCATGTGAAATAGGATAGTACATTATTCCCTCCTCTTTTTTTTTTTTTTACGGGAAATAAACAGACACAAAGATGAATCCACATGACCAAAGTTCATATGACGTTTGGTGACAAAGTAGGAATTCGGTCCAAATATCTGCAATTAACAACCATTCTATTCTGTCATTTATAGTTTTCAGGCTTAATTTCTGCCACAGTCCTCAGATATTTAACTCTCAAGCTGATTACACACGTTGATTTTTAAATACCTACTTTCTTTCTATACTGAAGCTATTGCATTTTATTTCATGCTTTATTATTGGAAATATCTGCACATCACACAAAATGTTCTGTAAATCTCAGTGCACTTCTGAATAGCAAAAAAGAACCCCTCAGCACATACATAGATGTAAATTTGTTATTGTGGTCAATTACAGGAGTATTAAGAGAACTGAGAGTAAACACTCATCTAGTGTTAATTGCAACTGATTAAGGAGTAGTAAGCACAAACAAACCTTGAGTCTGACTGTGCTAATTGTGTGCTTATTTTCACCTGTAACCCATTACTACTTTTTCTATCATTAAAGAAGGAAACTCCCTGAATAAATGAGAACGATTTTCCATGCCCTGAATTAAAAGAGACAAGAAGGTGAACACTATATGCCACAAGCACAGCCGAATACTAAAAAGGCTTTAAAAGTCTGTTATGGGAAAAGGCACCATGAAGCAATGATCCCAGAATATGGCAATACAGACCTATCCAACTGATATGCAACCTCTGTCAAAAATCAGGACCACTTAACTCAGAACAATTTACAGTGTTTCTGTTCTAGATCAAAAAGGCAAGTGAAGCCTCTTGCTTTTGGAACAAAAGGATTTAAAAGTTGCTCTAAAAAAGGGCAACAAAAATAAACCAAACTGAGAACATATGTCCTATATGATCTGGTTATATTTTTGTTAGAGTTGAAATTGTTGATCCCAGTTACTCATGTGATCTGAAAGACAAAGTGCTACCTACGCTATCAGTAACATTAACCCGCTGAGAGAAGGACCAGACACAGCAGCTCTTCCTACAGCTTGTTTTATAACCAGATTTTGTTGTTACAGCAATACAGAGTATGCATCATGCTACCCGAGTTTCTAAGTCCAGTTTTGAGAAGAATCAAATCTCTTGAAGGCTGAAAGATATCATTTTGTGGGATAAACTCTGTACACCACAGTCTACATAATTGTGTCCAGTTAATCCTGTACTGAGACCAACGAATACCTGGATCACATATCTTCCCCAGATGAAAAATCCAGGCTTTCTCTTGGGAGCTCATGCCAACAGTTAACTGCTCATGCTACTGAAAAAAACCAGACTTGTTTCTGACATATGTATTTGTCCCACTACAACTTTTCTCTGTTGATTCTTGTTACAAAGTTTCTTGCTAAATAGTCCAAATCTGAAGCATTCCCAGAACAGTATTATCTGGACTACAAACAAGGGTCTGCTTTTTTTACCTACTTGACACAGTTTTTGTATGATCTGCACATTATGAAGTTAAATATTGCGCTCCAACTGGAGTTTGGCAGAAGGATCCTTTCAGCCAAGCTTTAATATGCAGTTCTCCTGCCCCCAAAAAGGTGACTACCCATCCAATCGTATCTTTATCTTCTTCCTAATAAGTTAAATAGACAGTATCCTGAGGGCAGAGACATTTAGATAGCTTTTTTTATTGTTCTCTCTTCAATTTTCAAGAAGCCAGACACTAAAATACTGTCTCCCCACATATTGTAACATATTTCTCCAAGATAGTTTGGTAATTCATCTTCCATATTGTGCTTTCAAATATTACTTGCTGAGCCTGTCTCTGCAAAACAGTTTTATCACTTCATTCATAACTGATTGATTAGGGGGAAACTGCATGCCCTCTTTTAGTTCCACTTTTTTTCCCTTGAGCTTTATATCTGTTTTGTTTGTATCTATTTGTTGAAACCTCTGTATTGAAAAGATTTACTCAGCATTCCAGCATCAGCAAACATTCTTTCCTTTGTGAATAAAGAGACACCTTCTGTATCCCTTGCCATCAACCTCAGCTTCTTAGAAGATTTTTTTGTCCAAATGCAACTGAAATTCATAAATGTGCATTTAAAAAAACCTATGTTTAAATATTTTTTTCCTCCACAGTTTTTTGTTTACTCTTGTTTGAAGTAAAAGGAAACTCTTGAGTATTTTCTAGTTGCCCTTGGAACATTTTTTTGCTTCATAGGGTATTTGACATGAAGGTTTCTCCACAATCCAATCTGCTTTGTTTTGCTTTCAAGACATGATGGCTCAGATCGTCTGTTCAGAAAACCAATTGGTTTACTGAAACAAAAGACTGTAATTTCCACATTTTCCAGTACGGCAGTTTAACTCTTCCTTTGTCTGTTAAGCTATATGAGTCCAATCAAATTAAATGAAACAACTAGTCAGACCTGCTGTGATATAAAATATAGAACAAGTCATTTATGTCACCAGTGCTTAGCTCCAGAGAAACTTTGCAGAAAAGATGCCATGCTGACCAGTACTTTAACCATAAAATCCCTTTGTTAAGGCTTTGACTCAACATTAGGTCATTACTTACCTATCAATGCAACCCTTTCCCAAGAATTTCATGCTCTGAGGATAATGTGGTGCTGCTTTCCTGTTTGTACCTCAGTATCACAATTATTCACCTGCTATTCCCAGTCTCCAACTGAGAACTGATGATGTGCCAGATCTGTGTGTACAAAACTTGAAATACTAGTACTTATGGGCCATGTCCGAAAGTCACAACAAAAATCAGTGTTCTTTGAGACCCAAAGATTTGTCTCACTCGTGTCTCAAAAATTCTCCAAGGACTCCAACCTGTGCATTGGTACTTGTCCTAGAGGGCTATATTGTAATTCATGACAAAATCCAACAACTGTAAAAAACCTGTCAAATAGACAGGATGAGCAAATCTTGATATCATCAGGTCTAACAAGTGTGGAATGCTGCTCATACCACTGCTCACCAAAGCCATGCCCTCCTTTGCAACAGCCCACATAAAACCATCTAAGTGTGTGTCAGGTACCTTTTGTTCATTTTAGAGCTAGATATAAAGATCAGAATTGAAAAAAAAATTCCAGCTTTAAAAACAACAACCAAACAAATAAAAACCCAAAAAAATTCATTAAAATATCTTCTTTTTTTTTTGTACTCATTCAGTTCCCCAGCTCTCCCAAAAGCAGCACTTTTCAGCCAAGGCAACAATTTTATCAGATCTGGAATGTAACCCACCACTTCTTGCATCCTTGCAGTAGCCGACAAAGAGCTTGAGAATCACCAGGAACTACAGATATTGAAAATCCCTTCATCTTCACTAACTCAGGGTACCCACTCCCAGGTTAGCCCAGGAGGGCCCTGTTTTAGTTTGAGGAAGGAGCCTGATAAAACTGTCCCCTTTCCATCATAAACTGAACTTTGACATTGAATGGAATACTTTAAATACACTACCTGTTTCTAAGTATGCAAAACACCTCATTATGTGATTCACATAAAGGGCTAATAGTTCTTGGTGTTCCTGATTGCTTGTGAGAGACATCAGGTCTCTCAAATTCTAGTTCTGCAGGAAAAGGGAGAAAGGAGTAGCAATGTACAGGTCCAAAACTCGATGTCCTCATGCTGAGCCTTGCCTCCATGTTTCAGTCTTCTCCTCAGTCAGCTTCCAGGGGAATTCTGTAAGAGTCTGTTAAGGAAAAACCATCTCAGGGGTGTGGGGCCAAGGATGCCAGGCACAGAGAGCTGTTCACTTTGCTACTGCTTATTCCCTATCCAGGAGTTACTGAGGTTTTTGCAAAAAGGTCATCACTCTTGGGAAACACCATCAACAAACTGTACCTACAAAAGGGCTGGTGTAGCACTACAAATGTTACAATGGGGCAAGAAGTACTCAAAAGAGGAATTGGATTCAGGGGTGCAAAGGTTATTTCCCCATGGCAATGAAAACATTTATTTAAATCTCCTTAGACCTAGAGGCTGAAAGCCTCTGGCTGTAAGCAAATATGCATGTGTATGTGAATACACATATATACACACATTTATTTTCACACGAGCCATGAGTATGAAGGAAGTAGTGTCAGATTTGTGTAATTCCATCTGTTGGGAGATTATGGTAAACCCATTTTATCACAGGTCTTTTATGCAATGCGACAATTAACATTCCCTCGTAGGAGAGTGTTTTGTTTTTCACAGATTCAGTTGCTCTGGGATGATATTGTAAATATGCACAGATCTCAAAGAATGCAAGTGGACTTAAAAATCTAAACATGTGTAAGACTGAAGTGCTTCCATGAAACAGGGCCAAACTTTCAAATTCATAGCTTGGAACCGGGCTTGGATTTGTCATAAACAAAGTAGTTGTGTTTTTTAGTGAATTCTGGGTAGGTCAGCTTCCTGCCAAGGTTGCTATACTGAATTCCTCTTAACAGATCCTTCAGATTCACAAGCTCTTCTCTTGCCAGCTGGTGTGACCCTGGAGTGCAAGGAAAGGATGCTGAACTGGGTCAGTATCAGCAAAGTTTAGTGGTCAAAGAAAATTTCAACACTTAGTCCTCTCCTGGTAGGGATTTCTGCACCCACCATTTCAGTCACTTAACTCTTCTAGGTATGAGTCTCTGCTCTGAATAATAATACCTACTTAAGTTGATTTGTTCATTAGTGTTTCACATTTTTATTTAGCCGAGAGGCAAAGAGGAGGGACAAGTGGGTGGAAAGGAGAGTAAAATTAACTCTTCCCCCTCCCTCAACCTCACTACTTATCTCCACCCTAGCAATGCCTGAGAGAGGCACGAATATACCAGGGCTCACACAAACATACACAATGCCTGGGAACCTTGAACAATGTCCCTTTCTGAACGGTGACATCTCTGCACAAGCAGTCAAGCTCCACTTCTCCTCAGTACTCAAATGAAACAAGTCAATTATTTCTGTGAGCCCCACAGAATCATCTCCATAACCCTCTCCAGGACCCTCAGGCCAACCCTTGACACAGGAGTGTAATCGTACGGCACCGGAATCAATTACACTTTTGGAGAGAGGCGTGGAAAAAATGACTTTGCAGGCCCACCGCAAATTGCTAAGGCTGTCCTCTGGCTCTCGCACGGCTCGAATGCAGGAAGTGCCTCTCAGCTCAATTTTCAATTATGTTCTCATCACAATTTACAACAGACAGTGTGTAATTTATGGCAATTACCTCTTCTGACATCCCCCTTTAAAAATTTCAGATAAAGAGACAGACAAAACCTGAAAGTGAGCCAAGCTCACCTGGCCTGCCTGCTGTACTGAGTTGACATTATGGGGAGAAAAAGGTATGTCTGACAAGGCTGTGAAGGAGATACTTTACAGAGCCGTGAATGCGTGCTGACAACTAAATCAAGCAGAAGAGGAACATAATTGTTGTGGATGCATTCCTTTATTTGTTAATGCATATATACAATATCATAACAACTGAATATTGTGTAAAGGGGTAATAGGGAACACAGTCAGTCATTCTGGGTAAAAGACCTGTGAAAAAATTACTTTATAGTAAAGTCATCCAAGCTTGTTTGGTTACCTCTCTGCTGCAAATAAAATCCAGGGTTGCCTCCTTCCCCAGCAAGATAACCAAGTCATAATAGAAAAAGCAAAAACCCTAAAACAGCGCAGGGAGTTTTGGAAGGAAAACTAAATATTTTAAAGAAAAACAAGCAATCATTTTGCTTTCTGTGACCTAAAATATTTGAATAATTTTCAGGTGTTATGCAGGTATCTTTGCATTAGAAAAGACATAATGTGGTATTTTTCATTTTCCAATATCTGAAAGTAAAACAGAAAAACCCCATGAAGCAAAATTAATGTAATTTCTGGAATGAAATCTAGAGCTGGTAACAAATATTTTGACAGTCCTACATCTTCATTCTACAAGAATACCTAAAAAAATTGGATCAATTTCACAGTAACTTCATTATTGTTACAGATTTTTTTCCTTTTTTCGACAGTGTGAAAACTTCCTATATCTATATTTTCAAAATAAAAATAAAACTCCTTCTTCAGGAGTTTTAAATCAGGCAGTTCAGTCTCAAAAGCCTAGGTGAAATCTCAGAATCCCCTGTGAAAGAGAGACCAGGAAAGGTTCTGACTCACTGAAACCTCTGGGAGTTTTGCCACCAACTTCAGCTGAGCAAGGTTTATACACATATAAACTTATACATACGTAAAGATTAAAAATCATTTGAAGCATTCAGGATGACACCTATTTAGACTGAAAATTGTTTTATACCGTAATACATATCTGAATTTATAGACAAACCCTTGAGATACAGAATTTCTCCTCAATTTCCTGTTAGGAAAAAAAGAAATACATCTCAGATATTCATCTGGAACCACAAGGACTACTAAGACTTTTCTAGTGAAGCTGTCTCATAGCATTTTCAGAGCCCTTACTACTGTGTAAACATCATTCAAACATCTTCAGTAATCTGCTGCCTAATTTTAACCACTAGTTATTTTAAAACACAGTGTTTATTAAATGACAAAGTCTGAATCACATATCTGAAGCAAACTGTGAAAGGAGGCAGGTGAGAAAATGCTCAGAGAAAATCCATAGGGTACTGTAAAGCTGATGCTTCATAAGAGACAATTCCTATGTATGTAAGTACAGGTCACAGGAGACATGGGGGAAAACAAACCACTGATGCACAAAGTTGTAGGCATTTGTTTGGCGTTCAGCACCAGCTCAGCAGTCAAGCTGAGAACAAAATCTGGATCCCCTACTTGAGTTTTCACTTTCTTGGTGGAGAGTACAGAGAAATAGTTACAGAATGTGTCATGCTAATTACGACAATGCAGGTACTTACTAGCAGAAAAGAAGGAAACTGGTGGGATTTTCCAAACTGGGGAAACTCCAGCAAAGAGATTGTAACCGAATAAAACAGCTTTAGCTCCAAGGTAACACATTCTTAGTGCTATGACTTGAAAAGCATAATAAGGCCCTGTATGCTCCCATCTGTTAGTGGGCTCAGGAGAACATCTACGTGGTTTGCAGAAAACCCACAAATCCAGCACTATTTTACAAAAGGCACTGAGGGGCCTTCAAGTGAGAGGAGGTTAAACACTGACTGGTGGACAAAGAGGTGCTGTTCTGAGTTTCTGATGAAACCAAACAACTACAAACACTCTGCCATTTGAATCAACACTGAAGAAAATCATCCACTTAATTCTCTCATGCAGCATCAATATCAGCAAAGAATCTCGTGAGATGTCATGGATAAAAAAATAAATTTGGCAACTATGAACAAGAGGCACAGGTCAGATTGCAAATAGGTGAACTTAATCACTTATGAGTAACAACACACCTTCATAGCTCCTACCTACCAAACAATACCATCACAGAGTTAATTAGCCCAAGTTTCCTGCTGTAATGGAGACCTACTCCCGTTTTATGTCTCCTGGTAGCCCGACAAGTGGCTGCCCCAGAACCCACAAAGAGAGAGCAAAGGTGAGGAGCACTGTGCATACAAAAACTCAGTAGTTTTCCTCCTACCTAAGGATGTTGCATCAGTTCATGGTGAGTGATGGGTATATTCCCTTCAATATGCAAGATCTTGCAACTCAACTCCTTGCTTTGCTGAAGTTCGTGTAAGCTCTGAGCTCTGCATGACTGCACGTGACTAAAGCCATGGTCTTCAGTCCACAGTCAAATGAAACACATCACAAACTCTTCACTTCTTCCATCTACAAGGTTAACAGTGACAACTCTATTTGTAAAAGTTCAAGACTCTGAGTTATCAATTAGTGATGTGAAGGAATAAGCCTATCTCTGCTAAAAGATGCAAGAAAGAGAACAGACCACAGGAACGTTTTAATTCTCCTCTTTGGATAATGGTCAAATGGTCAAATAAAACCTAAAATATTTTATGAAAACCTCATGGATCAGGGCAAATACAACTGCAATTTCACATGAATTGCAATTCCCCTTGGAAAAGTAAGGAAAACCTGACTACACTACAACAGAAACTAAAGGGTTATATGCCTATTAAGCTTAAAAAATAAAAAAACTTAACCAGATCTAGTTGTGGCTTGCTGGCAACAGCAGCAGAAATTGTAACACAGAATCAGGGTAGCCAAAAACACAAGCAAGCCACTCTCGTGTCATCATGTGAATCAAATGACTGTTTATAGAAAAGGACTGTTCTGTGAAACAGCTTTTCTGTTTAGATTGGAAGAGCTTTAAGAGCAGCACTAGCTGCGTGCTGCAATAATGATTCAGCACAACAGGATCCAGAGAGCTGGACTGGAGCCTTGAGGCATGATGACAACATAAATAATCAATGACAGCCACGTATTTTGGATATAGTCACATGGGACCCAGTCCAGGGCTCACCAAAGTCAATGGAAAGATCCCCATTGTCTTGGGCAATTTATGGGAAGCAGAGATAAGTATCAGCCCTTGTTTGAGCTCTACCTCAGCACTTGTTATTTGCCACACAACACGTTTTCCATGTCTTCTCACCATAAAATATTAAGAGTGTATACTCCAGTATACTCTGTGCACCACAGGCCGTCAAAATCAGCAACTACAAGATTTTTGTTTCATTCTTTTAAATAACAAAGAAGAAAATATTCAGTAAAAATTTTAGCACTAAAATAAGACCAGAGCACATATGAACAACAAAAGGTATAAATCTAATTAATAGGAAGCAGAAGTCTCTTTTCCAAGATGGCCAGCAAGAACTTTCTAATGAATAAAGGAGAGGATTGAGGAGAAGTATAAGGCACACTCCAATACCTTGAAGCATCTAGACCAACAGCTCCCAAAGAAACATCATAACTACAAGTGGAGTCATCAAACCAGAAGAAATTAATTATCTCCTTTTTTAGTAATATGATTTGAGTTTGTATTGCTAGTTTACAGTAAATTATCGGCCTCTAAGTGGAATGACAATAAAAAAAAGTTTAGCAATTGCTGATGTAGAAATACTTTAATCTAATACACCATCAGGTATGAGAGATTTCAGGTTAATAGAAGTAAACATAATAATAGAAGTAAAAATTGTCCCTCTTCACATGGACAATTTAATTTAGATCCCTCATCTCTGGTTCTGTTGCACGAAGGGGAAATTCTGATGTCAACAGGAAAAAGCTCAATAAAGCCAGAACACAGCAGAGCAAGTCACAGTCTTCAGGTCTGAGATTCCATCTGCAGTAAAGAATAGCTTAGATCTGGAACAAGGTTTTACTATTCCTTACATCTTTTCATTATTGACTAGTTTGCATTTCACTTACAACAAAACAGGGTAAGGAAGCAGACACCAAATGAGAACTTTGCAATCTATCACCCCACAGAACCATTGGAAGTTTGGTGGATATTTGCAGTTCAATTACTAGTCAGAAGTAAGAGAAAAAATAAATGTTACAATTCAAAATTTTATTTGTCCTGAGTGGGGGGAGAAGAAGAGAAAAGAAAAAATGAAGTCTCCAGACCTTTACCTTGGAAGCTCTCAGACCTCTCTGCAGCCTAACTCAATAATTACATTGTACTGCCAGCAACAATTCAATTTTTTTTTTTTCTCGCCTGAGGGTTCCAACACATTTGCACCATAGGGAAGCCTTTTCTCTTTACATCTCAAAACTCTACCACAAACTCTTCCTTTATTCATAACAGCCAGATCCCCAGCTGAGATAGGCACTTTCGTATTGCTCTAGATGACAGTTTTCTGTGTTCTTTCCAAGCTCAGGGGGTTTAATAAACATATCTGGCAATCTTTCGATAGCTGGAGGGCCTGGGATGACACTGTGTGCAAACAATATGCTCTCACTGCTAGGGAAACAAGTTTATTCAATTCAATTAATAGATTACAGTCAAGATACTTGTTATCCTGCAATGAAAAATAGGAAAAGAACTATGATAATTAAGGTAGGTCGCAGAATTAGCACCTGGCAACACAGCAAGCCACACAAAATAAGACAAAACCCCCACTTGTTGTATATTACATTTTTTTCTGTTTGTTTTTTTTTTTCTTTTGCCTGGTCCAGGCTAGTGATTTCAGCACAGAACTGACTTTTAACTCACTTTAAAATGAGCTTGACCCCCTGAACCTGCAGAGTCTTGGGTGCAGCACTATAAAGATGTAGCTCTGTTTCCTCCTACCAAATGGGGATATTCCTTTTCATTTACTTAACTACAAGGGGTGTTTTCCATTAGAGATGAGCAATAATTCTTCCTTGCTGAAACTCCACTGTTTACAAGCCAACTACAACAGCCAGGACTTGGTTCCACATTTGGAAGAAGTTGAAGTAAAATTCTATTTTGAATTTAAACTAAAGCATTTTTTTAACAACAGTTCTTGGAATACAGAACTTACTTCTATAAGAAATATTCCTAGTGCAATCACACTGGTCTAAATAAGGGAAACACTTATGCTTTCTTGAGGAGAAATGCTTTTTCTTCAGGAGCTGGTGGTCCTGTGTATTCCTTACTTTAAGTATGGATCTGCAATGACTTGTCCTTTCTGATATGTTCTCAGAACAAGTTTGAACTTGCAAAAGTTACCACAGGAGAAAATCTAATTTAACTACCACCATGACAGGTAAATTTGCCTGAAGGATAATTTGTGGTTAAGGCACATACAGGAACACAGTATTTGAGTGCCTCAATTCCTGTATGTAAAACAGGGTTAAAAAACATTCTTTTGTCTGGTTGGCCTATTCTCTTTGGTAACAGGGGCTGTATCTGACTGTATGCCTTCTCCATGTCACGGCTGCCCAAGAGGCAATGGCATCCTCAGTTACCAGTCAAACTAAAGCTTAGTTCAAGGGCACAAATAATAATCATTACTTAAGTAATACTATCCCTATTTCAGTAAACAGGGGATAATTTGTTTTTCAGAGTCTAGTGTGGCATTATTAAAAAAAAATAAGTTAAATTAAAAATAACATATTGAAGCAAACTTAAAGCTAGCATTGGTGCTGGCAATCCAACAACCTGCATGATATGGTGCAAGGGACGAGAAGACAGAGAAATTATGAGAAAAGGAACTATGTTTGGAGATTAGAAAAATGCCCCAGAACAGTGACCAGGTTTCCTTGAGTTGTTCTTGTGAATGTGATATTTGAGAGAAAATTCACCTTTGTTAGCTGGCTAAGGTCACTCATTAACCTCTCCAGCATCTGAATCCCTGCAGAAGGGGCTTACCCTGAAGTCAGATGTGCCTTATTCCTGCCATGCAAGCCAGGGAAGGAGGGAAGAGTTTGAAGTTCCTGGTAGTAGTAAAGAACTTCCCTACTAAAGGAAAACCACTTCTCCTCTGCCGCAGCTCTCAGGGCCCACGAAGCCACAGAATCAGGGGCTACACACTTTATGCTACTCCAGCCCACCATCGCTCCTAATAGTTCTGTCCTCTCGGTCTTGAAACAGAAAAGCCCAATGACTCACAGCAGAAGAAAGGCCAGTGCAAGGCCCCTGCTTAAAATCTCACATCACAACCCGGGATATGCAGGAGTTGCTCTCAAACACACGTGGTCAGTGACTCAAGAGGTCAGACAACAGGTTGTTTCTCTCTAACTCACATGTTTTCTATCATCTAAATGTTGAAGTTTTGTTTGAACAAACACCTGACAACTACAAAGTATCTCACTGGGATCCCTGACTGTTTAAGAACTGGGTCACAGTAATTAGTACAGTTGAGTGAAGAATCAAAAATTAATTATTTATTTACCTAACTTAGCTGACTCCTTTGTTCCTAGATTAGCCAGGAGCTCACCATGAATTTCCTTGGACTTCAAGCAGTTCAGTAAATGTCTTAATAAGTTTATTCTGTGGCTCAGGAATTTTCAAATTTTCAGCTGTTTCAGTGTGCAGCACAATCTCATGATATCATTGCTCATCTACAACTCAAAAATACTAGAATGCAACTATGAATTCATATAAATTTTTAAGTCAACTGTTAAAAAATTCCAAGCTAAAGATATTTTAGCCCATACAGTCCAATTGCTTGAGGGTTTGCAGAAATCAAAAACACACACAATTGGAAAATTGTTGCATTTCAAATAATATAGAGTATTCTTATATTACTGATTTACCTGTTATAGTTATTGCATTGAACACACTCAAAACTGGCCCGTATCCAGAGCAGTAACATTCCTCCACAGTTTTAGGTTCTTTTCACTAATGGAGAAAAAAAATCTATGGTATTAATAGGGATGTGAAATCAGTCCAGATGAAACTTTTAGGTTTCCTTTCAAACTCCAACAGAGATTACTCTAAAGATCCACAGAATCTAATAAGCAGTTTCATGCTTTCCACTAAATTTTACTCATTGGGTTACTACTTTTACAGAGGATACGGAGGAGGGGGGAAAAAAAAAAGAGGGAGGGGAATAATCAAAACTGTCCTGGCTATCACTGATTTTTTTCCAATTGTCTTACTAGGAATCTGATCCTGAAGTGAAATATAAAACTAAAAATGCTTTCAACCAGTGCTCTTCTCTGGTCATTTAAGTACATGTTTAGATTTTATACACTAGAACCTGCTGACTTTGCGGGGAAAGTTTGGACATTTTTCCAAGATTATAGTTAATTTCTCACAAGGGTAAGGAAATGTAATTTTTTTCTTTTTGCTATATGAAATACAGCACAGAAGTGAATCTGTATTCTTTAATTCCTGTATAAAACTCAAATTCTCCTTCCATTTCAGTCAATAATAAACACTAATTAGCTTTCAGCAGCCAGGATCAGCACTGAGATGTTAAAATGTGATACAATAGAGGAAAACTGAAAAACATTATACACTATAGAGCAGGAAAACTAAGCAGAGAAATAGCACAAATACAATTCATATTCTGATTTCCCCTTCACTTTCAAGAGCACATTTGTCAGCTCTATAAGAATTTGCTAGCTACTACAAAAGTCGTATGGAAAATCTTGATATTCTGATGTACTAAGGAAAAGGAAGCCTTGTGTCTTTAACAACAAAAATCTGCAGATAGCAATTTATCTTAACATTTTTAAGAAAACAAATGTCATACTTAAATTTTAGGTCTTGTAAGGAATACTAAACAGTATGCTGATTGAATGAATGAGTCAAATCTATACTACTTACCTATGTGGGGTGGGTGTCTGTTCTCAGAACAAACACTCCCTGAACTCAGTGTACACTGTGTTTGAGGAACCACTCAGCAACTTGGAACAGTATATTTGAAAATACTTTGTATCTGTAACTGCTATTAAATGGAAATCAGAACATCGCTGGTTGGGCAGCTGCTAAGATTTTATAATCACACAATAGGGAGGATTAAATACTTGTAAAGAGTGCATTAGACTAAATTCTGTGCTCAGTTGCAATTGTATGACCTTAGGAAATCAGTGGGGTTCCACATTTGCAAATGATGAGGTTGGTCCTTCCTAAAAAAAAAAAAAACCAAAAACAAAAAAACCCAAACCTCGAGAAAGTTCAATTTGAGAGAAAATGTTTGTGCTTCTCCCTCTACTGTTCCACGTCTCATAGCTAACATCTGGTGAAAATTAAGAAGCAGTTTTCCCCCCTTCCCCCTCACCCCCCCAATCAAACAAAAAAACTGCACAATACAAAACCCCGCATATATATCTGATGTATTTTATACATATTCATCCTCATAACTTGACAGATGGGAGGAATCTTGCAGTCATTTCTGAAAGCAGACAAAAGGCCGTTGGTTCTGCTCCACATGATGATTTGTGAAGACAGAATATCACCCGCTTCCGTTGATGATTATATAGTTCTATCCATCTGTCTGCCACTGGAGGTTGTGAGAGTGAGATACAGCTCACACCGTCTTCATAAACAAAAGTAGACTGTGCTGTCAGTAGTCAGACACGCCAACTAATTGGAGCTGTCGACAGACACAATATTCTGTGTCAACAGCTCTGGTAACAGTTTGAAACAGCAATGATATGTTGGGTGATGGTGAGGATGACACATATGTCTCTAATAGCATGCTAGAAATCTGACATAACTAGAAAAGAATTACTAAAATGTAATTCCCAGCCTCTAGTTCTGCTGTTAAGAATTCCCAGTCAGCACAGAGAGGAAAGAGATGCTTGTGTGTGTTCATGTTCTTGTGCTTGTACTTCTGTATCGTTTCACATGCTGACAACTTAATTTGATACTCATAATGCCTAACTTAAAAACTAAGCTTTCTACTGAATTTCAAAGAATTCATCAAAATGCCTACACAAATTTAAAATTTATGAGCTGGAAACAAACTGAAACAGGTCAAACAACAGCCACGTTAAATGGAGAGTTCTTACTGCATCTGTGCAGGAATGAAGAGTGCTATCTTACTGAAAAGTGGTTTGGTGGACTCATCCAAATGATAAATTGTCCTCTGATCTTGCAAAGATTGATGAACATTCTTCAATTTAAAGTTAAGCCCAGGAATGAATATTTGCAGGATTAGGGCCTCAGTTTCTCTTTAGCAGCAGATAAGAAAATCCTTCACCATCATCACTCCTTTTGGATTTGAAAGCAGAAGATCGGTGTAAAAGGTTGATAGATAAAGTATTGGGGAAAGAGACAAAAAAAGACATTTGCTTTGCTCTACTCACACATGTATCTGCTTATCTTACACATTTATGTGACTCATCCCTTGCCAAATATAATGTAACACTGGGCAGACTAAGTTAAATAACTATACAATATAATAGTTTACAAAGATACAGAATTTTTTTTTCCAAAGGAATTAAACAAATGTACAAACAACACAGCAACTGTGATAGTAAAATGAATAGTAAAAAATCCTTACACAGGGACCTGCAACAGCAGGTCTGGTGTGTCACCTGAAGACCCAGAGGAGAGTAAACTCCAGTGCACACTCCACATCAGCTCTGATGGCAGAAGAACCAAGCTGATGCACTACTAGATTTAAATACTGTCCTTGAAATCTGATAATGCCAAACAAGTGCAATCATGAAGCCACCCCTCCTTCTTCAGGATACAGCAAAACACACAGTCTGATTCCTTGATGCTCTGCAGTCATATATTAATTAGGGCAAGCTAAATGCAGGGCAAGTGTCAAACCATCCTGCCAGGTATGACAGCACTGAGGTTTAAGGCGGGGACCAACCTTATTTTTCTGGGTTTCTGCCATACTCAGAACCCTGACATCTGACAGTCACCATAACACCAATAATAAAGCAGAGTGACAACCCTTTAGCTGAGGCACATGACCACATTGTAGCCAGGATTTGAACAACAAGGTCTGAAAAACTTTTCATCCCGAAGAAGCAAGAGAAGGGAGCAAACTGGAAAAGCCACATGAGAACCCAGATGAGGTTCTTCTGCAAAGCCCCGGGAATGAGTCTCACAATGGCAAGTCCACAACCTACCAAACTACAGTGATCCCAGTTTGGGAGGAACAAGCTGGATCCCAGAACCTCCTTTCCCAATCTTCCCAGTAAACTGCAGCAGAGCAGCTCTGCTCCCAAGGGAGGATGCTGGCACCTGCATGGCCACGGTCTCCTTAACCAACAGCCCAACAGTGGGGAGGCCCAGTACACCCCATCAGCTGCCCTCACGGCTTCTTGCCAAACTTGGAGGGACAGAGCTGGAGGAAAGACGTTGGAAAAGACATGCCCGGAGGGCAGGAAGTGTGTAGCATTACTAAGGAATATGCAGTGACAATAGCTGAGGCTACAGAGGAAGAGCCTAGTCTTGTTTGCTGCATAAATCCCTATATTATCTCTTGCTACTTGACCTGCTCGAGCAGCCAGCGGCACAAGGAGCATGGCGTGCTGGCCTGAGCTGGCTGCTTCCAGCCAGGAGAGGGCACACAAGGCAGTTCCCTGCGAGACTTTGCTTGGCATTCACTTACTCTTCCCATCTTCATGTTATTTCTTTGCGCTGATGTCCCTTGTGAACCATCCAGACTGACTGCGTTCAAAATCATAATGAAAAAAAAAAGACTAACTGAAAAGATAAGCCAATATCAGCTGTTGCCAAAGCCACAGAAGTAGGAAAATCTGTCAAAATATTTTAAGGGGGAGAATTTTAAAAAAAAAAGAACAAAAACCAAAAAACCAGAGTGTGAAAAATAAAGTCAAACAATATATTATTTTTTCCACCTAACCACACAGCAAGTTACTACCCAAGAAGAAGTGTGTATAAATAGTGTGTCAGCCATTTACTGTGAGTGTGACCCCAGCAGCTGGGCTGCTTGCATGAGATGCAAATTTGGAGCCATTCAGGGAAGGAAGAATGAAAGCTTTGGCACTCGCTGGGCAAACACTAACGGGTTTGGGAAAAGGGCCAGCAAAAGACAAATCATACAAAATAGTGGGTGGCCAGACTTAGGACAGGGAATAGTTGGGCAAAACACCTCAAACGATCCAGCTCAAGGCAAACACTGGACACTTCAAAAGTTTTGCTTTTCAATTCCAAAACATAAGCAAAAGATCTCACTGCAATCACTCCATTGCTGGATACACAGCAGCCTTCACAGCCCACAGACACTTGCTGATATTCATCTTGCATTACACTTATCCATGCCTACTGTGTCTGGCTCTGAGTCATCACTAGTCACAAGGACAACTCTATTAGTTGCCATACTCAAAAGTTAGTGAAAAAATACCAGTAAAGCTTCTACCCCAGAGATCAGTTGAAGGAGTTTGGAGAAGGTCAGGCTGCTTACAACTTTAATCTAAACAAATAGGTGGGTTGTGACACTGAAATGGTGCTTGCAAAAGACCCCATAGTTTATGAGTAAGGTATGAGGGTATTTCAGGACTCTATCATCCTGCTACTTCTGCGAGACACCAAGGTTTTATGGAGCCTGGTTTCTGACTGCAGACACTTAGGGCGGAATTACACCAGGTCTGTTTTGTGTTTTACTTTTTCTTATTGAAGTGAATCTAGGCACAACATCAGCACTCTCTGTGTTAAATCATGTGCATTTATTTCACCAAAACAATCCAGGGCCTAATGCATTTGAAGATAAGTTCATTATTCAATCTTCTGATGCCTTTTCATGCTGCTTAGGCTCTCTGCCTTGTACCACATCAGTATTTAATAATTATTCCAGCTGTCTCCAAAGCCCTTTCACCACACCTTGTGTGGCACATTACAGACAGCTTGGATTTTTCAGGTACAAATTGCTAAACAATTACTGATGAGAGAAAGGTCATAATAATAGGTTACAGAAGCCTTTGCAGCCTGCCTTTACTTCATGGCCATTTATAAAGAACCATTTCATCCCATTGTTATAATGATGAGAAGGAAGTAGTTTAAGGTAGTTATAGACAAGCAAACAAAAGGCAGGAGAGCAGTGCTGTATAACTTCTACTTTCACTTCCTGCCTACTCCATTACTTCTGGCATTATGGGAGAAATAACATGATTGGAATGACCTAAAGGTTATAACGGGTGGGCAAGGTTTGCCTTGTCGAAAGCAGCGCAAGCACTGTTGGCTAAACCTTTTAGAAAGCTGAAAGTGGTGCCGTTTAACAAAAATACTAAGCTGTCATTGAAAAAAGTACATTACTTAGAAATAGTATTTCTTCATGGGCTTTCTTATCTCTATTTTCCCCCTCAAATGTTTCTTTTTTTTTTCCCCCCAGAGGAAATAAAAAAGCACAAAGATGAAATCTCTCTGAAAAGTCGAAAGAGTAGAGGACAGATTTTGCACTGGTAGAAACTCCATTAGCTATATATGAATATCACTTTCTTTAAAATGGCAAAACCAAACTCCCAATGGTCCAACCTACAGCATTACAGATCAGGCAGGCAAATTTCTTTGGGTTCCTGAGAACAGGGTTGATATGGTCATATTTATTACCCTTAATTTTTTGCAATAAGTGTCTTTGCTGGCTGGCTTCCTTAGTATTTGAGGATTTGATCCAAATAAATCACAAAATTTCAAGTCCAGTCACAATTCACAGAAACATCTGGGTTATTGAGTAAAAATCTGCCTTTGGGAAGAGAAAATTCAGGACAATTTGATTGACCTGGAGAAAGAAACCTTGAACACAACCAACAGAACAGTGATGGAAGCAATAAGACAGTAATCCAACTAAAGGATGAGACTTCATCAGCCTTCCTTAAAAATTTCTAAAAGTGATGCAAGTTATGAAAGAACACAGTACTGATGGCGATGAACCACTGATACTTCCTAACACCACCACCAATGTCCAAATATTAAGAGACCTTTGTTCAAGAGCAGCCCAGTAAGCAGGAGGCAAGTCCACCTGAAAGATACAGTGATACCACAAGCAAAGCACAAGCCAAGACCTGAATCTCCATCAGGAGGTGCCATGAGCTTCCTCCTTTCAGAGAAATTTCATGTTTCATCTCGAGAAAATTGCTGGAGGTAGATCCCCCCAAATGCCATCTTCCATTTATTCACTATTGTTTTTTATTATGTTAGGCCTTCATCTATCTAAACTTCACTTTCCCTTCCTGAAAAATTGAGATTAAGACAAAGGTTTACCAAAAAGAAAAAACTGATTGTTGGGCCACCCCCATGCCCATCTTATATTCACATGCCCAAACTTACCCAAAGCGGACAAGGTGGATGCCAGACAGACTTCTGAATAACTTATCCCAAAATATCTTGAGGCTACATCACATATTCAGCATAAATTAGGCATGACTAGCCAAGCTTTTTTATTGACGGATAAGGCCTCACTTACTGTAAGGGACTGCAAGAGACACACGTAGTCAGACTGAATTCACGTGGCTGCAACGTGCACGCGGTCACACTTCACCTTGCTCTCACCTCCAGACCACAGAGATAGAGTTGTGCATCCCAAAAAAATCCATAAGAGAAAATTTTGCTACTTCTATAGTTCCAGCTTTAGAATTGGAAGAATTGTATTCCTTGCTTAGTCAGAGCACAGAGCAAAAGGATTTCATCGTAGATAATTTTTAGATTGGCAAGTATAGAATACAAACAAGCCCTGACTTTCAGCAGATTTCCATTTGTGGCTGTTCAAAAATTAATCAGCTTAAATTGATAGTCTACTATTAGTTTATTTTGGTCAAAGGTTATTTAAAAAGTAAAAGCAAACAAGTCTGTAAAACAACTTAAATGCATCGAAGTTTATATCTTGCGTTATGTAGTAAATCCTACTCTCCTTCAGGAATCTAGCCAGCCAAACTTTTGTTCCCTTGGCCAGTTGCTGGAATAATAGCCTCTCCTTTGTTTCATCGTGACTCGATTACTATAATTATTTGCCCGCTAGACTTCCAGCTACTGCTCCGATTGTGAGGAGTACAGAATACAACTGCTAGACTACATGCTGCATCTAAGTCTTTCCATCACATTACCCCTATATCCCCATATTAAGAGAGCTCCATTGCTTCCCAATGCAGCGGCGGCCCGATTTTTTAGATCTTCCTACTAATTTACAAGGCTTTACATTGGAAGCCTCAGATAAATCTTTTGCTGCTCCATGTCTGAAGAGTCTTAGGGCTGTACTTGTATATGCTTTTGTCTCCCCCATAGTGTTTTAGACCCTGAACTTGTTTAGCGTTACTCACATGAGCAGGTTTACAGACTTCAATGAGACTACTTACATGAGTAAGAAGTACTCATATGAGTAGATATTTGCAGGCTCAGACCCTAAGTGACTTGGAGAGCTTTACTATTATTCACTTCTTGAAAAGCACTTGCAAAGAAACAAGAGAGGACTTACCGTATTTATTCAGAGTTATTATATATTCACCATGTCTTCTTCTTAAGCCCTCTTTGTTCTTGAGTACGTGTACTCTATCTACAGTAGCGATACACAATATTTCTCTCAGGGGATTTTCACATGCGAAAATAGTGAGGGTTTGACATGTTGGACTGTTGGGGGTTTTGTGTTGTTTTGTTTTGTTTCTCCCTGTGAGAATTTGTAGATACCAACTTGAGACAAAGAGGATTTTGTTATTTCTTCTACTGGAGCAGCACTAACAAGCTTGTGCCAGGGAGTAAGGCTGCACTGCATAAAAGCATGGTTCACACACCTCACAACAAACCATCTCTTCCCCCTAAAGTGTTAAAGCTTCAGTTTCTCTACAGTTTAAACTGAACGTTGTCATTCTCACCTTAAAACATTTGTTTCCTTCATGCATTTTCAGCTATGAGGACAATCAATTTTGTCATCAGACTTACAGCACCCAGGTCTAGAATGGTTCATTTTTATTAAAGTTCATATTTCCCACCTATATGATACACACAACCAGACACACGTATTTTTTTATATGATGAAAGATGTTCTCTTCTCTGGAAGACTTGGGAGAAAGAGGGGCAAAGAAAAAAAAAGCCACATTGTTCTGTAGCTTGCCATGCTAAGAAGTTGCCCTTGCTGGGAATGCTGGATATGTCACAAAAAATGTGCAAACTGGGCTCACTGAACCCCCCAGATCTTTTAAAATAAATTAAGTGTCTTTTCCAGCAGAACACAATGGAAAGGTACAGATAGATCATTAAAAACTAGAGGCTTTCAGAGGCTCTCAATGGTGATTTTTTTCTTTCTGAAAACACCAGAAGAGATGACAGACTTGATCCTTTGCAGTGCAGAGTGCTCCTGAGCACCCTCTATTACTGCGGATGGGATGGGAAAAGTGGGGGCATTCAGCACTGAGGATTGCTCATCACCTTGCAACACTGTAAGCTGCTAGAAAATTCTTGCATTCCACACATAGCAAAATCCATCCCAGAGTTCAGAGTGCCTACTATCTTCAGAACAGAGACCGGTCAACTGTTTCCACTGGAGGTTTCTGTACCTGGCTGGCAATACCAGCCTAGCAAGCCATTAGTATGGATTTGCATTGCAACGTGCTGACAAAAGCAAGTCCACATTGTTTTCCATCCAGGATGAGCTGCACCCTAGTCAGCATTAAGTCTCAACAACACATCTAGTTTGGGGGTCTGCCCTAATGTCTTTGCAGTAACATATACAGGAAACAACCTGGATAGACAAGGTGAGAGACCAGAAAAGGGAGGAACAACATATGAGCATGGTGGAAAACTCTTACTATTGTCTTCCATCTATCCGTATTTTCCATTAGCAGGAAGGATACTGGCTTTCTTTACCAAAAAAAATACTCCAGTGAAATAAAGAAGGTCTGACATGGGGCAGGCACAGCACAAGACAGTGACCCAGAGCTTGCATTGGTGTGGTGAGGTTGTTTTGTTTCTAACAGCTCCAGACCTAGACTACTTTGCATGCTCTCAGCTGAGTACTTAGATATAGGAAAGACACCAAAGCTCCTCAATACTGTCTACCCATCATCACATACTGCTTGTTTTACTTTCAGTAGGTAAATTAAGCAGGCAGTGAAAAAGTACAGCCGATACAAATGCAACACAATTCTACTGGTACTGAGCACTGCCAGAGCATGAGCTACCCCAAAACAGGGCAGCAAATGTCTAGCCATCTCTCAGTGCATTCTGCACTACACAGATCTTTCTCCAATTTAAACTAGATCACAAACCTGGGAAACCTTCTGCTGGCTGGGAGAGAGAAATAAAGCTTGCTCCCATGGCTTTTCTGAGTTCTCAAAGCTCTAGTAATAAACTGTTTTTCTTTTAAGAAATGCTGGCATACCACTGTCTTGTGTCAATTTTCATGGGTCACCATGAAGACAAGATGGGTGGCACAAAATTAAAAGAGTTTCTGTTAAGCTTGCAGGCTTTGAAATCCTTTAGGTCTGAGAGATGGCAACTTCTTCCCTTCCCCAACTTATGCTTCTGAGCCACAATATATTGCTGCATAGATAATACTCCCTTCTTCTCAAGGGAGAGAAAAAGCCTTCTAAACCAACTCTCTTGGCCACTGGATTTTGGCAAGCAAAATGTACCAAGAAAAAAAATTAATACTTAATAACAAACTTAATCAATTAGCTTTAATCAAAGCAGTTACAGTTTAAGATTCTTACAGCTAAATTCTAGTGGTGTGTCCTACCAGTATTAAGCCTAAACAGAAAAGGTAAATGGAGGTACAAGTGTAATAGTAAGAAAAAAACATGAATTATTTTCTTTAAAAAGTCTCATTCTGCTAATTAAATCTTTTATCAAACATTTTCTAATGCCGACTTTCACAGTATATATTCGCTGCTCATATTTAATATTCCAGTAACAAAACTCACATTAACAATAAGAAAACACTAGTGTTATCACTAGTATTCTGAGGCAATGCAATATAATCCACTATAATAATATCTAATGTTTTAGATGCAATAAATAGGCCTGATACTACTAATAGTACCAAACAGCAGCATATGAATTCTGAAATTACTTCCTCAAAGTCTCCCAGAGGTCTGAATTTTTTCCCCATGTCTAACACAGGAGCAATGAAATGCCTCTGTGTACTCTAACTTATAAATCAGTACCAGTGTTTCTGAGAATGTATATTTTTATCTCATAGTATTTTTTTAATTCTAATTTTAAATCAGAAACTTTACTTTTTTTTTTTTTTTTGAGGTGCCTGAAATCTGTGGTGCTTTGTTTGAAATCCTTTCACTTAAATCACAGTGCAGTGCAGATGCAGCATGTCATGAAAGATGAGACCTGGAGTGTCACAAACTGACCATACAAAAATGAAGCTCATCAAGAAAGAGAAATGGGAAGGCTTTTGAGAACCTGGAGCATGTATTTTGAAGAACCAGTCATTGAGAACTAGGCTTTCCTTGGAAACAAAGGCATATTTGGTACAATAACTCTAGCACTGAGCATACTTTTCTACTGCTCAAACCCCTTGCATTTCAACCAAAACACCTCAGAGAAAAAGACTTAATCTTATTAAAAGTGACCAGAATGGCTACATGTGTCAGTGTGAACTGCATTGAATTCACTGGTGGATAGTCAAAACAGAGCTAAAAAATTGTTCCCTGTGGTAATTTTCTAATCCAAAGTGCTGTGCTTGCACAAATGAAAAATTTAAATATTTCCCACAGAATTTAATAAAAAAAAAATATTCCCTAGATACAATGCTTCTGTTAACCTTTCTCATTAAATGACAAGAGTCTTCCAAAGGAGAGGAGAAACAGGAAGAAGCAAGGGGAAGAGTAGTGTGCCAGAAACAACTTCCCTGGGTTTCCACTGCCCCTTATCTTTCTGCTTCCTTGCCTCTCTGCCTCTCCAGCTCTGCAAAATTCAAAATGGGACAGGAGTTTCCAGACAGCCAGCTAATATCCCATAAATATGTTCTATTGTTTACTCTCCTAAAAACTGGATTCTCCAAGAAGCTCCTGGCCACCCACTTGCATACACAATGACACATGTAAAAGGTTGGATTTTTTTTCCTAATGTTTCATTCTAATTCACCATTTAAGCCATTTTAAAACCTTGACTATTTTTTCCGTAGGAAAAGATGCCTAATTCCCAGCCAGTTTAAGGTAGAAAGCTGCCAGCTCTTCTGAAGTTGAATGTCAGATTTAGGAAACGCAGACAGTATGTGAAAATCACCAGCACTGGAGGCATTTCAGAGGGCTGTGCAGCATCTCCCGCTCTGTAAAACACTGGGAGACACACTGAACCAGAGCTCCCTGAATCCCTTTGCTTCCCAGTTCATCAGCAACTGTCATCAGATTGTGCATCACAGAGCAAACAAGCGGGATGGGAGAGAGGAGCAAGCCAGTGAAGAAGCTGGAGGCTCTGGTAGCTATAACATGAAACAATTAACTTGCTCTGAAGAAGTCAGATTGTGCATCAGTGCACCCCAACAGACCCAGATTTGTAAGACAGACCCACCAAATTTCATATACACCTTTCACAGGAGACACTTAAGTTGTCTAAAGGCACTCAGTGTCTTGCACACAACTTGGCCTATCTGTTATTGCACTTTGAATATTTTATTCTACACTGACACACAAATAAAAGACAGGAATGATGCGACATATTCTTCTTTACAATTACCTGGAAATCAAAACACTGGGGTAGGACTAAGCTGTCCTCTGAATGTCCAAGTATTGGATTAGTTGGTAAAATGAGAATCACACTTTCAATAACTACAGAGCATGTGTGAACAAGCAGATACATTCCCATGGCTTTGAATGATGGAGGTTTTACCACTTCCTTTTGCTCTGTAATTTCATATTTTAAACATGAGAAAAATAAACCTTAAATACAAAGCATTTGCTTTTAAGCAAATCCCTCCTTATTTTAATGGCTTGTGGTCAACATTATCACATAACACATTGCCATTTATGGTGGGAGGCTGAGAAGAACAACTGCTCTTGCAACTACAGTAAGCACCTGGGTTATCTGTGGTTTTTCTGCTATTTACCATAATTTATTTTACTGACCAACTGCTCTGATGGCAGAAAATCAGACACAGTTTGATGCTGTTAAGGTACTTGTAAACCTCTGTGGGATCACATAGAATGAAAGAGGCCATATAAATGTAACAGGTCATTATGTATCGCAAATTTGGGGTCTTACACGCAGTACATTTCACAATTCATTGTATTCAGGAATACACTTGTCCTCATAAGATCTAAAGGACCGATTCTTCGCCTGGTTATTCCAGTTACACACCCATGTACCTTCACTGAAAGCAACTGAATTACAGCAAAGTACCAATGAACTTCAAAAAAGAAAACATGTTGAGAATAGGAATTTGAAAGCCTCAAGCAAAGTGAAAAATCAACTGCCTCATGCTATACATTGGCCCAACTCCACTGTGATTAGTGTAGACAATTTACACCAGCTGCCAATCTGCTCCTTGAAAATTAAGGACAGAAACCTAAACATATTCTGGAAATCTTGGCATTGTCAGGCTAAATATGTACACATGCCTGATTCTTTTCTCTCATCCAGTAGAGGATGCAGCTTGTTAAAACTTTTTCCAGCAAAATATATATGTTTAATTTATGTGATTAATTTCTGTGTTAATGAAGGTTGAAGGACCGAGAAGGCTGAATGCATCTATTTATCCAGGGGCCAGATAAAAATTGCTGCTCAACTAGCCAGCCCGACCCTAATATGGGAAGCCCCAGCCTTATTCAGGGTGAGAGGACAATTAAATTTTTATGCTCATTTAATCCCGTGCCCTTTCAGAGCAAAGGCTGACAATTGTGCCCAATTTTTCCAAATGTTTGCTGTTACATAACCTTGACGAACCCACCAAACTCAATTTGTGCAGGGCCTGTTGACAAAAATCCGATGGCAACAATATTCTGACACTCTCTGGGGTTAAATCCTGGATTTAGAGGTTACAGGAGAAGAAAAGACCAGCACTCTAAACCAGTGCTTTATTAGTCCCTACCTGCAGCAAATAAATTCATGTTACTGTGTATATGAAGTCGACAAAATGCTTCTATATGAAAGGAAATGCATTAAAAAGCCTTTCAGTTTCTGAAGAGTTATCTGTCAGGCTGGTAACATTTTGTTCTGATACTCAGAAAAATGGATTCTTTCAACAAATTAAATTTTACTTTTTTTTCCTTTTTTGTGTTCCAGTCCCCTGGTCACTTCCTCTAAAACAAATTCATTTAGGGGAGCTGTGTTGTTATTATTTGTACTTCTATGCTTTAGTGCAGTCAGTTTCTTATTACTGTTATGTTCCTCAAGAGAGATTCATTTAAGTGTGACCTAGACTATTATTTTAGTTGCCTCTTGCATCTCTATTGGGCATTTAAGAGTTGTAGAACTCTCTAATTTATTTAAGCAGGACACTTTAAAGCCATATCTCAGTAATTTTCATTGAGTTTAAGGAGCTCTTCTATGTTTTCAAAATGCTTGAAGTTCCTCTGCTCTTTTAAGGACTGCAAATATTTGAACAACAAACAAAAATGTTAGAAAAGCAAGCTCAAGACAGATATGGAGGCAGAGAGACAAGACAAATGAGTGTGAAGTGGATTTTATTTCTACATGGAAAACTCTCTCAAGAATAGTCACACCAATATTTTGGCCAGCAAAGTGAAAACTGGTCATTCCTTCAAAATACTCATGTATAATATATTTCTCTTAAATCTAGGATTTTCAAACTTCCTTCACACATTCTATGTAGTAAGTCATAACAAATAAATTAGCACAAGGAAATACTTCAAAGTAACTTTTACAAGCAAACACCACAATAAATATTTTCTCTATGAAGCACCACTAGAGATGAAAGGGATATTATCAGCTAAAAACTGACTCAAAAAGCAGAAATCACAGTTCTGTAGAGGGAATACCAGAAAAATAAGACATGCAAGTCTGACCACAAGTCCACTGATGTCGGGGAAGGATTTACACTGACTGGGAACAACGTGTGAACTCTGTGGTTCTGCAGTCCTTTCCTACACAAGCCTCTCCCTCTATAGCTTTCTATATAGGAAAACACAAGGTTGTGAACACCAAACCTAAAAAGATATTTAATCAAGACTGAAAAGTGAAATAAGAAAATATAAAGCAGATTCTTAAAGTAAATAAAGAGATAAATGAATAACACTGAGAGAAAAGCTGTGGGGAACAAGTGTCGCAGCCTGGGGGAGGGAACCAGGAAAGCCAGAGAAGAAACAGAGACCTCCCACTTGCAGGGGAGAGAAGGTAAATCCATGTCACAAAAAGCAACATGTGAAGTTCAGTCCATATCTTTATACTTTTTTCCTCCTCAGGACCTGTTAGCACAGCTAAGCTGCCAGACCAGCTTCCACTGCATATAGCTTTAATACTTATTTTTAATACTGCTGCAAGCCATCAGCCCCGAGGCTGATGTAGTGCTTCTGACTGGCTGCTGTACATCTTTCAGTGAGAGCAGTAAGAACTGTCTATGCAAACTAAGGACAAGGCCCTAAGTAAATTAGGGTAATAAACTTAATGAAGACTGCCTTAGCACTTTCTTTCATTCCCATATTGGCAGGAACATACTTAGCCAGTGGGCATTTGTCAGCTTGCAACTGATTTTTTGCAGGATTTGGCTTGGCTTCTTTCTCAGCTTCTTATAATTTATTATACACGATGAAAGACGAACAAATACATAGTTTGATTTTACTTTTGGAGGGGGAATCCTAAGAGTGACAGCTCCCAGGACACTAAACACACCAGCTGTTCTTTTATTTTTCCATTCTTCACAGTAATGACAGTCTCAGCTCTTGTTGCCAAGCATCTTTGGAAAACATTTTAAAAATAAATGTAGCACACATGAAAACATGCCAGAACAGCCTCCTTTGCAACAAATTTTCTTCAAGAACAGAAGATGCAAGAGCTAGTTAGTCTTCATTCTGGCAAACCAGAAAACTTACTAAAAATTACAGTGTTTGGTAAGTCAAGAAAAAGTTATTCCCCTCTCCCTAATCCCAACTAATAGATCCTGATTAATTCCCTGGAAGTCAAAACCAAAGAAATCTGAATTAGACTAAGGATACCAGTTCTAGCCAGGGAAGAAGATTAACCATGATCAGGCAACCACCCACAAGAGCTAATCAAGAAGATTAAATGTTGGAGCATGTCAGCATGGGAAGGAGTAGACTCATCTCTGATTTTACAGGTCAAAATATCATGCACAGTGTTTTGACTAAAAGAGAAGTTATTGGTCTCAGATCATTTGCAAGAGTTTATAAAGGATATTAAATTAGGTGAACTCTTGATCTCTTCTTTAAAAGCCATTTCTCTGTATGTCTGTGAATGGAAGACCTTGGAACATAAATTTCAGCATCCTCCTTTCCAGCCAGTTCCTGGGAATACATCCATAATAGACAATCTATTATACTCACAGTTTTAATGTTCAAATGCACAAATATCCTTTTCGGTCAAACTTCACCTACTCAGGGTTTTTGAATTCTTTCCTCACAAACAAATCCCTTCAGATCTTGGCCATCTTTTGAGGTGTTCCTTCACCTCAAATTGACATACTAATGTCAATATTTTGCCATACTCCTGAATAGTCTTCTCTTTCCTCAGAACAGCACAAACCAGGCAAGCTCTCTGCAGTTCTCTTCAAGACAGCAGTATTTCTACCCACTGCACTGACAGTTCAAAAGACACTTCCATCCAACATTTAGCAAGTTTAAATTTGTCTCCCTTACTCATCCAGCATTATTTCTACACAGCTATTCCCAACCCCATATGTAACTATCTAGAAAATGTTTTTCCCCACAAGTTGTCTGTATTTTCAAAGGATTTCTCTGATTTTACTGCTTTAACTATACTTGATAGAACCACAAACACCTGTAAAAAGTAAAATAAAAGAGCTGGTTATCCTGTTTGCTTGTTTGTAGCACTGAGAAGTGATGTGACAATGCAGATCCTTAAAGCTGTCTTGGCAGGTAAATGAATGAGGATAAGATTTTAGGAATTTTCAATTGCGTTGGAAAAGCCCTGGCTTGGCCTAGGTATAACACTGTGGTTGGTCTTA
Organism: Lepidothrix coronata; assembly: GCF_001604755.1. NCBI lineage: Eukaryota > Metazoa > Chordata > Aves > Passeriformes > Pipridae > Lepidothrix > Lepidothrix coronata. The sequence goes on along the minus strand of NW_016690209.1, from coordinate 1,565,383 downwards.
GAAGACATGAATGGGTTAAGTTTATAAAGCACTTCATTTTCCAGCCACAGCTATGGTACCTTGGGTAATTACTGCAGCTTAAGCTAGACCACACCTTAGATAAACCTGTAATGCTGGCATTTTCTGCAAACATTTTCTTTGCTGCAAGCTGTGGCTTGCCTCTCACATATATTTGCTCTCCATTTCCAACTTGGTTTTTCCTTAGCTAGTTTGTGTTCAGTTGAACCAACAAATCAGAATTTGTTGATTCAGTTCCATACCTCTTCAGTCCTTGCGTGACACAACCATACGAGTTATGCGGTAACAGCTGCTGTGGGGGCCTGATGAGTTGCTTTTTGTGCCACATGGAATAGGTTGGGGATTAAAAAAAAGGAGGGAATGGTTCCGAGGAGAAACGTTTGGTTTTTCTTAAAGGTGAAAGAGGCCACCTTGATTATAGCTAGTGCTAAGAAAGTGAATTCCATTCTTGTGATTAATGGACACATCCCCAGCTCTCCAGTGACCGTTTTCAGCAACCTTCAGAAGTACTGGTGATAACTTTTCAGACTTCATGGAAGGAAAAAGTCTCTGGGTACAGACAGCTGAGTCCTCTGCAAAGAGCAGTAATTATGGAGATTTTCAGTCACCAGTTTGCCTCCAGGTCTTTGTCATCACTCCTGCTAGTGCTGCCATTCCTGCAGCCCAATCAGTGCTGCAGCACCCAGGAGCTCTCCCACTACTCAGGGCATTCCTCAGAAACCAGAGATTTGCTGGACCTGTCCCCAGCAACCCAGCTCAGTCTAGAGGAAATGTCTTAAGGACGATGTACTGAATCACCCCGTGACTTCTGCCAGAGGGAGGAGCAGTTGCAGATGAAAAGCTCTTTTCCCTCACAGGGCCAGATCTAGAAAAGGATCTCTGTCCACAGCATCAGGCTTTGTGCAGGCTGATGATAGATGCACTACACAATATTAATTGCAACAGCAATCCCTAATCTGATAACTTGAGCTCTCTGAGTACATTCCAACAGAGCAAAACAAGGTAATCCTCGTGCCACCTGACATTTGCCCTCAGAAACAAGCTTTTATGAGAGCCAAAAGCATATATTAAAAGGTAAGGAAAGAAGAAGATTAAAGGATAACTTTTAAAAAACACCTAGTATTTCACCTAATATTTCAACCAAAGAAAACAATCACTGACTTCAGTTGGAGCAGAATTTGGCTAATGCTGACCACACTGAGGCATCACGGCTTGGGTATGAATGACTAAAAGACCAAATAATCTAAATGATTTTTTTTAATAACAATCATATCACTTTATTTTATTAAAGTTCACATTTAAAAACAAAATTAGTAGCTTAACCTTATCTAGTGTTAAAAAACACCACACTCAATAAATCTTCACCAATAAAGAGATAGATTTATAAATAAAGAGAAAATAAAATCTTCATAGTTAAGATCTAAATATGCCTATGAATCAAAAGATTCATGGCACTTAAATTATAGAACTTGACCTCTGGGTCTAAAAAGCCAAATCTAATTTTCAAAAATTCTGAACTTTCAAAGAAAAAAATTGACATGGAAGCAATTAGTCAGATCTCAGTGGGCTAAAGGGAAAAACATGGTTCATAGGTGTGTGTGGATAAAAGTCGGAGCTTGTAGAGACTTCATGCTTCTATTGCCCAAAATACAGACACCTCTCTAGGGGATTTGTATGCAATGAATTGCCATTTGATTTTAAGATGCACACAGCTTGATATGTGGCATTAAGCACAATAAGCATAACGAGAAGAATAAGTAACAACTTTAACAGCAGGAACTAACTATATACCAGTACAGAATTAGTACACTGATACTGTAAATACCTGGTGCAAATAAGACAGTACCTCTTAAGCTGCAGATTTATAAGACACTTTGTGGAACCTTTATGATACATCTTTGCTTATGGGTCCCGTGTTCACTGATTTATGTTCCTTAAGACTACCATTAGTATGTCAATTTCCTGAACATCTTCCCCAACAGAGTGATTCTAAAAAAGCAAAAAAAAATTGCTTCCAAAATGGTGGCAGTGGCAAGAGAGGGGTTCCTTCCAAACACCGCATTTTTTACAGGAATTAAACTGCCTTCAGCAGCTTTTCTGGCAACTCTTAGTCCCTATTTCAGAAACAATTTCTTCATTTAGAAGTAATATCACTAAAAGACAAGAAATTGGAACAGTATGTTACCAGAAATGGGAGATTCCCTCTCCCAGTGGGACCACAGACTTGGCTCCTAGACCTGGCAGATTGTGGGAAGCTGAGATTTAAAGCTACAATATTTTCACCTCTACAATAGCTGTTCTAAGCTGCTTACAAAGAGCTTAAACAAATGAATCCTGAGACTTCCTCACTTAGGCTACAGCAAGCAAGGCACACAACTCCGCAGGTGGAGGAATTTGAAAAGCACACTCATATTTTTCCAAAGTTCTCAGATATTCTAAAAACAAATTCTCTTTCAACATGCAGAGAGCCATACGGATTTTTCAGCATAGATCAAAGATGAAGATTACAAAGCCAGTTAATGTATCCTAACTAATCCAAACCCTCATAAGGTACTTGCACTGTCCTTTATTTCTAGGTACACACATCTCCGTATTCTCCATGGAGATTCACAAATAAGAAAAACATTGCCTTCACTGCATTGTTTGAATTTTTCCGGTTTTTCTGGCCTTGCATAGTGCTTTGAAGTAAGACTAGTTAATTTATATGTGAACTACTTATTAAATTATCATAATTTAAGAAGAAGATTATCCATATGAAGGATAATTCTGAACCCCAGCACATTCATGTATAATACATACACACCATGTTCTTGATTGAAAGAATTAACATTTACATGGCCTAAAATTCAATAGAAATAAAACCAGATAACCCAGAAGCTTTGTGCTGATTATATGTCTAAGTAATATCACCTGAGTCCTGGTAAAGATTCTCCTATTATTAATTGCTAAGCAAAGTAGTTATTTCAATTTAGGTTACAAATAACTTGAACTCATCAGGAAACTCAAGATTTGATTTTTATGATGACAGTACAAAGCCTCCAGAGAGTCTTCTGTGAATGTTTTATTTTCATCTCTTGCATACAATATTAACTGGGTAATAGAAGATGACTGCAAGAACATACTTGGAAGTGTTGAAACGTGCTCCATTTCCAGCTTAGACTTCAGATATCAGAGATGACCTATAAATAGGTATTAATTAATATATTCTTGAGGAGACTTCTTCATATATTCATGTGTAGACACAGCAAAATGCATTTCTTTCCTTCTGCAGTTACACAGGTATAAGGGAAGAATGCAAGTAACTAATCTGTTCTTTACTTTAAAATAAAGGGATAGATTCAGATCCTCTGTCCAACAAGCAAACATCACAATTGAAAGAGATTTCATAAGCAGTAAGAGGCACAATAAAGGAGTCTTTCTGGGGCTAAACTCAAATAGTTGTAATTTACTGATAGCAAGGGAAAGTAATTTTGTAGGAGAATGGATACAGCAACCTGAGGTGCTAAATTGCATTTTGAGTTTCATCAGCGGCAACTGTAACGAAGTTGGATCTTATTGATAAAATAATTCCTTTTACCAGCAACCTGAGTTCCACCACACTTAACTCATGCTCACCCAGTCGTAGGTGTTCTCTGGATACACAAACATCCACACAGTCCTATGGCTGTACTTAAACTAGAGATCAGAATAGGGCCAACTTTATTAATTGATTCTCAAATACACCTAAATTAAAACCTTTTTAACAGAAATTTTAACAGCTCCCTATGAATTTTTCTCTGTCAGTTTTAGAAGTAAATTAATGTCCACTGGCTCAAAGTCATATCTACTTGTGCCCTCACTAATGTATGTGGGTTTGTTCCTACAGTACCAACCACTAGCTCCACTCAGCCAATGGTAGCACAAAAGTAATGGGACAAATAACTGGAAGTTATCGGTGTTTAATATACAGTACAACAGCCTTAAGACAGAAAACAGGCATGACAATCTGGATGTATTTTTATTCCTAAGTACAAATGCCTGCATTGAGTGTTCTCAGCGACCAAAACTTTTCACAACACAGTAGAACACCCCTTCAGTTATGGATGCCTGTTTCACAATAAACATACACCTTTATCAGATTTAATTTCCTGCTAGTGGTTTACCACAAAGTTTACATGCTCCTGCAGAGCCAATAGTTCAGTCTGTAGCAGGTGTACCATGGAGAAACCTTTCTCATCACAAAAATTAAAGAGTGAAAGCACCATTTTATCAAGAGGAAGCACGTGCAGGAACATAACTCTTCCTCCCTTGATGGTGCCCATGCAACTCTAGTTTGATGCAGAAATTCCACCTCCAAGAAATGAGTGGTGCACTCAGTTGTTTCCAGAAAATTCGAAGAAAGATAGGTAGTTTCAAGTCTTGCTGAAATTTTAGTTGGGCAATCCTTTTCTCCTGGACCAGCAAAGCTAAATTTGAAGTCCAGACAGAAGGGATTGGCCAGCTCGGATTAAAAGATGCATGTAAGGAACATTCAAGGGTTCAAAGAACCCAACGGTCTGTGTCCAGTGCAGTTTCCCAGGGCTTCCTGTTGAAGCACTGAAGCTCTGCAAAAGACTTTCTACTCATATAGTCAATCTGCTCTTTACTGAAAATAAAGCTCATACTGAATAACTGTTCAACTCGGACATGTCCTAGAACTTCAGTTGAATAGACTGGCCCTTTGCAGGGAAGGATAACAAAGAAAACCATCATCTTTAAAATCTCCATAAATAATTTTAATCTGCATTTTGGCCTTTAGCTGGATGCATTATTTGGAAGTCTCCAAAACACACACCATATACGCAGAGCCCATAAGTGCCCCAACAGGAAACTGTGAACATACTATTACGTCTAAAACTCTCAAGATCCTCATTTCTTTAATCCTCAGATAAAAATTCTCTGCAAGGAATAACATCAGCATTTTTCTATAGTGTACAACATACTGGACTCTGGTCACATTCACAATGCAGTCTGGGGTATTAACTTCATCAGTCTGCTCCTACTGATGGCTTTGCATTCTCTGAGGCTGGAGATGCAGCCATTGTTGGTGAATCAAGGAGCTTCCTTTGAATTTCCACATGCTAAAAGGAGGAAAATCAATCTCAAATTCAATGCTCTCTCCTCCGCCTCCTTCCAAATGGAAAAAACTGCTCCCGAAGGTCACGACGGCACTACCCTCCGAATCTTACAAGAAAGACATTAGAGCAGAACACGATCCTGCGCTCCGTCATTACTGGGGGATATTGGAACGAGGACAAAGGAACGTGCACACATAAGTGGGGAGTGGGCTCTTTTCTTGTACTGGCCACATTCAACTTGTTTGTTCAAGGAAAAAAAAAAAAAGAAAGAGTGGAACAAGACATGCATGCCTGATGCTGTTAGTGCTTAATACACTGGAAAAATTGTTTAGGAACAGTTCATCCTTAAAATTACTCTGTAAAACCATCAGTCATTGAGATCTTATTTTATCTGTTGCATATATGTTTCTTGTAGTCCACCATATTTAAATATACTTTTTTTCTTGTGTTTTCAGCTTGACTTTGATGCTTTTCATGTGGATGACTCCCTGAAGTTTTCCTTCCTTTACTGGCCCTGCTGGTCAGTGATAGTGCATAAATCTAGTGCTACTGTGATCGGGAGTATCAACAGTGTGAAACACCTTTCCATGAGGAACAATCTGACAGGAAGGGCAGCTTATGGCTCAGTCCTGTTCACCACTAAGCGTCCCGTTCGCTTAACATCCCCATCCCCTAACAGCCCCAAACTGAAGAGGGCAGCAGTAGTAGAAAGCAGTTTGCCCAACGACAGCACATCACAGGCACTTTGCTAGATCTGCTGTGGGCACTGCATGAATTAATGCATTGTGTATTCCTTCAGTTGAGAGGGCAGAGAAAATTTGCAGTCTAATTAGTAAATGCATTGCATATCTTGTGTCTTTCAGCTGTGTGACTGCACTGGGGAATATCCCAGTTCCTCTATTCTTTCTCCTTTTTTTTTTTTTTTCCTTTTTGAAAAAAGTGTGCCTGGGGTTTTAAATATACTTGACACAGAAGACATAGTCAAATAAAGGAGTCTATCACCAGCACTCACATTTTCTTAGACCCCTAACCAAATTTTGAAATTTGGGTTTTTAATACTTCATTTAAGTTTTCTAATTTTTTTAAGCACACTGATGATTCCAGAACAAAAGTGGTCCAAAAAGGAGCCAAAAACATTTGGTGCTGATACATATTTTAAATAACCCATCTTTGTGTACCAAGGAGCATCAGCCTGGAGTGGAACTGAATCATGAGCTCCAGTCCAGCACGGGCAGTTGCAATCCAGTGCCATCACAGCAACAGCATCACACATTTCTCACCTTGATAGTAACAAATCTTCTAATTTCCAGTCTAAATTTATTCATGGACAGTGTTTCAAAAAGAAATGCAATAAGGTATTGTGCTGTGATTTACACCTTTTGTATTACTTACATTATAGAAACAATGAAATATGTCATAAATGTCATCTAGATTTATTTTGGTGTGCTGCTGAATGACATTCAATGGTTGACTCGTCTAATTTAAGTCTGAAGCGACTGTTAATTCACATCTAGATTGCAGCTGAACAGGAGCCAAAGTTCATTCCACTTTGGTTTTCTGCAAAATTTAAATCAAGCAAAATGCTTAGCATTTTTCTATTATTCTTATTCTGTGAGCAACTTAGTACCAGAGCTGAGAAATCTGTGTCAGCACATGTGGGCTGGCATATAAAAAGCCAGGAAGCTCAGAGAAGATCTAGGCTGACAATGGTCAACCTTTCTCTGTGTATAAGGTCAATTCAGCTCCAAGATGCTTATTCCTACTTTGCAAATCTGACCCCTCTCCAGCAGGAGAGGCCTACAGTGCCAGGGAAACTGCACAGGGACTTCTGTTGCACGGAGAAATGAGGAAATTACTCTTATACAGTTTTTAGTCAGGCCAGTTTTCTGCATGGTTCCAAAAAAAAAAAAAAAAAAAAAGAGGAAACCCTCACTGCAAGGAGTGGGAGGGAACTACCTTAAAGCAGGAAAATCTTCTGAGTTGCAGCCAGTGCAGGATTTGCAGCTGCTCTGAAGGAATCTGTAGTCAAATTGGCATAACTTATCCTGTGAGCTCCCTTCAGCAGCCTAAGCATCAGGGCCTGGTGCAGTTTGGAGGTTGTGTGCACTGGAGTTGGCCAGGTTTTCACAAAGTAAGAAGAAAGCAACTACCCCTACAGCCACCACATACAACAGGGCTCAATACTGTGTTGAAGGGCTGGCAGGGGTTGTACCAACTCTAGAAGACAAAAACTCCAGAAAAATACAAGTTTTCATGGCTATGTCACAATACCTTGCAATACGCCTCCTAGGGATTATGAGTTAAAAGACAATTGTTTTAAATCAATACTGACCTTATGATATCCCACTTCGAGAACAGCGATGTGTTTATGTATATAACAAAAATCTAGAGAAAAAAACTGGATAAGTGGGGAAGGGGAGGCTGCAAATAGTAGAGCAGGTTGACTTTCCCTAGTTGAAAAAAAGCAGAAAACTGGATGCACGAAAAATTCTGCAAGGTCTGATGGAGAAGTCAGGAGCACAGTCAAAAGCATTAGGAAACAAATATCGAGGAATACGGAAGAAGAACATATTGCAGAGTGGCAAATCACTTCTCTAGTACTCTAACAAGCAAAACTCAACAAAAGTCTTTTTCACTGATTTCAGAATTTACCATGTCACAACACCCACTCATGCACTGAGACTCGTACCCAAGAAATTTAAATCAAAACGTGTCTCCAAATCCCAGGTAAGCCTCAATTTTACTGAGTATACTAATTCTATGATGTAAACTATCTTATTTTCCCTATATTGGGCAAATTTGTCTTAGTTTAAATGCTGAAGTATGCACTTCACAGTCTCCTATCTGAAGTGCACCTTGAAGACTATGATTGCCAGAAGATTTCTCCTGGCCCTTACCAACCTTTTAAAGCCTTAGGAGAACATACTTGAGGCTATATTTCTCTTTCATTCTTTATACTGTCATTTACTGTGAGGTTTATGAATCAGAGACTGTCAACAGGACACAAGCATCTTTCTGCTCTCACCAACATCAGACGTAACATCTCCAGTAAGAGTTATAAGATCATGGAGCGTGTCCAATTATCATTTGTACCATATATAGCGTGACACTTCAGCTTGGTCAGGCAAAGGGGAGATACTACAGCATGAACAATAAATTCTCAGCTATGAGGGCTCTGGTCGTAAACCCAAGTGCATTTAAATTGTTGAGGGATTAGATTGTTTCTTTTCTGAGAAACAGTTCTCCTGCATTGCCACACTGAACTTGCACTGGGTCACCTACGTGACAGCTTCAAGGATGGCCCCGATGCCCAGAGAAGGGTGTTGCTTGTTATACACCAGTTAAACTACATCAGAATGTCCAATCACGGCTCCAAGTGATGTGTCCTTGCAGCCAAGCTACATGGAGTATGTGAGAATGTTATGAAGGACACAATGCTTCTTCAAAATGGCATCATCTGCATTGTTTAATGCAGGAATATAAAACTGAGCCATTTCACAAAAATGAAGATACAGGAGGGAAGCTATCAGCTGTGTCTGATACCCTACTTCTCGTTGTCACCCACATTCCCTAAGATAAGAAATCTCACTGCTTGGGAAAAGCAATTTTTCCCACCAGCCCTCCTACAGTTCCTTAGCAGTTAATTATTTTGTCTTGCTCTGCCTGTGCTTGTGGGCTCTGAATTGTAACCAAAGCCAGCACAAAGCAACTGCAAACAGAACTTTTTATTTTACTCTCCCAGGTACAGGACTCTTGTCATTTTTTACCCTCTAAATTATCTTCAATTATTTTGTTTAGCAGGCTAATATGGGAACTCTGTTTAATATGACAGAAAGAACAATTTAACTGAGTCGTGCTTTGTATCACACATTAGCAATCAGCACGTTAATAAGTCTGGAAGATTGATATCAGTTTGAAAGGCAAAACCTACACAAAACAATTAATTAAGAAAGTTAAAACAAATGAACTGCTCAGGATGGAATCGGATCCATGAGACGAGATGGTAAAAGCCCAGAAGGAAATACTCTAATTGAAAACGGCAGTAGAAGGCACAGAGTACAGTTAAACATTATCTTATCAGAAAATTAGCAAAATGTAATTTTTTTTATTGGATTTTTACAGATGTTATTTTTAACCACATCAAAAAAACCCACCTCGTGGCTATTGGCACAAATTGTCATAATTACTATAATTTGAAGTCTGAGCTGTGGAGTGACTGCTCAGATAACTATCTCGGCCTCCTTATGCTGTGTTAGGAAAGCAGCCGGGAGACATATCTTCTCATGTTTTTTTGTACTGGGTTTGGACTTCATTTGTGTCTGTTATCCAGTTTCATTCTCGAGAATACTAAAGAATAAATTCTCTTCCCCTACCTGAAACACTGGAGAAAATCAAGAGGTTAACATTAAGAGAGGTGAAGTTGACTTTAATTAACATACCAATTACCTCCCATTTGCAAGCAAATTGTTTTATTTCCTTCCATATGCTCCCTGGGGAAGTCTATCTTTTTTTTTTCTCTACATGGTCATTGGCTTTGGGAGGAAGAATCAGGCTCTCTGCTCCCAAATGAAGAGAGAACCAGAAGAGAAATAGTCAGTGTTGTAGCCCATGTGTCAGGAACCCCATGCTGTGGGGTTACTAGCACTTTCTAGCCTTGCAGATTGGTGTGAAAGTGCTTTACAGATTGTGAATTGCACAGTAGTGGGAAATTAGCTAGCTATTTTGATTGATCTTTCCAATATCCCAAATCTCTGAAACACACACACACGTTAAAGACTGTTTCCTTCCTTGAAATGAATAATTGGAGCAGTTAAAATGAAAGGGGGAGGGGAAGCACCCCACAAATGGGAAAATTACTCTTTATGCAACAGAACTGTACAGCATTTTGATAATATGCAGCCAAAACATACTTTGAACTGTGGTGCCACTAGCTCCTGTGAAAGCTAAGCAAGGTCAGAAGTTATCAGAATTTGGATGAAGGACTTTCCAAGGAAAAAGTACTTTGAGAAATGGTGCTAGTAAATCAGTAAGAGACATTTTTCCTGTAAGTCAGGAACAGGGCAGCCTCTTCCCCACAGTGTTACAGTGCCGTTCCACAGAGCTTCTGTTCTTATAAATAAATAACAAAACATAGGTCCTAAGTACATGGTAACCCCTAAAAGAGCCTAAAGTACCCTTTTTTCTGGACTAGAGTTCTTCCTCTGAGAATCAGAAGCAGGCAGCAAGACAAGGAACACTCTGTTGTAGCTACAAATACAGAGGTACAGCATACACTCCTGAGATGCCTTGTGCTGTCTCCTGCCTGGTCTCCACCTACCCCAGCATGAGGGAAGTCTCTGCAATGTCCTGCAAGAGACCTGCTGGTTTTATCCTAGAGCCTCTCAACAGTACTTGGTCTTCACAAGAAAAATCAGCAAGTAGATAAGCATTGTCCCTACTTTATTCATAGGTACACTAAGTCATAGAGAGAATAAATAAAAATCCTAGCACTCCCTGTAGAAATAAGCGAATCCCAGCAACTGAAATTCTCTGGTTATTCATCAATCTTACAGTATGAATAAACAAAAATATTAAATTGTAATTCACAAGGGACACACTAGTCCTGATTCCCATCACACTGCCCTATCACAAGCAAAAGGATACAGAAGATGAAAGCAGGATGCAGTACATAGCCCAGTAAGGTTACCCAGGTGTAATTCTGTAACTTTACCATACTGTGAAAACTATATGGGTCATATGTTCAGTAGATCTAATATCCAGGATATCTTGCCAACATCCCACAGGTGTGCACAGGAGTGCAATATGTGAAAGGAAAGCAATTATGTGGGTGGGTACACATACAAAACGGTGTTTCTAAATCCTGGATGAATTCGTTCCACACATCTGCATCCATTTCACATTCAGGAATTAGATAAAGGGGAAGACGAAACAAAAAAAAATAAAATTAAAAAAAAACCAACTCTTTTAATTATACTAAGCATTAATGCTGCTCTTTGGCTGCCTCTGTCCTCAACCATTTCACCCTTATCTCAGCAGACCCCTCTGTAAACCAGCACTGACAGGCCCAACCCAGGCATCCTGGGGTCAAGACACAAGTTTTTGTTGACTCCACACTGCACCATCATCTCCTATGCAGACTGTGCTTCTAGACTTGAAGGGGGAAGCTATGAGTATGAAGAAAGCAAGAGAGAGGAGCTCCCCCTTCCTTCCAGTTTAATTGACAGGAGGATTTTCTTGGGGATTTTAACTTGAAAACCAAACAATAAGCTACAATCCAGTCATTGTTCTGGTCACTTTACTCACATGTTACAGACCTTTATTTTATTCTGTGTCTGTTTTTGTCCTCTCAGTTTACACTGGTAGAGGTAGGGACTTGGGTTTGCATCTGTGTTTCTGGAGTGTTTCCACAGAGAAAAGGAGAGGTTATACTACAAGCAGAGTAAGTGTGACAAAGTGACATTATACCAGGCCAACGAGGAAGGTAATAAAAGTTGAAACAAGGTCTCTTGGGTCTCAGAGAACACAAACTATAGAGTCAGTTTGAATTTGTGTGCGGAGAAGGAGGGGGAGAACAGAAATCATACCCCTGTATCACGCTACCCTCTGCAAAATACATGCTTAGAGACAAATAAATACCAAGCAACAGGTGATTGTTGCATTAAATTAACTTACACTTGATGGATCAAGAATGCAGAATACAATCTCCTCTTAAGTGCAGAGAAATTGGTGCTGAGAAATTGGATTAACCTCCTTTGCAGAGGAATACTTTAATCTTCTCTGCACCTCTCCAATTTCTTGTTGGTTTTCGAAGGCACGCTTTGCTAAGTGTAAGTGCCCTTCCCTGTTTGCAAATAAAGGGCTATATCCTGCAGTCCTTTCCCTGAATGATAGAATTTGGACCTTAAACTGCAGTATATCATTTCTACATGAAATTTTTCCCTGTTATAAGAAAGCTTAACCTTCAGTGATTTTAGCAAAATGTTAAATTTAATGATTGTTAAGTACAGCAAATAATTTTTATGTATATATTAGATTCTATTGTGATAGATATATTAGCATTTTTTTCTGAATCTCAGCATCTGGTATCAAGCTCAATATACAAATTAAAAAATATAAACTTGTAACTCACAAGATTTCAGAAAAGCCCTGAAGATAAAGCATGAGTAAACTAAAAAACTCATAAAGAAAACCAACATTTACTCAGCAGATCAAAGGCATCCAGTTCACATGGGATATGTCACCTCTACATTTTTCTACCGCCCTCTCTTCTCCCTGCTTCAGTAACCTCATTTTTTCTTGTTCAGCAACACCTCCATTTCTACTCTACAGTTGGTTAAATCTTCATGCCCCCTGCCTACTGCACACCCAGCTATCCTCCAGCATTTCCCCCTGCGATTGGCCTACAACACTTCAGATGCCCAAAGCAGACAATCTCTTGGAGGATGCGTTCCTCTTTGTTACCAGAACTGTCAAATGCTTTCTACACGCAGCAGAGCTCTTGCGCACCATGTATGACAAGGCCCAAAACCTCAGTCATGCTTTCAGCTACCTGATCACCACAAGTGCCAAGAAAGACAAAGGATAAATGGGCTTCATTTTTTCTTCACACCCAGAATTCTGAAAGTGAATAGGAATTTCCATTGACTTATTTTTAATTACTTTTCAATAAAGTTATTTATATAAACACATATATATGTATATGAACATATCCCCAGCCATGCTCCAAAACTCCATCCTCACGTGCTGCCAAAAACCAAGAGCAATTCACTTCCCAAGCCCTAAATAGCTCAAGCCACCTGGGAGAAAGAAACCACAGCATTTAACTTTTTTCTGGTTTTCCCTTTTGCACTTCATTTAGCCCTTTCTGACTGTGCCTGCTGCAGCCCAGGGTGCTCCACTATCCCCAGGATTAGCAGAGATCTCTGGCGATTGCTCACACCTGCAATTCAGACAACTCCGTTCCGCTCTGTGCAATCAGCCGTACCTCCGTGAGGCCATCAGCTCCCAAGCTGACAGGCAAACAGAGACCCACCTGATGGGTCAGGCCAGACACCTGCAAAGGGGCTGGAGCAGGAAGGAGAGGGAGGGAGGGGAGAGGTGGAATTACACAATTAAGAGACCAGCTCCATGTTTTGAAGGGGAGGAGTGTTACCTGCTACCCATAGGTACATAACGAACACCTGACTGTGAAAACAGCACTCCCAGTGAAGTTGTTTGCTTGTTTAATATCCAGTGGAGTGGGTCTCATTGATAGAAATCAGTCTACTGGTTTCAAAACAAGAGGTCAGATCTCCTAACAGCTACTACTTAGGGAATCTAAATTTAATTTGCCACCAAATCTCTGTTATCAAAATGCATAGAAAGACTGGTGAAATACCACACAATTACTTTGTCATAGATGCACCCTTAATGAATTAAGCCAAGTGATTTTCCTTTGTTTAAATTATTTCTATGAAATGATAACAGAAATTGTCATTCTCCTGTGGCTGGATTATGCCTGTGCCAGACAACTGCCTAATACTGAACATGGAGAGCACCCTAAAATATCCTTAACTAAATATGACCAGTAGAGTGTATTTATGCTTTAGTGATTACTTTTAACAAAACAGCACACAAAACCCAAACTGTGTGTGAATCCTGTCATCTCTAGCTACGTAACTGTACAACAGCAGTGTTCCTGAGAGAGTAGTCACAACTCTTACACAAGTGTCACTGCACAGGGCCCAGCACCCATTCATCATTTGAGAAGAACAAAGCTCTATTAAAAAAAAAAAAAAACAAACAAAACTGTAGAAGAGAATATCTTTGCCAGAAGAAACTGTTTATCCCTGCCTATTTCTTGTCTTAAAATTAATTTCACATTATTTCACTGTAGGAAGGGGGTCTTATCTTATTATTAATATTATTTTAAATCTTGTTCTGGAAACTGGCAAAACTCAGGCCTCAGCTGATGTTATTTATTTCTGGGCCATGCATTCACCAAAGGTAAGGATGTGACATCAAATCAGCTTTAGCTCTAACTTATGAACTGAGGTTTAAAGGCAGCACTTAGAAGGGGATAGCAGTAACCAGTGCCTCTCTAGGCAGCACTGAGCCCCGAGATCAGTTCTTCTCTAGTGTTGCTCCTTGTTTCTAACTACTGCAGAAAGTACAGAAACCTAATGTTGATAGAGGGAAGATGTCATCTCCTTCCTTTGTAAAGGGACAGACTACAGAACACAGTGACCTCCAGCAGCTGTGGGACAGATCACAGGCACTGCCTCTACAGGGTGCTCTGTACTCCATGACTAACCTGTCTTATTTTGCACCGACCACAGCATTTACCTTTATAACAACATCAGCATGGCCAGAGCACCCAAAATCTTTGCTAGAACCACTCCAACATTTATCTGTCAGAGAGGAAGATGGGATGTGTAGAGGTGAGGATGCATACAGTGGAAACGTAGAGGCAACTGGCAAGGTCTGTGTGTATCCAATGTCCACCCGAGACCTCCCACAGACAGGATACCCACGTAGGGTACTGAGGACGTACCTTACATTAACAGAGGAAGTCAAACATAATCAAACAGCATAGTTCCCTCAGACACACTGCATCACACAGCCCTCACTGGCACGTCAAGGGCCCCTGCCCCTCTTATTGCAGCATTACCAGTGATGCCAGACTGGTGTGGCTCCCATCCAAGCAGAGACTTGTTGACAATTCCCTACTCTGAGTAGGGAGAAAGTTCCTCCCAGCTTCTCCTGTGCTTAGCAACTCTTCTTTCTGTGACCAGAGAGGAGCAGAAATCGTCAAACCCTCTGGATGTAACAAATTACATGTAGAATCTCTGACTATCCAACAGCATAGACAGTCATTGCTGAGTCTTGGATATTATTTTGCAGCTAAAATTAAAGTAAGAAACAATTAGCATCATCCCACTTTGTAATAGAGTATTTTATCAGCTAAGTAGAATGCGGGGCATAATTATATGGCTATATCCAGAGATTACACACTGCATCAAATGTCAAATCACGTCGTGTTAACCACCAAGTTATCCTGAAATTGTTCAGCCACAAGTGAGAAAGAATTTGGTCTCTCTCTGTGTGGTCTCCCTGCTGCTTGCATATTTTCCAGCTGTTATCCCCCTGACCTGCATACCTGCCGTGGACTCCTTCAAGCTTATCAATCAAACTAGAGAACAGAAAGCCCAGCCTGACATCTGACCAGCTAACAGGAAGCGAGCAGTAGCCCTCTGCTATCTAGTCCCTTTCTACTTATCCCCACGATGTAGGAAATGAACCAACACCTTGCAGAAGAATAATGAATGGAGCTCATGCATCAAGGTCAAACAGGCCTGACAGGTTCTCAAAAAAAAAAAAAAAAAAAAAAACACCACCACCAAGTACTCCTTATTTACTCTCAAAGTCACTCCAATACAATCAGCATCCACTTACAAATTATTAATGTAGACTGGAAATTTCCTGTTATTTCACTGGTTTGAGAACTAGGAAAAGGTAGTGAACTTCATGAAGGTTTTTTTTCATTACGGGCCCAGAGAAGATTCGATCAGATTTTTGTGCCTTGGAAAGATCATTTTACAGGACACGTAGCATCCTTCGGTAAGCAGTGACTTTTATTTGGGTAACATAAGATTTTAAAGGATAAAAGAATCAAAACCAAACAGATTTCCATGCTCTTCTGCTTTACAAGTATTAAATCCCCTCACATAAGGGGAAAACCTGCATAAAGTGTTATTAGGTGACCGGAAGGACAGAAAAGGGCACCGAGGGCTGGCCTGTGGCAATTACAATAGCCATGCATAAAACATTTCATCCCAAACTTCTGCAGGAGGACCAGTCCATGCATCTTCATATAATCTCCCTCTGGAGATTGAGGAGTTTTGCTTGGTTTTCAACTTGGAGTGTCTTTTTTTAATTTTTTTTTTTAATTTTCCTTCTTTTTTTAATAGCAAAATATCCGTAAACAGCCCCAGCCTGAATTTTAGTCTATTTAGTGCTGTCAGATTTTGAAAGTGTTTTTTTTCTGATCTCTTGTCACTTTCAGTTTTCCAAATCAATGGAATACAAAACATCACGAGTAGGTTTTCTTTCATTATTACCAATGTGAAGTGATCCAAAGGTATAACATACAGGATCAACATCACCTTCAATCAAAGATGTCCTGAGTAGTAATAATAGAAATCAAAGAAGCTAACTTTCTTTTAAGTCAATGAGAAGGAAATTGGAAAGGAAATTCAGGACTGGGTATGCTGGTTTTTAAACTATTATATACAACTGTATCTGCAACCCTTGAGGAAAAAAAAAAAAAAGACTATACTATGGTTGGAGCTTATCTTTTTAACCTATATGCTCCCTTTTAGTGCAGCTGTTTGCCACCATCTCTCTAAATCTGGGGAGAATATGTGTTTTATTGGAATGCTTTGTCCAATCTTAACAGAAATTTACAATAACCACCAGATATTTATAAAAAAAAAAGAACAGAGAGGAAAAAGATTAAGAGGCTTAATTACACCACACCTACACAACATGAGGTGCTTAAGCAGTGACAGCAAAGAGATTTCTTTTCTCAGAAAAGATCAGATATGGGAAAGTACTGAAGCATTAGCAGGGCCCACCTGTGTGTTAGTCTTAGACCACACTAATGTAAGTTTGCTTCTTTTATTATTTATTAAGTGTGCACAGAATAGGGAATGATGAGAATATAAAGGATAAATCTTACCACCCTTTCAGAACTTTCTAGTATAAAAATTCATTAGCATTCCACAAGTAATGAACCTTTTAAGCCAAATTAAATGCAGTGGTTGAATTGGGCCCTCTGATATTTCTGGCTCCTCCTCTCCTCATCCACCACTTCAAAGGAATGCCTCTGTCTTCTATTAAAAGTCTGTTCTTGTAAAAATTCACCACACCCTAGGAATTCCCCTCTTGGAATACACTGTTCAGATTTATGATTTGGGCATCTTATTTTTAGAGAAAACATTTCCAGTACAGCCACAACTGGAATGTGATTGATCAGAGAAGGAAGAGGAGGGTATGTTTTGGTAATTGTACTCTCTCTGACTCCATAAATCACAGAAGTTCATGCAAAATAATTCTTCCACAATCTGGAGAGAGAAGCCACAGAGGAGTCTGATAGCTCCTTTCTAGCCCAGCAAGACACAGCTCTACGGTGAAGAAACATGCAAGTAAACAGCCATGAACTGCATCAGAATAGAGCTGTGTAGCACCCGGCAAACAAAGAAGGCAACTGGGCTCTCAAAAGTCAGTATTGGAGAAGTTTTGGTAGAATCTTTTAATGAGAACAGCAAAGAGCAAAACCCAAATTGACTGAAAGGTAGAATAATCAGATAGACTTTGAGATGGGGATGGACTTCAAAATGGGATTTATACCCATATATTGCTTGAGACAACAACAAACTTGATGATCCATTGCTATACTGAAATAAACAGTGCTGCTGTTACTTGAGCCTCTTCACACTGAGACCATAAAGGAAGGCATTGACACATTTTGTCCATGCAAATGAAACTCAAATAAGAGTCTGGGGCAAATCTGGTAAATTAAACAGTCTCAGCCTTAAAAAAAAAAAAAAAAAAAGGCAGGAAGCATCTCAGGTAGTTTTCTGAATTAACTTTTCCTTTTTTATTTCCACACAGATTAATTCTCTTGAATCACTGTTAAGGAAACACAAAAGGAAAACAAATTCATAAATGCTGCTTCCTTTCCTATTTTTAAGCAAAAAGACTTAGGGACTTTTTTAGTCAAGTTTTAAAATTAGCATTAAGGTACAGTTACATATAAAAGAAATAGGTAAGAATGCATAGCTCTGGCTTTTGCTTCTCTTATTGTGGTTTTACAGAACAAATAGACTGGAGAGATAAAGGAATATGAAGTCACCATGAGTAGGTTCTTTTTCTTCCTACTGTTCTATACAGATGTCTTACAGTCCAGAGTTAAAATACCAGTGTTCTACAGTCCCTTCAGCTGGTACAAATACCAAAGTGTGGGTTGATCCAGGCAAGTCGTGTCCTGAAGGTTCCCAGACAACACAATAGTCAACAAAGCACCTGACAGAATTAAAAGGTACCAAAGCAAGGGTGGTTGATAAATTGGGAGTCAGAGATTTTGAAGTAGGGATGGACATTAAGCATGGATTTCTATTCAGTGCAGAAACAAGAGCAGTACTCCTGTGCAGAGTAGTACCATCTGCAAACTTAGTCCTTAACTGGACAACCTCACTAAGTGGTACAAATACAGTATATTTCCTATCCAGCATCAGAGGTGACAGCATAGCCAAACTCTTATGGTGAAGCCACCTTTACATATCATGCTCAGTCACTGCCAGTTTTTAGTGACCTGTTAAGGCACCATAATAAAATGAAGGCTTTAATTTTACAATCTTCACTTATAGATCTGAGAGTTTCTGCAGAAACAGGAGAGTAAATTTAAATTAAATATTCCTTGTTTTTGTAGGGGTGATATTTAAGCACAAAAAAAATGGAGACTGGAAGTGAAATGACTGCCACTTGACAGTCACTACCATTAAATTCAATGGAGTACACTTTTTTCCTTGTTAATAGACTACCAATACATATACAAGCTTAAATATCAAAGTGAATGTGAGTCAGACATGGTTGGAACATTCTGAACAGGAGCTTAAATATTAGTGAACAAGGAGGTTCATCACATAATATATGAGCATTATTCAACAGATGCTGATATGAACTGAACATTGAGGATATTTGGTGCCACATGTGCAAGGATTTGGTGGTCTCGCTCGCAATTCCTACTCTGTTGTTATAATCAGAAGGATCATACAATGAAATCCAAATAAACTTCTCACTGGCATTTCCTCTCAGGCAATTGATGGTCTCTGGCCTAGGTGATAAAAATAACCTAATAAAATGAGAAGCATTTGCAGTACCATTCAGCATGACATTTGCAAGCAGGTAATCAATGCTCTGCAGGGACATGGAGTGAAATCTGCTGCCTTCCAAATGCTGCAATGCTGCATCTTCACATTCAGAGCAAAACAAGTCCCATCCAGCCAAATTCTGTTTGTGGTTGGTTTGGGGTTTTTTTATTGGGTTATTTTTTTTTGCTTTTTTTTCTCCTGAAATCCCTGAATTCATAAAAGGGAAAGAGCAAGGCATTTTCCCTATCCAGCCTGTTCCTGGCTACAGAGGTATGAAAAGAACAGAAAACTGCCTAACACAACCACCTCCTCTTCTGTTTGGTAATGCCTTAGATTCCAGTTCTAGCAAGGATATACTCTGCCATGTACCACAGACCTTGCAACACTCATCCCTATATGCCTGCACCATGTTTATCATCATGATACTGAACATCTGTACTTATTGAAGTGCTGCCTATTCATCAGTCAAGGCTTAATTCATTACCATGACTGCATAACCATAGCACACATCAAGCCCTACTATACAGCACACACTCCTGTTCACTTGGAACTTTTTGTACAAGAAACTCTAAAAAAATAAGGACCAAGATACCAGTTCTTACAGTCACTTGTGTTACAGAAAGGATATCAGTCTTCAACTCCATTGCACTGATTCAGTGAATCAGTGCCACCTCATGCTATTTCCTCAGATAAAAGGAAAAGGCTTCCATCTACAGTTCATTAAACACAATTTTACCTTTGTGCCTTCAACATTAGAAATAAAGAGCAGCTTGGATTACCTCTGTTTATTTATTTTTAAAGGATCACATTTTTGCCAACAAGGACAGATAAAGCCTCCAAACAAAGAGTGCACTGGACGATTATTTTTAAATATATGTGCTTCTGAGTCACACTATGTAAAAGAGATACCAGCCCCCCCCACACACACACACAGCAGAAAGGAAATTAAAAAGGAAAAATAAGGAAAGAAAAGACACCTTTTCTTTCTCACTGCTAACTGCAAAAAACACTTAGGAGTATTTTGGTAAAAAACATCGATTACATCGCTGTTATTTGTGTTCAGATTCACTCTTAACTTTCAATCACATCACCTGTACTCTTCCAAAACAGATTCAAAGGTTTAAAAAAGCAGCTTGATAGCGGAGAGGGACGTTTATTTATTTATTTATTTATTTATTAAAAGGACATTTTTCCCAGACTTTAACTAAACCTCATCCACTCTTGTCACTCTGGGCAGACAGTTGAAAGCAATATTAGAGGAGGTAATTGCATAGATCAGTCAACAGCCTTTGTCCCCTTGCCACTGAGACTTACAGTAAAATGGGCACAAGAAAACATTGTACTGGATTAAAGGCAGGTCTTTTTCTCCAGTTGCTTGCTGCTTACCAGCTGTTGTGTTCAATGGCAGGGACAGAAGCTCTAGCAGTATCTACAGAGGAAATCTAGCCTGACACTGCCCCTTTTTTCCCCCCCCCCTTCTCTCTAGGCTTGAAACAGATTACTCTTTGTTTTTAAAGTGAAACTATACCAAAAAGTATTCTATCTTGTCATCTCCCATTAAGTCATTAATCATGTGTGCAGAGCACTTTACTAGCTATGAATTTTTAGGATTCTGCATTTACAAGAACACCATTGCTGTAACTTCTCAGATTGACAAACATTTTTCTGAACCCTTTGATCTTATTTGGAGCAACTCATGAAAAGACTCAGAGTAGCTGCTTAAACAAACAGCACAGGGAACAGACAAATTTTATTAACATTTGATTATAAATCACTGGCAGCAGCCCACACGCTGATAAAAACAGATACTGCACTGTCAAAGAAAAACTGTACCTGTTATGAGCATGTCAGAACAGTTGCAGGAAAGCTCCAAGTGTACCTTGCAAGTGACGGAATTACAGCTGCAAAGTACAGTGAGATCGAATACAAATAGAAGGGCACTGAACAGAAATGCAACAATAGAACTAAAGAGTCAAAAATAGAAATTGTTTTGTGTCAGAACATGCATCACCAACACCATCTTTAGGAGGGGAGTCATCACTCAGGTTTTGACAGCACAGGCTGTAAATGGATCCTGTTTCTACAATAGTACATTTTATCTTCAGGTTCTGAACTAATTCAAAAGCATTGAAAAGCACAGTGTTGAGTCTGGTGCTGGAATTTTTAAGCCAAGTCCTATAATTTTAATCATGCAGTAGTTTAATAAGACTATTACAATCAGTAAAACAATATCAGCTCCATTGCAGCATTTGCATCACCTTAATGCATTTTCTGAGGAAAAAATTTGAAGTCAGCTCATTTATGACTATATTTTAAAATACCTTTTCCACCTGAAAGCTACATAAAAGATCATATTTCTGGAGAGTTCAAACATGTATTATGTTCGTTGATTACATCTTTTATAAGTTGCTGCTCACATCAGAAACTATAGTTTTAACTTTTCAGGTAAAAAAAGCCCACACATTCTGAAATAAACTATTGGGTTTTTTTACTGAAGCTTCTGAAAATAATAATCAAAGGTACATAAGAAGTTATATGTCCTTTTTAGTAAATAAAGTTCTACCTCCACTGGATTAAGACAGATCCTAAACAAAATATGTAAAATTTTTATTGCCTTTGCAGAAATTTTAATCCAAGTTTCTGATCCACATGTTGTGGTTGGGTACTTATCCCATGGACTGAACCAAAACCTCAGACTAAAAGAACTGTAAAATTCTGAAATCATTTACAAAAATTTGTGTATGAGCTGATGTAGAGACAACCATCTCTATTGTTTTCCCTTCATTTTTATGAGAAACAAGTTTTTATTCTTTTAGACTTGAACAGATACCTAAACTCCAAAGTTTTCTGAGCAGGTGGTTCCAATTTATCTTCATGATGGAAGGGGTAGAATTAGGGCATAAATGTGGGACCACAGCCCCAGAAAGTTTAAGCAAGAGAACCCCTTTCTCTCCATCTCCCCACCCATTCTCACTCTTGCCTCCTTGTCACAGTTTATCCCCTTGTTTGCTGGGATATGCAGCAACCTAGTGGGTGGAAATTTAATGTGGCTTCCCCACCAAGACCTGTACCATGTGCCTGGGAGCTGTTTCAGCCTT
The DNA here is from genome assembly GCF_001604755.1 of Lepidothrix coronata. Lineage (NCBI taxonomy): Eukaryota > Metazoa > Chordata > Aves > Passeriformes > Pipridae > Lepidothrix > Lepidothrix coronata. Next base: position 1,543,258 of record NW_016690209.1, on the reverse strand, counting down.
TCTCCCACACTACACACCAATCCTTCCCCAAGCAACAACACCCCACTGGGGCCTCCTTAGGAAAGGTCTGGAATTCCTGAGCATTTGCCTTTGTTTAGAGTGGAAACAAGTGATTAACTCTCTTACTGTTAATGGAAGTTAGGGGCAATGGTTAAACTTGCCACTTTCAGCAGGGTTTAACACACCTGAGAACACCAACTTTTAGGTAGCAAGAAAACATGCCAGCGTTAAGGAAGCAGTTGGATTTGATGTAAGAGCCCTCATTGTAAGGTTAATTGCATTGAAGTCTGTTGGAGTCACAAAACCACTTGCAAAGGAGCTTATTCACCCAGCTTTTACATTAGGAGACTTCCTGCAAAAATCAAGTGTAGAAGCCTATGGTACAGCCATATAAAAACATACATTTATGTCCCAGAATACCATTGGGTAAATATCCTCACATTACCTCTTTAAAAATGGTCCTTGAAAATGTGTAGTTGCATTAACAACTTGTGAGACATCTTTGATATCTTTACATTCCCATATAGTTTCACCTGAATTCAGGACAGACCAATATTGGGATTACAGACAGATAAACACTTACATACCAAGGGATGAGGATTTTAGTCTAGGAGAGGCTACACATGCCTTTTAAGATTCCCTTTTTTGGCTGTCAGTTGTGGCCATGTCAGGGCACCCAAACAGTTGCTTGCATACCCCACATGAACTTGTAATTAAGATTCAATATCTCAGATGAAGACATTGAATGTTGAGCCTGAATCTTGTTCTCCTATTAACAGATAAACATATACAGTACAGGACAGTGTTCAGCTGACCAAAGAGCTGGTCTTACTTCAGATGCCACATAACTGCTTCCAAATTGGGTGACCTGGCTCCACTAACCCACCTGGAAGGAAAACAAAGAATAGTATTCCCAGGAATTTGCAGATGCAAAAAAGTGGGTTACAGTTACCTGGGACAATTGTTACCGCAACTGCACAAGATGAAGGTAAACAGCCTGTTAGCTGTGGATTTGCATATGTAATTAGCAGGGGTTAAATAGAAAGACACATTTAAGTTTTACCCCTAAGGATGTGTACATGTGTACACATACACAGTGGAGAAAATTGGGTCTTGGAAGCGTCCTGGTAAAACAACAGGTAAACTAAGAGCACCGCAACACTGAGAGAGCCTGGGCAAAGGGCCAGGAGCTCCTGAGTTGTAATCTCATCTGTGCAACTGAATCACTGTGGTTTTAGGCAAGTAATTAAACTTTCCACTGTCTTGGTTTTCTACTTGTGTTAGATACGGCTTAGTATTTTCCCTTTTATGTATGAGAAGGGTAAATAAAGATAAGAGCTAATACTTTACTGCCTGACCTTTGCATTTTAAAGCACCAACAACAGTAATTTTATTACATTACTTGATTCTAGATTTCTCCTCTCATCCCACAGATATACAATGACAATTGCAGAGGATACTACAGATTTATGAAATATTCAGTGTGAGCACTATACAAAACCAACTGAAATTAGTGATTTCAGTGACTTTAAGATCATGCTTCATACTCAAACTTAATGTCTCAGGGCACAGTTTTCCTTTTACATTACTTTGATATGATGGAGATTTTGCTATCTCCTGTGGTGGTAGACATTTTATAAACATCTAGTAATGACCAAAAAAAAAGTTGTAATCTACTATATACCCAGGGAGCTCAATTGTTTCATCATTCTACATCATTTTTCCTAAAACATGAATCAAATAATGCAACAGCTTTAAATCACTTTTATGATTAACCTGCCAAATGACCTTACAAATAAGCTGTACAGCAACTATAAAGAGAAGCTCAGATTCAGAGAGTAGATATCTTCTCTGAGATATGATTTGCTTTCTTTAGCCCTTACAAAACACAGCCCCATAGTCAAACTTAACCCTGCTTGACCAACACCAGTTAAAAACAGTGTAAAAATGAAAAACAGACCTTCTACAGCAGGTAAAACAGCTCAGCTTGTATCCTGTTCTACAGTGACTTATACAAGCATTAGTATGTAATTACCAGCTCTTGGTACAACTCTTGCCACCTCTTTTTTGACCTGTGATGTATAGTGGGCTGCAAACTGCACAGAAGTGACCGAGCCAACCTCTTCAAGGGAAGTCCTACCTGAAAGACTGGGTGAGGTGGCCACAGCTGAAAGGTCACAGGAGGTGAGAACTCATGCAAGGTGGTGTAAGTCCTTTCCTTGTTACAGAACCCTAATGCCTCATTACAATCTCTTCTTTGCACCTGTGAACTGATTTGGAACCTCTGTCCTTGAATCTGACCCAGTGAGAAAGTGAGAAATATGATGTGAGTTACAACCATAAACCAAAGGGAAATGTTCCTATTTAAAGTTTATTGTATCCATTATTTCCATAGAGCACGACTGTTTCCAGCAAATACCTGCAAGAATACCTGTAGCCCTTTTGTATTGCCTGCAATTAGCTTATCTCCAATTATATAAACAGGTACATGATGACAGTTTTCAGTAATAGAGGTATTACGGGGAAAATAAGGGTTGCTTTACTTTGAGTGTAGGTCTTAGTAGAAAACAGATTAAAGCTTACATGGATATACAAAATAACAGATAGACTAATTCTATTGTCTGCCTTTCCTAAATTATTTTATTAGATGGAACATATTAATTATAATGAAAGAGAATCCCTGACTCTGTTGGCTTCTAATAAAAATTCCTTTGTATGATCACGGCAGGATTTCCCACCATTTTCTCTTTCTGATGAAATTAACTCCCTATGGTTGGTCACCAGGATAAGCTCATTTTAGCCAATCAGCTTGGGAGCTGCCATTTACCTCACAAAGAGAGAAAAAGGTATCTGCTGTCATAGCAACGAGTGGCTTTGCTCTGATCATCTTTGGATCCTTTAGCATAATGAAAAACACCGGCTTGCTTTTTAGATGATTAATCTTTTCCCCTGTGAATCTACTTGAATACATTAGCGAAACAAGTATGAAAAATTTGTTTATCCCAAGATAATCATTAGAAAATTACCTGCAAGAGTAATTCTCATTAGGGCAGAGTTTGTGAATAGCAGACCATATGGTGAATGAAAGCAGCAGGAAGCAATAAAATCTCAAGGCTGCAACAGGTTGCAAAGTTTATCAGGTTTCAAACTGAAAGTTGAAATTGGTTAAGCATCAAAAGTTGTGAAAAATTGCTTTCTTACTAAAATTCCAGATAGGCTACAACAGAAAGACTCAGCAGATTCTAGTCCTTTTCTGTGTGGTTAGTTGTGCTAATTCCAGAGGGTCTGATCCCAAATGCATCTTGTAACCCTGGAGAATCTTAACTTCAGTGATGCTAAGCTTACGGCCGAAATTATAGGACTAAATTCTTATCTTACACTAATATGTATTCTTATCTTACACTAATATGAATTTAGATGTTATTTTGATATTTAAATGGCATTATAAAATTAAAATTATAGAAGAAAATTAAGTACAACATTTGAGAACCAATTCCAGAAGAAAATGTAAGAGAAACTTAGCATTTTATAACAATCTCTCTGACTTCTTTGGTATTCAGAAACTTATTTTAGCTATGTAAATTATGAGAAGTTAATATTATACTGGGGCAAGGTGAAAGAAAAGTGAGATCATTTGTGGTATTGAAATAGTTTAATTATGTTATACCCACAAGAAGTCCCAGTAGAACAGATTTGGAATTCATACTATGTAAAGCTAAAATGACTCCTCCAGTTTCAACAAATCATTAAAAAAAGATAGAAAAAAAAGGAGGAGGAAGAGATAAAAATTCCTATGAGGTATCATCAGCTTGGTTCTGAGAGCAAAAACTGATGTGATTCTGTGGAATTCACCACAGTACACTGGAGTAGAGCTGTTCATACCAGAGGATATTGCTCCAAATTCTCCTGTGCAAGCACATAGATTTCTTACCTTAACAAGAATTTTTCTTCCAAACTGGATTTTTTTTGGATATCTTTCTAATTGTAAGCTGAAGATAAATAAATCAGGAATGTCCTGTTATCACATTCTCTTTACCACAGAGGAAGAAGTATTTTTATTCTAACTCTGTTCAAATTATCTGTAGCGTTATAGCATTCTAGACAAATACCAAGTCCAATCCCAGATAAGCCAGTCCCATCATTTAACCTCATTGCCAGCAAGCACTGTCTTCCAGGCTCAGAGTTACATGATAATGACAGAACTATAAGAGGACATTTCCCCGTGCAGCACTTTCATTTGAATTCAGTGAATAAATATTTCACATCAATCATACAAGCAGTTAGTTTTAAAGCTCTACCAGCAGTTCCAATTGTTCACTAGCTACAAGAGTTTTAGAAGAGTATGATATTGAGTTTGGGTCTATTTATTTATTTTTGCCTTGGCTGGTGAACATTTCCCCTATTCAGGCTGTATCTCCTTCCTCAAACAGACTTCTAAGAGCTATCAGAGACACTACTTAGGTGAGAAAGCACAGACTTGGTTTTCTAGAACAAGTTCATTCATTTGGAAGATAGTGGTTCTAACATAATTCCTGTGGTGAGAGACTGGATTTTCACTTCTAGGCTCAAGCATGTATTCACTGTCCTATCAGGTAACTCCTAAATTTTTCTTTGTCATAGCACAGCAATTTCTGCTACACTCCTTTTACCTAAACAGAGAATTTTCTTACAGCTACAGGTATATCAGCAGGTTCACCTTGGAGAAAATTAAATGGATCTGACTTTAAAAGGATGTGGTGACAAAATGCAACTTCTAAACCTTAAGTTCCCATCCAGAATTACATATTTACCTTTGGGTGAACCCAAACCAAGCCTATATTTTTTTCAAAGACTTTCTTCTCAAAAGAAAGATGTCCTTTACAAATTAAAGTTATTGGATTTCCAAGGCTTTCGTTTTCCTCCATTTATTTATTTGTAGCATCAAAGCGAAGCTGGTTAAAGATCACAGAGAAGGACAGGGATGACATTTCCCACTGTGGGTGAATCTACTAAAAAAGAAAACTCCCTAGCTGCTTACAGCATTGCTCAGAGTCTTACAAGGCCCACTTGTTTTCATCTCTCTTTAGGCTATTCCATGGAAATACCCATAGATAGATCAGAAAAATAACACTGTCAAAACTGAGGGAAAGTGGCAGAAGAAACCTCTAGATTTCCAATCCTTGGGGGTACTTATATCTCCTACAATTTGAACTTGACTTTGTAGTCAACTTTTTCTACAGATGACCTTAAATCCTCAATCAGTTTGATATGAAGTTCTAATGGAAAATCTCAGGGCAGTGGTCTGCAAACTTAATCTCCTTGAACCAGGATCGAGGTGGCAAGAGGTCCCAGTCAGCTGTTGGGTACGGCAAGATCAAAATAAGCACGATTAACATATTCAAAACTCTGTTTTATTAAGCCAAGCCTCAAGTATTTAGCATGCAAATTTTTCCAGGGCCCTTGATGGAACATTACCATCAGCACCAACCACTGAAAGCAAAGCAATAACAGATGCAATAGCATCTCCAGGGTGACTTCAGATTTTCATCCATATGAAGTAATTAATCCTTACTTTGTGTAGGTGTGAGTGTGTGCATGTGTTTGTTCTGCTTTATTATCTTGCCTATACTGTCTGCAGTTATCAGGTAAAACAACTGGAAACTTCAGCCCTCCAGTATTATTAATAGTACAGGAATGCACAGATTAAAAAGAATACATCCTTTAAAATGTTTATTCGTGGTCATTTCTTACATTCATATTGTGCTAATTTAGCACATTTTTAGAAAAAAATTCTGTGCATTTGTTCAAGAGCTTTTTCTATATCCTCATACCAATCAAGAGAGGTGGAAAACGTTCTTTAACAATTAGAACTCCTTAGATCCATGTTGTGCATTAAGTGGTAACTATGTAATTAAAAGGAACAAATTTAAAATCTGACAACAATTGGTGCATCTCCAGCATTTAAAATGATTCAATTATTAATAATTCATGCTCAAAACCCCATATGTGGGCAATGAAGCAAGAAGGAGAGATAAAAACGAAGTCTGATCCATGACTAACCTTACATCTGTACAGAGCCTGACTAAACAGAGTTACAGCATTATGTTTTCTACAACATTTACCCAAATACAGTAGGAAATTGTCACACCATAATATGTATTTGCAGTGATGCTCAACAGTTAGTTAATAGCATGGGGGTGGGGGAAAGCCATGCTAATACACAAGAATCCAGTTATGTGTACAGTTCCATACCAAGTCCAATGGAATCAGAGCACTGAATGGCTTAGATGTTTGAAAGATTTTAATTACACATGTTAAATCCAAATTTGCTTTGAAAATTGCGAGGATCCAGTCCAGTCTTTATGATTTTACTGCTGGTTTGAACAAAAATCAGAAAGTTTATCTCTAGAACTGTATGGTCAGACTTCTAATGAGAAACAGTCATCCTTCTGAGATGCTAGTCTACATTTAAAATAGTAATTAGAAGATGATTCACATTGTTTCTTAGCTCACTTATCCCAGCCAGTAACTTATTCTGAATGTTATTAGGTCTGCTCCCATGAATTTACTCTGGACTAGAAATTTGCACAAGCAACTCAGAATATCACAGATGTCTTTCTATCAATTCAGCCCAAAATCAAACCTCAAAGCAATAATTCATCTGTCAACCTACAACAAAATGTTACTTAGTTCTAGATCTAGGTTTTTACTTTTTCTCTGTCCTATTTTTTTTAATCATCCCTGTTTTTTATATCTTTCTTGGCGATTTTGATGCTGCAGTAAGCTGCATATGAAAACAATGCAGGGACATCTCTGAGTTAGCTGCAAAGTCGTTTTTCAAGCAGCCCAAGTCAATGAAGCTGCATATGTTATGCTAAAGCCCTCCTGAGTCAAGAAGCTGTAAGAGAAGCCTGAGGAACACAAAGTCTGGAGGCACTAACTTCTTGCATTAATAATAATAAGAGAATATTAAATTATAATAATAATTTGTACCACTACCATATTGCTAAATGCAACTGGGAGAGGGTATGGTCTAGGAGACCTCACAGGAAAGAAATACACACATAATATCCTCAGAAATACAAATCCTAACAGGCATATGCATCGTTTACCTTTAATTAAGGGCCATAGCTATTCAAGAAGTAGCCCAAAATATATTTATGAAGGGTAGAGATAGAACATGTCCACATTTTTACCATTAAAATATATAGTTGATTTATGTGTATTTAAAAAGATTACAGAGTTAGTATTTTAAACTTGCTCAAAGAAAAAAAAAGTGTCATAAATAGACTTGTTTACTCCTGCGACCTTTTTGATGTCCTGGTTCTAATCATCGTTCCACATGTGGGGGGGATGAGAGAAGAGACATGTTTATTCTGTGGCTGATTTATTACAAAATCAAGACCATTCAGATTCAAATTCCACCCCTCTTTAAATACACTGTTGCTGTTCTCTCTTTTGCACAATTTGCCACCACATGTAAAGGTCAAGTCCACTGGTAAAGTAATTCATATGGTTATCCAAATCCTATTCAAGCTATAAATTAACATGACATAAACTGCCTAGAGCATTTCTTCTATTTCTAATGTTATACACAGGCAAGTCTAGCCTGGTGTACTGATAATTAAAGTAAAAACTGCACACACCTCCCCCAGGAACACACACACCAAACAGGAAGTCAATTGGTTCCAGTATGGGACCTGCTGAGGGAGGCACAGCAATCATCTGTAGCAAATGTTAACTTTGGGCTTTCAGTGGAAAAAATAAGTACACTTCACCTCACAACTGTCACCTGTATCACAATCACAGAGAGTGAAGTGCCAAAGGAAGAAAAAAAGCTGCAAAATTTCATCAGAATCCTGATGTTCCTGATTTTACACAAAGCAACCAGAAGAGCTGCAGGCTGGTCTCCTAATGCTCTGAAAATTAAGACTTATGGAAATCACATGTGAACATATTGTTTCTCAGAACTTGCCGCTTTCTTAAAAATCTCAAGCCCGTGGTGGAACATGACGCATGCTCTGCAAATAGGCTTTACATTCTGTAGTCAGAATGAGCTTATTCGTTTTGAGATACAGCTAACAGTTTGATTAGTAAACTTAATCCCATAAATAAACTGGAACAACTCACCCTGCAAACTTCACTGGACATGAGCTAATATGCACCTGCTGAAGATTCAACCCACAAGGAGGTAGTCTCCTTGGAAACTGCTCCTGATGGTCTAAAACACAATGGAAGCAGTCACTGAAGAAACTTAGATTAGTGTAAGTGCTGGGAAAGGTGATGAAAGACCAGGATTTTGCACCAAAAATTAGCTGTCTGAAGAGGGAACACTCAAGTATGCTATGAAGTATAAGTAGTTTAGGGAGTCCAGGGTAGACCTTGAAAGAAGAATCTATATTAAAGAAGTCAAGAAGGACTTCAGAGCCTACAACATGTCATCCACCCCTAAATTACAATTTCCTTCACTGAGGCTCTGTGGATGAACTAACGCCTTCGGTGCAGTTTAACCTGCGAGAAAGTTGTTTACCCAGCACGGCTCAAACTCCGCTCTTAAGTCTGGACATTTACAACACCTGCTAATAGTCGCCTGTTCTCACATGTTTTTAGAACATCTTTCATTCTCGATTGCCATTACAAACAGCTACTTTCTGCTGTCCTCTCTCTCCTCCCAAGTCTTTCATAAAACCTGTCGACTGATTTATTCAAGCACTTATCTTTTAACTTGCTGTCACTAGACAGGTGCATGCTTGCAACAACCTTTGTAGCTGAGTCCATTTAACAGCTCTGTTGGGGCCCTTCCTTGCAAGACATTGAGCTGCACAGAAGTTAGAGCCCTAAATACACATTAAAAATATGATTTAGGGCTCTGTGTAACTTGCAAGCAGTACTCAGTGCCTTAGGCATCAGTTTCTTCCTTGTTAAGAAGACTGTAAAAGGACCATCCCATCTAACTATTTAATGTTATTTTAATAGGCTACATTACACAAACTTGATACAGTAGTGGTTGTCTGAGTCAGAGGCTCCATTTGCTCCAGGGACTTCAATCACAAAAGTAAATCCTCACAACACAGACAGATAAGAGAGTTTGGACAGTGCTGGTGTCCAGGCCTGGGTGATCTTGTTTGCATATTTCAAACCCACCTGACCACACCTGCACTCAGATATTTTTTGTTGACATTTTACTGTCAGAGACTAGAGATGAAGAGGGAGGGGAAAAAAAAATAATGAAGAGCAAGTGCAGAGGGAGAGTTACTGAAAATCACCAAGACAGTAAAAAAAAAAATTCTTAAAGTAAGCATTTTCCAGAATCCCTCTCTTCCTGTCATTCTGTGCTACTCATATCACAGGCTGACCCTTCATAGGAGCTGAATTTTGACGCTTTGTGGTAGCATGTAGGACAATAACCACAGATTACACAGCCACATAAAAAGTACATACTTAGGAGCTGAAGCAGAAGCTGATAGAGACGTGTTCTCCACAGAGAACACTCCAGCTGCAGGTGAATCATAGGTGACCTCAGATACAGCTCCACACACTCCTCCTGTGCAAAAACCAAGCTCAGTGCAAAAAACCACCATAATAAAGTGTGAAGGGAAAGTTTAAGCAGTTTCAACCATTTTCTGGGTATCTTCCATTAGTTCTCCCACAGAAAATTATCCAGAACTCTGCATCTGAACTCTGGACTAAAGCTTTTTGGGAGGTAACAGAAATCTTTATGAGAAGGAAACCAAGGGCAGTCTCATTAATTTCAAAGACACAGGATTCTGTTGTGAGCACTATAATGCTTCCTTCCAATTCCAGCCCACTATATCACACAGTTGAATGTATGTCCTACAGCACAACAGCTTGCCTAAAATATCCAGGCTTGATTCAAAAATCTTAATGTAGTGAAAACATTTACTATAATTTCCAGAAGGTACAAGATCACACTCAAACTTACACACACATGATGTTGCACACAGCATAAACAAGATCATAGCTAAAATTATCTGTCAGCTTCTGTAACTGAACTTCTTTTGAATTCAAACAGTATGAGTGTCTGCACGAAACCTGAAATCCTAAAGTATTAGAAAATGTTGATAAAGCTTTTGAGTATAATTTTTTTAACCCTAAAACATTAAGTCAAATCACATTAATACAAAACAAAGGATTCAAGTAACTGGAGGGGGAAGAAATTCAAACCAGAAATAAGTTTGAGTATATTTTCTTTCATTCATGTGGCATCATCACCACCTTTTCACTTTCTTATTCCTAAGTGATATATCAGGGAAAAGGTCTTTGGCAAACATCTGCTAATCTAGTCAGACTCCTAATGCCCTTGCTAACATGTGCTTAAATGTCTTGTTTTCAAGTAATCTTCTAACTTAGCTCTCAAATTAATATTAGATACATCACTTTTGGACCATAGTTGGCAGGATGTCATTCTACCTCAGATTAGGATACCTTTTTTTTTTTTTTTTTTAAGAGAACCAGCTTCAACCAATTCTCCTGCATGGTATGAGCCACAAAGCCAACAGCAAATGGTTCTGAGTTAGGATTGACAGAGACAGCTTTCTGAGAGGACTGTGGGGTAATTTTTTGTCTGGGGATGCTTAGGTTTCAGCCATTGTTATACCTTTTTGAGGTTGCTGGCAAGTCAGAGAAGGGGCAGCTCTGTGCTTACGTCCAGCAGCTTTTCAAGGCTTTGGGTTCAGAGGGTGCCATCAAGCTTTCGTCAGAAATAGATTGTCCTGACACACTCTCCATGGTCAGCTTTGGGAAAGAGCTGCATACCCAGGAGAAGGCAATTTTTGAGGCACCCTAAGGAGCAGCACTTTTGGATGGAGGAAACCATGGGGTTGACATTTTTGTTGCTTTCTTCGGGGGTGAAAGGAGGTTCCCAACCCTGTCATTTAATTTATGGATAATGACACCCAGCACTTAAGACCAGGTGTTTTTAAACATATCCTATGCTGACAAGATGAAGGCTATTAATTTAATGATACTCATACCTCACATAAATCCTGTAAGGACAAGCATGATGAGAACGAACTTCTTCCAAGTGACCAGACACATCAGTGCCATGCTACAGCAGGCTAGCCCTATCAGAGGCAGAAACATGGGAATAAACTCTACTGAGACTAGCCATAAAAATCCACAGCAGACTGGGGGGTGTGGGGATTTCATCTCATCATTCTGGGGGTGAAATAGGGACTGGGGCCTCCAAACCTGACCCTCAACCTTGTTACCTCTTCCAGCAGGGAGGCATAAGGGGCTGACCCAGCTCAGGGTGAGCCTTCCCTTTCCTCAGGGAAGATTTCAGCCCTAGTCACAAGAAAGATTTCTCACCAAACCCCCTTACTGCAAAACTACTCAGGACTGACCCAAAACCTAGAAGTTTCTTGTTGGAGGGAGGGACTGCTCTGGGCCAGAGCAGGGAGACAGGGGATCCTGAAACACCTTCCCAGCCTCTCGCTTTCCTCTTCACAGCACTGTCACAAACTGGATGTACCTCGAGCTGCTGTTGAAGCAGCAGAGTTCCAGGAAGAGGGGCTCTTGTTCAGCCACTTCTTCAGAACAGGGTTCCCCCCCCTTCCTAGCCTTGATTGACATTGGATCTGTTTCAGACCATAAAGAACGAGTCAAACCTATGAGCTTCAAGCCTCAGGGCCAGATTTATAGGCAGAAAGAGAATTCTGTGATCTTTTTTCACGTATTTATTGTTACAGTCAAAATAGGCCTGTTGCTTTCAATCTGGAGACATTTTTATTGTTCACCTTTCTCTTGTATGTCCTCAGGCACATGGAGTCACAGAAGGAGCAGAAGCAAGACAGGCCCAGGATTCAGTGCAAAGTACGGCTCGTACGGAAAGCTTTCTGCTCTCTGGATTCCCTCAGTGAGGGCAGACAGCTGCATCTGTGCTGGTGTAAATCAGCCTGGTACCAGCAGCTGAAAAGCCTAAACAATTCTCAAGCTTTACAACACATAGTTAACTATTTCAGAAAAACATGGTTTGAAAAATTTCCCTCAGACAAGAAATAAAACTTGAGCAAATAATACGTCTTCTAGAAAAAGTCACAAATGCAAAAGTTCCTACCCATTATAGTGTTTTCCTTGATTTTAAATGGATTTCAAGTTGGACAAAGCACATGGTAAATTTGTTGTTGCTCCTTGGTAAGATACTTCCTTTAGTTAAAATACCTTTACAGCTCCCAGATTTATGGAAATTTTGTTGTTCTCTAATTCCATAAGTTGGATCTTACTCTGGCCAGCTACTAAGCAAGCCACTTTTTCATATATAGTATGTAGATGCACATTTACTAGTTAAACAGCTACCATAGTCACAATTTACTGACAGCAATTCAGCCGAAACACAGTGGCACAGACAAGTTGGTTTTACTTTGCACTGAAAAATATTAGGGATGTTCAAATATACAGCCACATCTCTGCTCAGACATCCTGGATGCTTAAACTGCAATGACAGATGGCTATTTCACAGCTGAATATTAACTATGTCCAAATTCTTCTTTTAAAGGTACTTGTGTGATTAATTTGCTTTTTATCCAACTATTAAACAAATTAAAGCTATTATGACGTATGGAAGAACAGGGTTCATGCCATTTCAAGCCTTCTGAAAACAAACATCATAAGCGTAAAGATGTGGGAGTGAGTTTCCTTGACTACTTAGTGTTCTTTTAACCTTAGCTTGATTATGTCAGATCAGAAAAAGAATTAATTACTTTCACAATGAGAGTATTTACTGTTCACAAGACACAAAACTGTGCTTAGAGCTGTGGGAGATTCTGAAACTACATTTCTATTGAAGGGAAAAATCAAAATTGAAATCATCTTTAGAAAGAGGGTGGAAAGGAGTAAATAGAGAGAGCTGCATGAAAAACAAGGAGAAAGAAGTAACCCCTCCTTGGATCTCCCCCCCCTCAAAAGCTAATTTTATTCTTAGTGAAACCTCTAGGAGTGGCAATATTTCCTCCATTGAAATAAAAGGAAAAATTCCAATTGCCACCAATTGGAGTGGGACTTGATCCTGAGAAACTTCTTTAGCCTCGGCTAAACAAAAATTATGGTCTAGATCTTACTCAGACTTGTAGCACTTTTGCCTTCAATTCCTGCACACCTCCAAACAAATTCCTGCTTTAAACTCATTCATTGCCATTTTCTCTGCTGTGTCCTGATAATATTTTGCTTTGAGACCATTAAGAACATGAATGCATTCAAAGATTTGTTTAAAAGGAGTAAAGTAGTCTTTTTAAAACAGGAAAAAATTTTTCTTCTTCCTTCTAAAGAACATAACCCTGCTCTACCTGGCAAAGGAGAGAGCTGAGCTGGCTTTGCTAATTTGTCCAAATTGCTTGGAGATTCTCCAATGGCTTTTTACAAGATACCAACTGTTATTACTGCATTATTTTACCTGCTTCACTGAGCAGACTTTATGACAAGATTCTCAGGGAGCTCCTGCAGAGCGCAAAAAGGTAACTTTAACTGAGCTGTCTGAGAGTCTGACATTAACCTCTCCAAACAGGTTTTGCTTTATGCTCAGGGCAGGGGTTTATTAATTGGTTGAATGAATCAGCCAGCACACCGAGGTATTACAAATACAATCACTTATCTCTTTACATCCAGTGTGGACATCTAAGTGCCTGAACTTCTGTGCTTTTACCTCCAGTAGCTTAAAAGGGGACTAGTGCCTGCATTGCTGGGCTTGTTTTCTCCCTGAAGCCTGCAAGCTGCATCATGCCAGAACATGGAGCTCCTCTTAGATATCTAAACTTTCAGACAGCTACGTTCCTAAAGCAAACACTACCAAAGAGTATGACAGCCCACACACCTTTAGGGCACTTACATTGCAGACATCAGTACATGTCAGAAAGGTTTAAGATGGGATAAAATAAACAGGCATAGAGTTATTGTCCTTAATTATCCTATGGATTTTCCCCTTTTCCATCCCCCATGGCCTTTTTTTTTTTTAAGACACAGAACCAGAAAAACATGAATGATCAGCAAGTCAGTGAGAATCAGTGCAGTTGGACAAAGCCATCACAGCAAGCCTCCATCACAGCCAACTGGGGCTTGCATAGAGACCACCCACAAAAGCATCTGCAGACCTCACTAGTGCAAATTAGACCAGTCTCTGGCTTTCTTCATGAACAGAAATAGTTTCAGAGCCTAGCTTAGGCAGACTGCCCTGTGCAGACATTATTATCACCTCCCTAAGGTTTGAGCCATGGTCCAACCATCCCTGAACAGCACAGACCATCTCCACAGCAGGCCCTGTGGAGCCTGAATGCTGCCCACAAACATTCTGAGAGTATCAGCCAGGTCTCCCAACGCACAGACAAAAATAATCAAGGGTATGGTCATTTCTAGATAATGGGAACATTTAATTCCAACACACTTCACCATTTTGCACATGAAATATTAGAATCCTCTTTTTATTCCAGGACTTCTCAGGAAAACACCCATGGATGTTATGCACAAGCACTAACTTTTCACCTCCCCATTCTTTTTTCTCCCCAGTTACATTTCATTATTTTGTAGTATATAGGATAAAGAAAATGTAATTACAGCTTAAAAACTATATATATATTGATAAATATATAAATACATAAATAAATTGATAAATATATAAATTGATAAATACATCTCACAAAGTCATCATCTCCTATCACCACCACTGCAAATGCTGGCTGCCCAAAGAAGATGGACAGCTGCACCTGAAATCTTAATAAATCCATTCAAAACAATTGAATGTAATTTTTGGATCATTCATTCTGAACAGAGCCTCTAATGGCTGTACAACTTTATTATTGATTAATGTGTGCCAGGTATGTAGGTAATAAACATCCTGCAGCACTTGGTATTATATATTGGATACAATTTAAAAAAAAAAGAAACAAACAACAACAACAAAAACACACACCACAAACTAATGTGGTCAACTAAATATTGTGAAGACTTTCTTTGAGAAAGGAAAATTTGAAAAGCAGTAGGCATAACACATACTACTACAAGCAGGAGGTTACACTAGAGGATTCCACTTAAATGAATCAAGCAGGAGAGCACCAAGTTCACGAACAAGAAATACTGCCTAACAAAAAAAGCTTTTCTCCCCAGTTCCATCGTCACTGAAATTTCAGAGTGATGGACAATTTTCTGCATCTGAAAATAAAGCAACATTTAAGAAATACTGACATCTGCTTCTGGAATTATTCATGCAGAGATTTCTTTGAAATTTAAGCGGAGTTACCTAAAACATAACCAGGTGTGAGGAGCCCAGTCGCTTCAGGATTAGCTGTTCTTCAGAAACCTTAGCAATGATATGAAATCTGAGGCTCCTCTTGAACTTTCCTACTAATTCAGTAATTACTGCTGTGCCTGAAGTTGGCCTCCTTCCTGTAATTGCTCAGCATGTATTTTCAATCAAAGAGGTTAACACCTGAATTTAGAGTCCAATTAACACCCAGGGCGGACTTTTTTTTTAAAGTTGAATAAATCAGGGACTTTTCCCAGCATAATATTTCACTAGCCCACATAGGCAAACACGCTGTACATGCTCTGGAAATCTGATGATCTGCAGCAGAGCATGGTCAAACCACTGTCAACTCATCAGATTTGTGGAATATTAGAATTATACATGTCACCTGGGGTCAAGTATCTTGCACATGAGCACATGGGCACATCTGTTGCTCTGTCACCAACTAAAATGAAGGTTTTACACTGATGCAATTTAGCATGTACAGAGATGGAACTCTGTCAAGTTTCAGCACTGAGAAAAGCATATAGAAAAAAATTTGCACACTTGCTTGACTGGAAACCACATTTCTTTAAAGCCTGGCTTCAAGCTCACCTGAAGGTGTGCAATCCTCCTTAAAACAGACAGGAAGCACAGGGTTTTAACCGCTTATTTTAAAAAGGAGTGTCTGACAGAGATGGACAGGGGCAGGGACAAAGGGCAAGTGAAGTGAACAAGGTTATATTAGACAAATGTTTTACTAAAAAAAAAAAATTGAACAAATGATTAGCTCTTAGGATAAAAGGGTGTAATAATATACAGTGGATTGCTCTCTTCCAACTGTCATTTTGAGTTAAACCCTATGACCTCAGTTCTTTCCCAAAAGAAAGATTTTCATGATAAATTCTAGACAGTTAATCTTGAAACATTTAAGGAAGCAAACCTAGCAGGTTTTTCCTTGAGGAATGACTGAATTAATAACTAAAGATGGTCAAAGTGCCCCTGTGTTCTCTGTGGAATGATGTTGTTGCAAGAGCCTGATTGTAAAGACATGTCATTGTACTGTACAAGGCTTTTCACAGTAGAAAAAAAAAAAAATCATGTTGCTTGTAAGGCTGGCACCTTTAACTCAGGAAATCTTTGAGTCCAAAACTGCTAAAGCTGAAAGAATTTATGGAGCAGCATTGCCATATGCTTGTATTGTTCTGTTGCACCTTCTGTTGACCACCACTGGATACAGGACACACATCTCAGGAGACCTTTGCTCTAACCTGTTATGGCCGGTTTTATGTTCTCATGCGTCCTCTGTTGGGTTTTTTATTATTTCCTTTAAAAGTATGTTAGTTTCCATGGAAACAATTATGCCAGTGACATGTATGAGTTTAGCAATGTCCTCAGGAAACATTTACAGTCAGTTCACAGGGGTCAAGACATCTTCATGAATATAGGTGTTTAAGCAAAGGTACTGTTAAGACAACAAAAACAAGTTCAGAGGTTCTCCAAAGTGATAGGTAGTGACCGCATTTCATCACGGTCCCTTATTCAAGGTTTCCATCAGAACATTTCTCTTTTGAAAATTTGGCCCCAGATGTGACTGCTGAGCCTTTGAAAATAGGATGCAGAATTCTCTGAAATGTATAACCTGCTGTAGGAAAAGTTGTCACGCCCAATAAGCTCTTAGTCATGACTCTGAGTTTCTGTATAGAGACTGTCCCAAAGGTATAAATATAATTCTCTTATAACCCAGTGCTAGAAGAACTACTATATAACAGGAGCTAAGGTTAAAAAAAAAAAAAGACATTCACATAATTATTCCTTCAACCTCAGAACAAACCACAAAACAATGTGTTATTATACACACTGTTTACCAGCCCACATTTGTAAAAAAAAAAAAAAAAAAGAAAGAAATCTTATCATGCTATTAAAATATATCAACTTTTAAGTCAGTAATCAAGATAGCACTTTTCAGATAAACAGGAGCCTTGAAAGCCAGCCTGTGAATGCTTCTTCCTTGCGTGAAAAGAAAAGCATGCAAGGAGAGTTCTTCCTTTTATAGCCCTCTCCATAGCTACAAGAGCATCTCTGTGTGCTGGTTGGTGGATGTTCAGAGTCCACACAACAGCACAAGATAGGGATGAAGAGATGTGGTCACAGCACTGCAGAGATGGAGGTGGAGAGCAGAAGCACAAGGCCATGCCAAGCTTTGTCCATGGTGTGTGTTGAGGCTGGACTGCTCCCTGCTCTGGGCTGCATCTTCATGCAGCTGAAGCATAAGGTGAAGGGTAGTTTCAAAGGCTTATGGCACTGCTAAGCTGACATCCTGATCTCAGTGCCCAGCGCTCAGTTACCCTGTCTCTCCTGAAGTCCTCTGCAGCTCTGCAAAGCGGATGTGCAGCCAAATCCACATGTGAAAAGAAACTGGTTGATAGCTTCCTGCCTGGTAGAGCCTTAAAGAAAGTCAGGATTTTTAGCAGCATTTTGAAAAGGTACAGAGAGAATTAGTGTGGGAGACCAAGGTAGGCAAACTGTTCCAGACAGCTGATGCGGTGGCAGTAGGAGATCCAATTTAAATTCACTTTAGTATTAATTGTCAGAAAAGGATGAGATCAGTTTATGAACCAGGAGCACTGTGCAGTCAAAAGTTACAAGCCCGAGTTGTTGCCACAAAGTAGCTGAAAGGCTTTTCTTTTGAAAAGATTAAACTTCAAAGAATTGCAGAATAAGATACACAAGAAGTGGCATGTGCTTTTGCTCGATAATGTTTGATTTTTCAGCCACCCCCTCCCCAGCCCTATCACACTGTAAATTCTTAACACTGAAGTTGCAACTAAGTAACTGTTTTATAAGATAAATGACTGGGAGTATGAAAGACTTTGACCAAAAAAAATAGGGCTGCATAAAATGGTTTGAAAGAAGTCTGAATAGCAGAGAACATTACCCAGTGTAGGAGACCAAGGTTTTGCATATTTCTTGACCAAAGGAAGCAATACAAAGTAAGAGAACAATGTGTCCTCGACAGGTTAACCTAGTGGGATGACATTTGCCTTGTAAAAAATACAGGACATAACATCCAAGTCAGACTATGGTGCTGTTCAGGACTACTCCCTCTGTGGTAATAAGGGTCTTAGTTCTCACTGAAACCAAAAGGAGATTGGGTCACCTAAACGTGCTTTGTAATTGGGGCTCAAATGATTAGGGATAGGGAACAACATGCACAGGATTTTACTTAATACAAAGAAATGTAAACTGAGGTTGAGCTACTGGCAACCAAACTGCAAGAGAGAAGGCAATAGAAGTATTCCCTCTTGAGGAACAAGGGCTCTTGCTGGCACTTTTTTAAAAACACATTTATTTGACAGTAAGAGCAATTCTCTGCCCAACACAGTGGGGTCCGGGGCCAAAGAAAGCCGAAAGAAGGAAAACTACAAAAGGATTTCGGTCTGTCTGGAAACTGGGGCAGGCCTTTCCCAAGGCATGGCTGCTTTAAGAACTGCAAGTATATTTCTCCTTTTGTTTGTCCATATCTAATGAACTAAAGGATTTTTGTGACTTAACTCTGTAGAAAGAAACAGGCAGATTCAAGGGAGTTGGAAATAGGACGGTTAGCTAGAAAAGGAATAGCTCCTTTTAGGATAACTGCCACTAATAATCTCGCTGTGATCAAGCCATACATTCATGTAATAGAAATTGGAGCATATTTACCATACCAGGGAGTTTGAGAGGGGTTTTTTTCCATTCATTCTGAATGCTTCTAGGTTTTCTGGTTTAGGTGGATCAAGAACCAGTAGTATTTCCAAATACAGAAAACAAACCCAAAATCCTGAGGATAATTAGGTAGCACAGCACAAAACAGAGCAAAGCAACACTGATTAGAAAGGAGGCAAATGAAAAAAGCAGTATCCTTGTACTCATCCCTAAGATCAACTACAGCATCTGTATGGGAGTCAACACTGCCATGAGTCTAAAATCCTGCATGGACCAAGACTGAGCAATCCTTTCTCCCTTAACAACTGTGTTCCTTGGGAACAACAGAATTCCTACAACAGCCGAGGAGTAACCACACACTGGGTATTTTGGCAACCAACACACAGCATGGAACATCTCTCCTGAAGAGGCAAAGTCAGTCTTGAGTCTATTGCTAAATTCCTCTGAACACTTGACTTCTCCCTGAGCAACAAGTACACTAATTTAAAAATTAATAGCAACAATTTGCTCAGTAACTTTGGGACAGGGAGGGAGAGAGCTACCTATACAGAGAGAATGAGCTTCTCACTTTATTTTTTTGTGAAGGATTCATCTGCCACAATCCATGAGTGTATGGCAGAAAGCCCTGAGTAAGCAAATGACTTCAAATTATCCAGTGGCAATTATGAATGAGAGAATGCATGCTGGAGGTGGAATGAAAGAAAATTAAGAGAGATTAACGTGAAATATAAGGTTATAATTAGGCATAGGTATCTGTTTTCTACCTGCTTTTGCCCATGGGGAATTTGGAAAAATAAATAGTCTTATTTAATAAAATTCTCAACGCCAACAGAGAAGCAGGGCAACTTTTAAAAAGCTATGACAACATATGCCAGACAGGCTGTGTTGCAATGGGTTTACATTTCAACATGGAATGGGTTGTAAGAGAACACAGCTTGCTATAGCATGTTTTGACAATATAAAAAAAAAAAAAAAGAGAACTAAAAAATTCATACCGAGGGAAACAAAATAAACAATGCAATGCTCCTGCACTAGAACAATCTGCAGAAGCTCCCATGCATGAAGGAACTGAGGTTTGTAAGAGATGATCCAGATATTTTAACACCTGGGGAAAAAAAAAAAAAACAAAACAAAACAAAGCAAAACACCACAGCTACTCTGTGAGAGGGAAAACAGATTCAAACAGCTGAACTTGTTCTTTCCTCATCTTGGCAGCTGTCTGCAGGATCAGAAGCAGTATTCTGGTGTACAAGGTTGAATATTGATTTTTCCAAACATTTCTGTTATGGTCTCACTTTGTTTGCAGTGCCACCAACTACATCAGCTAAGACAACCTCCAGGCACCCTCTTATGGATGCAAAGCAGTTTTAAGCATGCTTCTCAAGTAAAGCTATGTTTTGTTCTCCTGAAAATTCAATTCCTATACTCTTTAACACATTTTTCTATTCTAAATGTAGACTTTGGGCAGCTCTGAAGCTGGTGAAATTGGTTTGCAAGTAAGAACTGAGCCTTTATTGATTGTGCCTTTTTTTTTTTTTACACTATTCAGATACACATATAACTTTCCTCTCCTCAATCACAATGCTCACAAACATAACCAGCTCTGAGCTCTGCTTTCAGGTTCAACAGATCTCAACATACTCTGAAGCAAATTCTCTTAATTTCTAGAAATCTAAGATAAGACTCCGCTGAGCAATCTCTCCATCAATTCACATCAGCAATATCAAGACTTGATACTGGACCACCAAATGCAACAGTGGTTTGGGCATTTATACCTGTAACTGCAGTAAAAAATTAATTTTTATGTCCTAGCTGAAATCACACAGCCCTGATAGAACTGGAAAATCAATGGCAGTTATATTTTAAGCCCATTCCATCTGGACCTCTCCATTTTAAATTTATTTTTATTTCAGTTGGTTGTGGCACTTGCTGTCCTTAACAAGATGCCTTAGGCACACATTGCTTTTTGCCTCTTTCAAAGAATGGAAGCTTATTACCCACCTTCTCTTTCTACCCCTAGACATCAGCACCAACTTCTAAGGTTCAAGCATCCATTCTCTCAAAAAAACATAAAAGGAATACCCTTTGTTCATCTATTTAAGAGCTCAATACAGGGTAATCACACAGTCATCAGCTCTGTTTAAGAGAGCAGAAGACATCCATGACTTCTATACAATCTCTTTTCCTGCACTGGTCCCCTGTCCTCAGAAGCATTTTCTGCATTTAGATCCAAGTCCCTGAGAAATTTCTGGGGTTTATGCACCTTTCATATTTTTTCTGCCAAACCAGACATGCATCACATTTCGACACTCTTTCTTCCTCCTCCTCTATCTGCTCTTTCCTCCCTGTCTCCTGAACAACTTTTTCCCACTTAGGTGGTCCAGCAGTTGGAAACATTACATGCTATGACTGGCCAAGCTTTTCTCAGCTAAGGAAGGAATTCCTTCCCCTCCAGCTTGAGAGGTTTCAGCTCCACCTATTCCTTCATGTCCTATCCACCAGCTACACCAACAGAAATATTTTGAGGCTGCAGCATTTCCAACCACAGTGCAGGTGTAAGGATTTGTGATGTGCTGGCTTTTAGTTGTTGGAGACAGGCAGAAGTGGTGGGGTTGGGACTCCTCAAGGGAGCATTGCCACCAAAGATAACATGATGTGAAACAGTGGAATAATTGCCTGCCAGCAGGCCTTTCACTGGCTTGAGAGATGAATAAGAATGTCAGGGTCTAGCCAGTTGTCAGGGCTCTAAGTGTAAAGAGGTTTTCTTAATGGCATTATTGCTGAGAAATAAACAATTGTCTGTCACTCATTACCACATGCAGGTCCTCACATCTCTGAAATGCTGGAAAAACAGCATCTTACAAACAAGGAAAATGAGTTATTAAGCAATTGGAAAGTGATTATACAATTATGTTCTGTTCGGGTACCATTAGTCACAAGGAAGATGGAATATATCCAAGCTTTAAAAGTGAATTACTCATACAAAATTATGTCTGCTGAGAGTCACTTCTCCTTTAGGGTTCAATATCTATAGTGCAGGATTTTCAGAGGAGGAGATGAAGAAGGGTGTTGTGGTAAAGCATAAATACAGAAGCCAGGTTTGGGTTCTATTCCAGCCAGCAGTGGTGAGCAAGTTGCAACCGGCATTAAGTCTGAACTGGTATAGACAGTCACGAACCAACTGATGCCAGCAAAACTAAGCAGATTGGCAGCAATGCAGAAACCAGCTCCTGTCTCTTGTCAGAATAGGAGTGCAAGAATGAAAGTCAATCAGAGTTTACAGGCTGCAAATCCAGCAGTCCCACCACAGTAATGGTCTGTCCCATTTACACACAGCATATGTTCATTTCAAGCTAAAAATAAGTCCTTTTTGCCCAAGACTACTCCTTATGGACTGTTTTCATGCCAAGCTCTGTAACCACCACATACTCCATGTCCTTCATGAGAGGAGAGTGGCCTTGACTGCACTTTTGGGTCTCAGTGGGCTGCTTTTGGCCTCTCCATTCTGTAGCAAATTTATTTGTTTCAACACAGTTACAGTTTAAGTTCTCTGGTTCTTTGCTCCTTGTATGTACGTTCCAAACATGCTTCAAGTTCATTCTTGTGTCAGCATTAAACATTTCACACAGGTGTGGCACCAGCAGAGCCGATAATAATTCCGCACTTTCCCTGACCTTTTGCCCAACCTTCCTGTAAACTGGCACATCATCTTCCCCCTTTCCCCCCAAAAAACAGTCATTTTGTAATATAATACACAGCCTTCAACTGCTGTGCTGCTCCATTATGTCTCTTGGAATGCTTTTTACTGGTACTTTAATGTAGTAAATGAAAGGGCGTGATACAGGACAGGTAATAGACAAGATTACAGATTGTGTCTTCTTGTCATTAGCTGAAACTAAGTGCTATATCAACAAACATCATCTGTTCCCTGCCAAAAAAAAAAAAAATAAAATTAGGATGTTGCAGTTGTAGGTTGCACAGGAATGGACAGGGTTAATAAAGAAAACCAAACACCTGTGGTACAAGTTTAATCATTGTACCCTTCCAGAGCTTACTCTAATTTCATACCTTCACTTCCTCATCAAGCAAGCATCAACTTATAGCAAGTATCTTCTTTTCTCAGCTACTGTCTTATTTTGTTTCACTAAACAATTCAGGACATGAATGCCACCTTCAGCATTGCTTATAATAGTATGTATGCAACTAAATCATTTCTAGTTACAGAGGAATCTAAGTTTAAACCTTGAGTCTAAACTCCCCTGGCTAGTGTGAAGATGAGATCTGGGTCTCTCATGATATTTTGCAACCCTACTCACAGAAAGCACACGGAGGAGAAGGGCTCCAGCACAGCCTCTGACTCACAGGCTGCACCAGGGGTGGAAATCCATCTCCTTGCCTGGACAAACCATTGTTTGAACAGACTCAGCCAAAACCCCGGCCACATCCCTTTAGCTTGCTAAGCCAGTCCCTCCCTGCCTCTGTGCCAGGGCAGTTGCATGGATGGGTGCAGCCAGAGCACCTCCTCTACCACTCCCACTGCAGACTTCCAGTGTGGAGGGCAGCACTAACCCAGCTTGTTCTGACTTGTTCTTTGGAAGGACAACAATGAAACTCGTAGCCAGTACCTTGATAATGGTAGCAAAGTTAAAACAAAATCTCCTTGCCTCACTTGCTGATACATCCTCACAGAAACACTCTTGCATTTAATAAATAATATTCCCTGTATAAAGATTGTATAACAAAGTATTTAAGTTCAGGGCTTCCCTTTTATAAACTACAGGCTCTGGGCCAGTACAAATCCGCAGAGCTCCAGTCAGTCAACGCCTGCCCAGCATATCAATCCTTGCCCAGTATCAATCCACAGAGAAAGTGCCATGAACTTGTGTGGCATTCTGCCAATTCCCATCAGCTGAGGAACTGTCCTGATGAGCACAATGTTCTTGGTGATGATTCACCCTCGTCAGCATTGCCATTAATCAGAATATTTTGAGAAGCAACTTTAACATGGTTTAGGAGCTCTTTAATAAACATGCATTTAAATAAGCTGTCTTGGAGCAGGGAGAGAAATGAAGGAGGCCCACTGCAAGTTAGAACTGAAGTGTGGCAAAACAATTCTGCAAAATGTTTTATACCTTATATAATCTCTCCTGACAGAACCTCAGGGGTTCACATTAAACACCATAAATCAGACCACCTGGGGCTCCCCTATGATTATTGCAGCTGCATGCTGCAAGCTCCAGTAGAAGAAACGTTCCTTTTTATTGTAAGAAAGTAATAGGGCATAGCCCAAGTCTGCTAGAAAAATGCACAAATCAAAAGCAGGCCTTGCACAAAATCAGCTTCTGATGTGTTCGTTTGCTCTGGATGTACGTGGCAAGCCTGCAGTCAGAATCACTTTGTCCTCATTGATCACCAATGCCTTTGCCAGCAAGGTGAGTAGCATGTGGAACAGCCAATTCTAAAGAAACGTCAGTTCAATGGAAAATAAAACCGAGACATTTATTTTATTTTTGTATCTTCTGCTTCGAGAATTTCAGCAATTGGGAAAGGCACTGGACTCTCAGCACTGAAGCTCAAGAGCACACACAGCTCAGACAGAGGTGCCACAGCCACCACAGCTGTGTCTGCTCCTGGAAGGAGACTCCAAGGATCAGCAGTAGGGAGCCATCCATGCTCCTGGGCAGTCTGCAGCTTCTGCCATATCCCTAAGCCCCATTTTCATTACCAAAGAAAGGTGTCAACTGTTGACTACCAGAGATGAGAAACAGATGTGCAAAACCTCAGAATATATGCCTGTGAAAACTGGTGGAAAGAAAAAAAAAAATGTACTAGTCTTTTCCAAGTAATAGAACTGTAACCCTTCCATCACTTCTGCCTTAGTCCTAAACCTGACTGTCATCATTGATGAAAGGGAAATCTATCTAGTGAGAATTTCTGAGGAGAAATGTTACAGGCAGCTTATCTCAAACATCTCCTCTGACACCTGCAGTGCCCAAAAAGTCAGAGATTATTAAAGCCTTGATATGTCTCTACAAAATTTTTGATAATCAATCTAATGGGGAACATGTCACTGCCATCAGCCAGCTGGAAGGAGGAGCATGATGGCACGTGTTGAACATCCCCTCTAGTGGCCCTCCAGACTTTTGGTACAAGTAACTCATTTCTATGGAAACGAGTGAAAGAAAATTATAGGTGTCTGCTAGATAATGGACTAGGGTAAAACTAAATGCTCTTTCAGTCCAGGAGTGCAACAGGCAAAACTTGATAAGTTAAACCCTTGCCTCAAAGAAAGTGTCTCCTAACACATCGCCACTTTCTGATGTTGATTTTGGTTTAGGTTTGTTGGGGGTTTTTAATATATACATTTTATATATTTGCACACACATACACACAAAACCTGCACAGACCATATGAGCAATAAATTTGTTATTGCACCCTAAGATAATGATTTTTAAATTTTAGTCTTTTCCTAAGAGGCTGATAACTTGGTGGTACAAGTCATATTTGATGGCCAGGAAAAATAAACTGACAGGCAGTCCCTCTATTTGCAGTAGCCAGTTAGCAGCAGAGTAGAAGCAGACCTGCAGAAAACATACTAAGTCAATGGATTTTTTTCAGGCAGCACTAAAGCTGGCAAAGTAGCCTTTTTTTTTCTGACAGGTAGGAAGTATATCTGGAAGCCAAACAAAGGAGAAAAGATTATGGTTTGAACATGCTGTGCTCTGTTGTACTTACGACAAAGAATGGATGTCTGGGACCATCACAGTTGAGTAAAACTTAAATCAGCACTAAGACCCTTTTTTTCTTATTTACAGTAAGAAACAGGTAGGCTCTTTGCAGAGCTGACTACATTGGACCCCAAAAGGTGACTTCAAGCCTACCTTTAGACATATTTTGCTGTTCTCAGGTTGACAACAGCACAGCCAGGGCAGAGGATCTGATCTTGACCATGCTTCATTAGGAAGCCTACCAGAATTGCTGCCACTCAGAATGGGAGGAGCAGGACTTGAGAACCATCTCGGTATTCAAGTCATCTTAAAAAAAAAAGGGGGGGGGGAAAACTCAAACCAAAACAAAAAATGAAAACAGCAACTCAATAAAACAACCACATTTTCTTTGTGAGCAAATTAACTACCAGAAAAAGCATTCTGCCTTCTAGCCCATCACTCTGTTTGACAGTACCTGTCAAAGATAAAATCTTTCGATGAATTAAGGCAGGGGAAAGGCCAATCCCTCCTAGTTAAGTTGCAACGATTTACATCACTATAATTACATCTTCATTACCGTGGGAGACTGACTAGACCTCCAGGGAAATGCTACTAGCGCATAAGAAGTTTTATTTTTAATTGCAGTAGATCTGCTACTATATATCTAAATCTATTAAAACACATTGGAACAAACCAAGATGAATAGAAATACAGTGCTAGGCTACAGTTCAGATTTGTTAGATGTTAAACTAATTGCACTGCATTCTTTCCAGCCTTTAAGTGGTAGTACACTGCAATTGGGTCATGTCGTTACATTGCAAGGCTAATATATAGATCTTTTTTTACTAGCATTACTGTCTCCCAGATCAATCTTAATATAAATTCCTAATGCTTAGCAATTCTGATACTTGCCTATAATTCAAATGCTAATATCAGTTTAACCTGGAATTTACTGCAATCACTTTCCCTCTGAAGAGTACCCTCATTTAATCAATGAAAACTGCCATTCTGAGGGCCTTCTCTTCAAACAGTGAAATCAATCCCCCTCATCACTAGAAGGCTCTTCAGTTGGAAGAACACCCATCACTTGAAGAATCTGGTGTAAAGATGCAGAACACTCACTGCCTGCTTCTCTGGATACACTCAAGTCAGCTCAAATCTGAGACCCAGCAATAACACATCTCACTTCACAACCAGATGATACAAGCAAGCACCTGCAATGAGCCACACACTTTATCTGTGCCCTAAACAGTTTGTCTCAGAGCTGTTAAAGGTGGCTTTTGCCCCCCCAAAAGAAAACTTGAATCATCAGATCCCCACTGCAGCACTTGACTTTTATAGGTCTATCACATACTTAAAGTTGGGAGTGTTGTTACCTCTCTTATAGTTTGCAAGGACTAGCGTGCATGTATGAGTATGTGTGTTTGGAAGGGTTTAACTTTATTAAGGTTGACCAACAACATAGTTTTTTTCAAGGTTTCCAGATTCTCCTTTCAACCTCTAACTTCCCCCAACCTGGTGGACCTGCAGGAACAGTTTTTATCTTGAACAATTCTCACACTTAGTGCTTTATATAACATTATACTCTGCACAAATAATCAAAAATAAACATGAAAATGGAGGAGAACATGTGAAAAATTAAATTGGTTAAATAAAAGCCCCATGTTAGTGCAGTTTGTGGCATGCCCCACAATCTTGACATAAATATTTAAGTTTTCCTGTCTTTTCAGTCTCTTGTTGACTAAGTGGCTTAAGCAGGACGGATCCTTAAAACATGTTTCTCTTTGCTTCAATTTAATTGGATGTTCACATACATATTTGTAACATTAGATACTTAAAGGCCACCTTTTTGAGACAAACAAAGTAGTATGCATGTGTGAGTCTATATTGTCGTAACTTTCTGTAACTTAATTCTTAAAAACATCTTACGTTCTCACAGTTTAGTGTTTTTCAGCCTCCATTCCACCAAAACAGAGCTAAGGGGGACACAAGGGAGAGGCAGAGAGAGAGAGATAACTAGGCTTAAAATATAATGCAAAAGACAAAAAATCAAGTCTCTTCTGAATTAAAACTTGTTCATTGTTAGCTTGGCTGAAGTTTGTACAGACATTGCAACACAGGTCTTACATTTTGCCTGTACCCAAGGGACTCATTCATTCCAGCAGACCTGCTTTTAGGTGCAAACCCTCCCCACCATTTCCTAGGAAAGCATTTTGCACAGCAGGCAGAAAGGACTGCTCCTCACGTATGCAAATTCATCCATATCTGTGGGGCTCCTGTAGTGCCCACCCATTCACAACAAGTAAATCATAGAGAGGAGCAGGATTTAACTCTGAATAGCTTTGCTTTTGCTGATATAACTTCGACCCTTGATGATAGTTAATGTCAGGGTTTTTTGCATTCAATTAATTTAACGGTCCAGATTTTTAATTTGCATTTCATTTAACATTTCAGATTTTTAATTTGCCAGATATTGTTTATCAAGTATTCATTTCAGTGCCTTTCACTGTATATACAGTGCATACTCCTCAGTAATTAGTGTGCAGTAAATTAATTCTCTCCTTGTTCCTTCATCAGATATTGGATTAAGAAACTTCCACTGTACCAACACAGTGAGCTAGATTAGGAATTTCCCATCTATAATACCTTTGTTTAATATTTGTTCTTGTATATGTTATGCTGCCTTAATGCTTTACATGATAAGAAATGTTACAGTTAGAAGCAGAAACCTCCAATTAATTTGAGCCACATATTTATTTGAAATTAGTAGACTTAAATTAAATGTTTTCACATGGTTCTGCAGTCTCTACTCCTTTAGGTAGCCCTACATTTGCCTTAAGAAAAAAAAAAAAAAGACTGTTCTATTTATATAAAGGACATTTAAATAACCTGATGATTTTCATCAACTCCCATGAGCGTTAAATCAGAGCCAAAGTAAACACCTCGTTATAGATCTGTCTTCTGAGTTATGTCAGTATGGGCCAATGACCAGCAAAAGTATCCTCTTACAAATCCAGGGAAAATAATACACAAACTCAATAGAAGGGCATCGCCACCACAGTCCACTGAAATTATGCATGTTTCGCAAACATTTTCACAGTTCATTTCACCTTTTCCACATCCACTAAGACACACAGCATACAGACACAATTGTTCCCAGGTCAGTCCTAGGAGGACACCTTTGCTCAGTGATTAAGGCTCCTCTGTGCAAACTATAATCATCTTTATCTGCAATGACCTTACAAAAAAACTCACCCACCTGCACCCTTTTGGTGTAGCAGGCCAACTCTCCAAAATATTCTACAAGGGATATCTATGCCTATACAGATCAATAGAAATTTCATTAAGTTGTGTTTGGTTTTTGTGCTTTAAAAGTCTACAAATTTACAAATGCAATGTTTTCCTTCAGGGGCAGAAACAGGTAACATGAGTGAGGTATGACAGAAGGAGGAAACATTAGTCCCTCCTGAAGCTGTGCCTAAGATGTCTTATGTCATGTCAAACACCACTGCATGCACACAGAGTACCTGAATCTAGTTTGGACAAGTCCCAGCATTAGCTACAGGGAATGGTGTAGAGGTAGAGCAAGGATCCGGGGCAGAAGAGGTCTAGAGTTTTTTTTTCAAGCAATTCACTGCTGAGGAGTATGAACCACAGGCCACCTAGTCTTGAAATTATCCACAGCCATGTGTATAGCTCACAAATTTCCCCACTGCTTTTCTACTTGAACCAGCTAGACATAGGAACACTATTTACACCTGGGAAATGGCAGCAAAGGACAATTGCTGCCTCTGTTCTCCACTGCCAACACAGGACATACAGATGTACTGAAAAGAATGAGCTTCCAAACAGGGACAGGAAACTATCACTGAAATTCTTTAGAAAGCTAATAACGGAGAGAGGATTGTGCCTTTCTTCTCATCCAAAGCAAGAAGAGTTTCCTTTCCACATTTATCACATTTTTAATGAAAAGCCACAGAATCACCAACACAGGTGTGTGGCTGTGGGCAACTCTCAGGTTTGAAGTGGAGCTGGTGTTCCATCAGCCAGAGGAGATGACGTCCTCCCAGTCATTAATTTAGAATGTGGCTGTGCCCAGCCTAGTATATATATCCACTTCATGCCCTTTAGCATGGGCAGTACAATAACGACCTGAAACAAGAGTTTACCACAATAACCTCCCTGGATTTACCACAATAACCTCCCCTCTGGATCCATCAGACAGTGAAAGTCAGCTTTGTAAGGATTATAATTCAAATTTAGCTAAGTCAAGTCAACTGGCAAACTTGCCTAGGAAGTGAAAGAGACTGGTTTAGCTCTTTGTTCTGTATACAGATTCCATGAGTTTCTACATCTTTCTATAACTTAGGTCTCAAAAAAAAAAAAAAAAGACTGAGAAGGACAGCGTCCATGGCTTGTACAGAGATGAAAATATTACAGCTTACAAGTCTCTGGGATACTGGGGGGTTGGCTGTGATCTTCCATCGACACATGAGATGCAGGAACAGCACTGCTGATTTTCTGTGTGATAACAGCCACGGAGGTCTCCCTGTTCCTGCCTTTTCTGCATGACCAAATACACTCAACAACATCATTCATTGTGTGGAAACCTAGGGCAGCATGGAAGCATCGGGCAGAGTTGCTGTGCACCACATCTCTGCTGTGTAGAAGAGACTTTCTACCTGAAGCAAGATCATTACAGGAATCAAATCAAGGCTTAACCCCAGCACACTGGCAGCACACCTTACTCTTGCTGTCATGAGTGTGCTTACTTCATCTTTCTGATTAAACAGGAGCAGTGTTCAGTGCCCTCTTTAAGCTGCTACAGCAAACACACCCTTAATTCTTCAGGAGCAAAAATATTGGGATGTGTTGGGAGAAGCATTCACACCTGAGAGTTTGAACATAATTTATGGAACCAAAGATTGCCCACAAAAGCATCAGTAGAATTCTGATATTCTTTCCTAGACTTCACTGCTGCCACTTAATGTGCCAAGGCTAATCTGTCCCCATGGCAAACTCTCTGTGGCATACTAGAGTTGGGAAGCTGAAGAAGGTTTATGGAAGATGCTTCCAAAAAAAGGTTTCAATAGAGACTCACTAGAGAACACGAGCACCCTGAATTCTACAGTAAAGCTCCCTTTGATTCTTATGGCACAAGAACAAGGACAATCTGACACAAACTGATTCTCTGTGACTTCAAAGAGAGGAGGTAAGAGAGACATTCACAAGCAGGTTCTGAAGAGCAAGACAAGAGCCATGTTTATATCGGCTTAACTGTACATAAAAGTGGAGAGGGAAAAAAAAAACCACACAAAAAACCCCCAACAAAACAACAAAAAAAAAACCAACAAAAAAAAAAAACCAAACAGAGTAAAAGTTCTGATGTTTCTCTAGGAGACAACCAACAGATATTCTGAAGATCAGGTTGCAGCTATACCTTTCTTTCCTGGCTGCTCATGGTCACAAGGGTCATATTGACAGGTAGCAAGAGCACAGAGACCCTGGGCCAGCTCCACGCTCCAATTCTCTCCATGTGTTTGGGGTGGGAGGGGGGAACACACCTGAGCTACAGCCCCCACCAGTGCTGTCCAGGATTTTGTACATAGCCCTAGACACATGGCAAAGCACAGACTTTGTGACCCTCTGCTCTCTGACAACTGTTTGCCAACGGACACGGAAACAGCAGGATTTGGTCCCAAGTTCTCTGTTATAATTCCAGCAAAAGAAAGCTAATCAATAGTATGAAAAGGGGCTTTCCTAAGCATGAGACACTGATTAAAAGCGGATCTTTAAAGCTGTGAGAAGGTGATAGTAATATTTCTTTTCCTATTTGGGCCCCAAAAATCCAAGCAACACACACAAAACCAATAACAAACAAACAACAAAACCTCCCAAACAAAACAAACAAACAAACAAACAAAAAACAACCAACCAACCAACCCAAACAAAAAACCCACCACAACAATCTTCAAAAATGCAAAGTGACATGAGGATCTTACATGTTGTATTTCTCTACTGGTTGCAATATGTTTTGTCTCCTGATAAGAGATTATGTTTTATTTTATTTAGAAAGTTTAGACTTTTTTTTTTAATTTAAAATGTTCAATTTATTCAGTAAATAGCCTATCAGAATAAAGGGTCACAAAGTATGCCAAGGGAAAGTATATCTTTTGAATTAAAGAATCGAAAACTCAGTCAGGCAGAATACTTGTTGCTCTCAAGAACATTATGGGAACTAATGAAAGAACCCCATTTCCTGCCTTATACAATTAAGTAATCAGCTGCCTTTGGTTACCCCTAACAACTTACACAGACAAGGGGATTACTAAGCAAACAGACTGCAGCATTTCAGAATACACAGTCAACGGGAATGCTGAAATGACATGCATTCCCAGGGGAGTCACTACCTTTTCAATTTTAAGAGAAGGAAGTGGGATTATTGAAAATTTAGGACTTGGCAGACCTTTACAGAAATGCTCTGGCTGATGTAATGTGCAGTATCCAAGTTAAGTACAAAAATAACCCTTGCCATCTGAGGAATGTTTCCCTTACTACCTATTCTCCAAGATACAGTGAATTCCTGATCCGGTTCAAATGAAGGGATGCTTAGATACCAAATAAAACTATCCTGTTTGGACCAGAAGAGATTCTTATGATCATTCATTCAGTATGAATCACTATGCTGTGAAAAAGTATGATGTTTGACAAACACCATAGCTTCAGCTGGGGGTAACTTTTATTTCTGAAAAGTAAGAAAAATATTTCTTAATCTCTTCAGAGTGACTTAGTTTGCACAACTACCAAATAAGCAGCAAACAACCTTCCCCACTGCCTCCAGAGGTGCCCCTGTTGAGGACAGGTTTTTCAGGGTTTCAGTGTTTGGCAGTCACTGGAAGTTTATTAGATTTATGACTTTGGTGAAAGTGGTACCAAGAAGTTTGGGGAATCCACCCCTAAACCAACACCACAAGAAGTGGCGGAATAAACATAGCTTAGTTTTCTCACAGCAGGGAAGTAGCTTTTGGAGTTTCTGCCTCTTCATGTTAATAGACTTTGCTGTCCTCTTTTCAACTAATTGGTACTGCTGGTAGCAGGACTGGGAGTGTCATAACACTCAGAATTACTTTCGTGAGCACTCTGAAGTCTTCTAGGGAGGGTGAGGAGAACTGCTGTTTTCCATTAGGTCACTTGAACCTGTCAAATAAAAATCTGAAAGTCCATCAGTGAAAAGGGGCAATGAAGATATTTACAATTTTATGAGAAAGCAAAAATAACGGGAGAAAGAACACGAGCAATAGTCTCGTTCTAGAGTGACTGATGTCCAAAGTAAAGAAAAATTAAAATGCTACACTGCTCACTTGAAACCACCCAAGTGCCAGAAGTGCTGAATGGAATAGTGCTTCAGAAAGAAGGTAAATATTCACTCTGACTTACCATTATCTGCTGAGGCACTAGAGACGTATTAAATAAACAGCTATG
Source organism: Lepidothrix coronata (assembly GCF_001604755.1). Classification (NCBI taxonomy): domain Eukaryota; kingdom Metazoa; phylum Chordata; class Aves; order Passeriformes; family Pipridae; genus Lepidothrix; species Lepidothrix coronata. The sequence goes on along the minus strand of NW_016690209.1, from coordinate 1,510,153 downwards.
CAATGTTGAAAATACTTCCAAAAGAATAAGGGAAAACTATCGACATTGCCAAAAGATAACATAGAAAGACAGGAAGAAAAAAAATCTTGTAGTTAAGAGAGATGGAAAGTGAAATTAATTGTAAAAGTGCATTGCCTCTGGGTTATAACAATGTGAATTCTCTCCTGCACCATCTGGCTCCACTATCCCCACCACAGGGTGATCTAATTATTGGGGAAACATTTGCTAACCACATCACCTGGCTGCTCTTTGGTGTTTAACTTTCCCTTCCTACTCCCACAGCCTCAGGTTCACAAGACTCAGGCATATCTGCAGAGTTGCTCATGGATACAATAATAATCTGGCTTGGCCAATGGTTTCAAATACAGTAAGTGGCTTGGCTATCATTATTCAACTGCCAAGCTTTGAGCTGTCCTTAAATTATTTTCCACCTCATTTACAATCTCATTCTGGACAGATCCAAAACTGGCTCCAAAATTTCTGATTATTTAACTTGTCCCCCTTCCCCAGTGTCCTCAGGTCAGGTTTGGGCAATGTACAACCATATGCTGTTGGGCACATGAATTTTATAAAGAGGATTAGGCAATCTGACATTAGAGATGGCATTAACCACTGAAATACAACCTCAGATCTTTCAGTTCTGCTGGTGGGTTGAATTTAATTGCAGAAGGATATTTTCCAATTCCAGTCAAAAGTACTAAAAATGCCACTAAAATAACCTTTCCTTGGAATCCATCACATAAGATGACCCACATTTTCCAAACTAAAGAAAACTCGGAGGCCAAACTACACGAGGCACCATACCACTGCTCCCAGCTCAGACCCAAATCCCAAACCATCCCAACCTTGGGAGCAAGTCAGAGCCTCACCTTCCCACTGGAGCAGCCATAGCTGCCACCTGTCTGGCTTAGACTGCAACAAGCTTGTTGGTACAACAAACCTGCTCTGTGACTTTTATTGAGCGTAATTTTGGGATAACATCACAATGGCCCTCATGCTGCTTTTAGTACACACTGCTGATATTTTCCTGCACAACATTAGAGAGCTGACACATGGCATTGTATACCTCTTTCCCTCCCCTAGATATATTTTTGTGCTGTCAGTCAGTCTTCCTACTCCACACTGCCTCCTCTTTTATACTATGAGCTGTGGAGTCAGCATTTGAGATTCATGTGATCAGATTTAGACCTCTGGACAGAATTTAAAGTGACATTTTTCTCTGTTTCAATACAAATAGAACAGTTTTTAATTTCAGCTGAAAATAAAGAGGTTTTAAATACGATTTGTTGCTTTTCTAGGAAACTTCCACGATCTGTTACCATACCCAACATTATTCTTTGTGCTAAGCCTGTCTCTGGATTTGGGAAAGCAAGGAGGCAGTAAGACCTGAAATAATAGACTTAGATAATGATCCAGATAGGGGCTAACTCAGCAGAGAGGCACTAAGCAAACTGAGATGCCTTAAAGCAGGAAAAGGGTTTATTTGTATTGCTCTGCTTTTCTCACAGGTGGAGTAACACAGCTCCAGACAAAGGACAGGGGACTTTCTGTTATGTCATTTCTGCCACAGTGAGCCAGATCTCTCTAACTTTCCATGCATCTGTTTAACCATTGTGGTTCAGCAGAGCAGGTCAACACACATCTGAGACTGCACTCACTGCAGATATTGTGCCAGAGACTAAAGGAGATCCACCCCTAACAGTCCTTTTAAAGACACACTTAACTGTCACAGTGCAGTTGGCAATGGGGCACTCCCCTATTCCAGCCAGCAGGGTTAAAAAAAAATAAAAAAAAAAATGCAAACCATCACAGAAAGTGTCAGATCCAAACAAACTGTAAGAATCAGTGACTAAAGGTTGCAAACAGAAATACAAGAAATAACTTAGCTGTGTTTTCCACACTTCACAGGAGTACAGGAATTGCTTCGAGTTTATATCATTCCCTGGACAGTACTAGCGACATCTCGACAAATTTTCTTGATATCTCTTGCCAGAATTTTGAACAGAAAACATACAGCAGGTATTTTTATCTGTAATAGCACAGGTCTAGAAACAAAGCTAAACTATCAGCTTCCCGAGCAAGAAAAAGGCACTGAGTGCTAAGAGATGAAAGAGATTAAAGAAACAAATCAGACTAACAGCAGTATTGGATGCCTTCAGCCCCTTCTGTGTGCTACTTATGTGTCACAGTGCTCACAATTGCTTTTCTTACTTTGCCATCTCGAGATGATTGCTCTTTAGATTAGAGAAAAAGCAAATAAAAAACTAAGACATAATGAACTGTAAAGGATTAAACTGGGTACTTCACACAACTTCTTCTGCAATACAAGAACAGGGAGATGTTCAGTGAAGTTAAAAGGCAGCATACCTGAACAAAGCATGTTTAAATGCATAGTTTGCTGCATCCTATGGAAAAATCTATCCTCACTCCCCCTCGGTTTTCACAGTGACACATTGAGAGATGGGTAGGTTTTATCCTATCTTGCCTTCCTTTTATACAGATGATCTTCTTTTACCATATCTTAGTGGCTCTAAAAATCCACTCTAGATCACCCCACTGTTCCAAATTGAATCCTTTTCTACAGCTAGGATATCTGAAAAGGATAGTTATTTTAAAAAACAGACCACATCCAAAGCAAATATATTAAATTCTCTCCCTTCCTGGTTTTGCCCTTTCCTCACTATTGACCTTCCCCATCACTCATGGCCATTCTGTCATCCTAAGTTTGGACACCTCACCTGAATCAAAGATTCATCTTAGATTTGGAGCTTCCTCTAGACACCCATAGCCATGTTATAGACAACTTCCACAGTTCTTCTGCATAACATCAGAAAATTGTGCCAGCTTTGTCTAGACCATCTCATATAATTTCAAGTTACTGTCCTCTGGCCACAAATACACACCGTAATACTTTGCTGCTGTTCCATCGTGGGGCAGAGACCATTTCTTACCTCTTCTCCTTGAGTGTATGTTCCACTTCTCAGCTGGTTCACCCTTTCTATTACTTAAAACATAAGCTTATCTTGCTTGGCAAGGCATTTCACACCTTATCTCTCACCCCATCTTCTGCTTCATCATCATCCCACTATACCAGTCTGAAACAGATTTGCTATGTTTACAAAAAAAACCACAAAACACCACACCACTTTCATGATTTCAACTACACCACCTTTGCATTCAGTGGGACTTCCTTGCAATCACCTGCAAGTCTAATAACTCATTCATGTCCTTTCCCATGCACCTCATAAAAAAATCACGGGTGATGCTTTGACAACTGCTTTTCATGTTGTTCAATCAAGTCTTGTAACATTCTTCCACCTTTTTCTATCCATCTCTAGTTCTTCTCCAAGGTTGTAAGCTCTTTGAGACAGCAATTCACTTCTTGTTTTCTGTGTTTACTTAGCACAAAGAGGTCCAGCCTTTAGACAAAGAACAAGCACCTACAGTATTCATCATCACAAGATACCATTGCTATACAGAACTTTCATCGTTTCAGAAAATAAAATAAATCATACATCATCATTATAAACAGGACTTTTCCTTTCTCTTTTGAGTCAGAAGAGCCCATATGTTCCCACTGTGGGTTTTATTGTATGCCCTCTGAAGAATCTATTGCTGGCCCTTGTCAGGCTACTGACTATGGCAGCAAGGAAACCTGTTTTTCTAAGCAGGCTGATAAATGAGCCAATAAATTCTAAATCCACTGCCATGGATGCTTCAATTATTGCTATTATTTATTGTCATCTGTTATATGTTAACTGTCTCCTTGGGGCTGGACCAGTTGGCAGTACTGATCAGGGTGAAAAGTCTTCTGTTGTGTTAAAAAAAAGAAAACCGGTCCTGTAGAACTTGATAGGGAGAATGAGAGGAATATTAAAATAGGAACATTTTCTGATCAAGCAAGAACTCTCTAAGGAAAAGGGACTCCTCACATTGCTCACCCATTGTTTTCACTTGTGCATTGCTGATTAAAAACTTTACTGAAAAATATTTTGCAAAAGGGAACCTGAATATCCTAGAAAGAAGGTTGGTCAGAAAACAAAAGAAAGACAACTGATCCAAACAAATGACTTCATGGGAGGAAAAAAAAAGACATGAGATGTCCCAAAAAGAAAGAACAAGTCTTACAAAGGGAAGAAAATTGTGAGTTGCAAATATCAGATAAGTTAGGATTTTCCACAGAAAACATTAAATCAATGATAAACTGTTAATACTTAAAATACCTGAACTTGCTTGCTGAGTATGGAAAAAAAAAATAAACACACCAAACTCCACACAAATAAAAATCCCAACATATCTATGAAGAATTATGGAAAGAGAGAAGGTGAAAAGGGACAAGTGAATGACATGAAGAGCACAGCACTCAAAGTATAATGTTAACAGAGAATTAGAAACCCTTTAGCCCCTGCAATAAAAACATGCCAGCAACATCTACCTGTCTTTTAAGTGGTAAATAATGTGATAGGCCAGACTATTTTTTTAAGTAGAATAAGCTAATGTTCTGTAGAATTCAGATATAAAAACGTCATATGCAAAATGCACTGAAATTATGCTTTTCTACCCAGCATTACCACATGCATCTAGTGTTGATTTGCTGTGAGATTTACAGAACTGCAGTGGGTTATTGCTCAGCTCAAAACACATCTCTGGTACAGTCAAAGCTGAAAATGATGGATTGGTTGTACACAATTCTTTGACAAGCATCAGAAAGTGGAGAGCAGGGAGAGGAGGAAAAAAAAACCTTCACCAGAGCCACGTAACCTGAGTTAATGAAATTATATTTAACTAAGGGTGTGTATTTAGACTTGATCTTACCTTGGTGACTTAGCCATTAGTAGGAATTCATTGTTTACCCCCACGATTCTTATCGGTACTTAGGCAGTGTTTGCACGTGATTTTCAACTGATTGCTCAACATGCTCTATGTTAGACTGTTTTGAAATAAATGAAAACACAGCAAGATCACAGAGGGCTAATCTCGATTATCTAATCTCCTTAAAACTGCATGGTTTCTTTTCTTGTTGAGGCCACATTACAGCTTCCTCTATGGGCTGAACTGTATCTACTGATGTCAAACCAGACATCTGTTTCTTCTTTTGCAAGACTAAAACTTTTCTATCAATGAAATGGAAACAGTTATTACTCCAAATTAATTTTCTTAGGTCATTTGAGGATTACTCCTCAAGAGGTAATAACTCCTATGATGCTCAAAAAACCCTACATATACTCCCCCCCCCAAAAAAAAACCAAACCAAACAAAAACAACCCCAAACAAATAAACAAATAAAACCCCCAGAAACAAAACAAACACACAAAAAAACAACACACAAACAACACAGACCTTTGAAAACCTGATCATAGAATGGTGAATGCTGAACTTTGAGCACCTCCAAGAAAGCTGGATAGCTCCTAAAGGCTTTAACAATACAGGGCACGAGTGGAAATTGAATCTGAATATTCTGACTTCAAGTACACATTCGTGAAGCCTCTGGAGTACAGACCCTGCCTGCCCAGCAATTCATGAAAAGAGCAAAAAACCAAAGTTCCTGGAAAACCATTAAGCCAATGGGCAACTTACAAAAACAACATATGAAAGAAAAGTGGCCAACAGTTTTTATAATTTGTGTTTGCACTGACTGGAGAACACAACCAAAAAACTTTCTCATCCGGAAGGATCATGCTTTAACTTTAGGTAATCAGCTCTAAGATTTCATTGGAGCACCTGAGCTTAACAACCAAACTCCCTGAGCAACTTCAATTTCTATATCGACATCTTCCAAAGATAGTATTATTAACAGTTAAGAGGAAAAAATTATCTTAGCAGCTAAAGAGTTAATGCAGACATTAAGGAGTTTACACAATAGCCTGCCAAGATCTGATGTCTCTGTCTTCTTAGACAATAAGTTTGCCCTTGGGACACATCTTTCAAGCAGCTGGAGCCCTTGAGGAAATTCAAGGGAAAGACTTCTAGGAACACTTTTACTTCAACTCCCATGCAGCTGCCCCCCTTTCTACACCAGCCATTTTTAATGCATCCCATGTTGTGGGGTGCAGCAAAAGAGCAATACCCTTGTACCTCATGGTCCTTGCAACAGGCTCCCAACAGCCAGGTAAATAAGTTAGAAATATTAGAAATTGCTATTTTACAAGTGGGAAACATTCATATCAAAAGCTGTCAAATATCTGTTTTTGAAGTGTGTGGCTAAACTGAGCTGCTCATTTTTACCCCTCTACAGTTTCATCTTCTCTAACATATTATTTCCCATCCAAGATCCAATTGCCTCTAGGATTAGACTCAGCCAGGTTTCATGACTATCCATTGCTTCTCCAGGCCTTTGCACAGCATATGGCATGCACAGGGCACCACCACTGAGGGAATAATCAGCATTCAGTGCAAGGGCCAGGGAGAAGCACATTAGAGCAGCAGGAGTTAGCACAGCACTGGTATTTTCATTACAGCACACACCGGTAAGGAAGGGCCTGGCTCAGGATAGAGTAATTCAGTGGCAAAATGACTCTGTAGCTTTGCTTAAGACTTCCTGAAGTCTCAGCACTTGCCTGATGACCTTCCTTTTGAGAAGATCTTTATTATAGTTTTTTAGCCAGGAGTTCAAAGGAGTAGCACTGACAAAATAAGAGAGATGATTCCCTCCATACCCCAGATCACAGCCTGCCAGAGCGGTAAGGAATTATTTTGCAACCTTTTCTTCTACCATACAACAACATGAATGCTTAATCAAGAAGCAGCAATGAACATAAAGGTTCAGAGACAATCCCTGGTTAAGCACCAAAATTTGCATGCCATTGGAATTATTTGAGCTCCTCAAGCCTGCAAAATGAGGTTGAGCTTTTCCTGGAGAACCACTGCTGTCTGATTACATTCTGCATTTGATACATACTCAGTAAAGGAAAAAAAATATGAAATATTGATTTTCCCCAATCTTGACAAGATACTACTAAGAAAACCACAGTCAACTAATAAGTCAGAAGGGGAAAGCAAGACTGAAAAGCATGTGAATTTTCTCATATTCTAACAGAAACAAGTCTATGACTATCTCCCATTTCAGCAGAGTTCAGACCCACATGATAGAAGTTCAACTGCTCTAGAAAACAAACATGCAAGTGGAAAGTCTGGACATTTTCCTGCCATAATGCTTCATGGAAACCACAGCTTCTTTATTTTAATTTTACACAGAAATATGGGTCTGACAGTCAGAGCTCCAGGTCTGTGCTTTAATGTTAGTCCAGAGCTGTCCAATGAGTTCTACTAGGAAATTTATTACATATCATTAGAACAAGACTAATTCATAACTGTTAAATCTCTCATGGAACCAACAGATGCCAGAGATTTTTCTTTAGCACAATTGGCAACAGTATGGCTTGTTTGCACGTGGCATATTTAAGTCTTTATAGTCATGACAAAACCAAATAGTGAGTGTTCATATTGTGAAGCCTTAATTTGCACAGGTCAATAGCCGCACATTCTATCTGGACTAGCAAGAAAAATGCATGAAATTAAAGTATCCTTAATATTCTAAAACTGCAGGAAATTAAAAGGATATATTTCCATTAAAAATAACATGGAAATATTGAGGGGGTGGGGAAAGTTACATTTTCTACATATGAGAAAACAGCACAATTTGGTTTACTGCAAAAGAAAATATAGAGAGTTTTCCTACTGAAAATTTTAAAAGACTCTATCAGCCTAGAAGCTTTTCTTTTTTTCTAAATGACATCATTGTTGCCAAAACTTAGCACTTTGCTATAATGTTTGTCATAACCTGATAGAAAACCACAAAATTTTCATAAACACTCAAATTTCTAGAATCTTGTCATTATGTAAGAACCTATTTTATTTACAAGGGACATATTTTTAATCCTCACTGATGTGGGCAAAGCAATATTTTTAATCTATTTTCATTGTCTTGAAAGATCTGGCTCATAAATTGTAAACATTTGGGCTTGGGCATGTGTATTTCACTATTTTTTTGCCTGAGCATAGACTCAGACAACACTTTTCTTTTGCCAGAAGTCATTCCTGGCTAGTGATTTCTGAGAGTACTTGATCATTATTTTAACAGGGCAGTGGAACAGGTTCTTTGCATGAGGCCAACAAAGGAGCCTGTCAGAGAGTAACATGAACCTTGCCATACTGCCTCCCAGAAAGGAAGCCTTTTATAGATGACTTTAGAGGTACCTGTGGAGGAGGATGCTGTCTCTGCTCTACCTGAAAGCAGTGGGTTCCTGCTGCCTTTGATGACTCAGGCAATATGCAACTTACCTCGGGAACATCCAGATTTAGTTCTGACATGCTGCTCTTTCGATTTCCCTTTCGTTATCAAGTGTGTGCCTGTTCACACCCTTTTACAGGCTGTATTTCACTCTTTGGCAACAAGTGAAGTGATTCCCGGGACTATCAAATCAACCAGATGAAGACTGACTTCTTCTCACTCAAAATATTATGCAACACAATTCTTCAGTTATTTCCCTGCAAATGAGTCTGACAAGTGCTGTATAATGTGCAAACCAACTTATACAAACAAAAGCATGAGAGAGCATGAGCAGAAATAGAATTATACAGAACAAACTTAGAACAGTTGTGAGGCTGCACAGGCAGCAATTAGTTGACTGGCAGTGCAAGAAAAGATGAATTTGCCATTCAAAAAAAACCCTGAGCAGCATGTCTAATATGTACTCAATATGAACCAAAGACAATGGTTGCTCAGACAGAAGAGTTGTATCAACACCAGCATGAATACCCTTTCCCCCACCCCCCCATGTTAAAAACGAATTTTCTAAGAAGCAGTCTCAGATGGTAATATAAAGATTCCTGAATTCTATCACCAAGCCATTATGTGACCTTGAGGAAAAAGACTCACTCAAGTGCACAGGGTGCCCATTTACCTATTGTAGAATAGGTGTATAATCATTACAACACTTATCAATAACGCAGAAGGGTTGTGAGGCTTAATGAATTGTTACATGCTTCAAGGTCCTCAGCTGCATAATGGCAATCTTTATTAATTAAGTCCTCTTTAATGGCCATCACATCCCTTACTTATGTAAATATAAAAATATTTATATTTTTAGCAGCTCTAGACACTTTTTAATACTTTACATTTTTTTGCTATACTGTAGTCTAAAGACTTATTCTTATGAACAACTAGAACTGACTGATGGGGTAGAAAGAGAAGCCCCAACATCTGTTTACCCATCGTAGCCCCTTGGTTCTGTCAGAGGTGTGTAGGGGGTCTACTGCTTATGAAAGTTTGACCAATTAAATCCAGATGGAATCTATGCAAAGACAACAAAGCGATATGGTTGCCCTGAAAAACAAAGTTGTTTTTTTCCTCTTCATAATCTGCCATAGAGGCAAATTTTACCATTTCCCTTCAGAAACAGCAAATAGGACATCACCAGCCTCCTTAAACACAGTATTTATTCCCAAAACAATAAGCACCATTACCATAATTATTGGTGCTGCTTAATGCCCTTTAAAAATCAGATTTTAAACACAGCCTTTCTAATGCAAAGCTCAAAAACAGCTGTTGTGCATGACCTGACCATTGGGCTGAGGGAGGCAAGGCAAGAACATACAGGCTCCTACTCAGCTCCTCCTGCAAGTTTCTCCATTAACCCACTGGTCTCATCTGGCCCACACAGCCCATAAGAACGTCACCATTGGCTCCCACTGATCAGGATTTTACCCACCAAATTTCTAAATTAAACAGCAGGTACAGCAGCCCTTTTACATTAAGGGTCCCAACTGCAAAGAACTGTAAGAAAATAAATTAGGGTGGAACCAAACTTTATGTAAGTGAAAAGGAAACGATAGATTCTGTAGTATTACCTGGGGCAAGAGGGGAAAGGAAATCAATGAATGAAACATGTCAGGGGAAAGAAAAAAGAGATTTTATCTTTCTATTTTTGGAGGTACACTCAGTTCTTTGAGGCAACTGGGTGAAAAAAACCTGCACAAATTACTTTCCATCTGACAGTTCTGAACCATGACAGAAGTAATATTCAGTATACAGCAACACTGAGAAACTCTGTTGTCTCTCAGAAGAAAGAGTGAGCATTGTCTTAGGCAGTAACACCTGATCTATTATTAATCCATACTTCAGAATACTTAAAATGTATTGACAGCTTCAAGCAGAAAATGACAATGTACAGGCTCTTTTAAATTCCTAAGGGAAATCCAGAACTATAAGTGAAGCTACCATTAAGGGGGGAGGAGGAGGGCAAGGGAAATCCAAATTCTATTTTCTTAACAAATTCCCTAAATTAGTTATCATTAATTAGCTATTATGTGTGCCAGTATAAACAAATGGTTGGGTCATTGATGAGCTCAACTTCATGAAGCACCTGAGAATGTATGTTTGGAAAGGGATACTCCAACTTGGGAGCATTTCGAAGTAACTTAAAAATCATCTAACTCAGTCAAAAATAACTCACTTGAGAATGATATAATTACTTTCAGTTTGCTTAAAGCCGAGGAAAAGTTGACACAGTGATTAAAAGGAGGAGGGGGAGGGCAAGCAAAGGAGAAAAAAAAAAAAGAGTTACTTTATACTGCTTGAAATTGGGCTGTTTGGAGGCCTAGGACCTGAGCTTATTTGAAGAAAGATTATCTTGACAAATTGGATAAACATTTTGTGCATGACAGGACGCTGATGGAGAGTCTGTTCTGCAAGCACACCTGGGGGATAGTTTGCTTAGTGTGGGACCAAGGTGTTCAGCTAACCCCGAGTCCTCCCATGGGGCTTTGTTTACCCTGTGACAGGTATAGGCAGATCTGAAGTCGAGGCCTCCAAAACAGTTCCTGCAGACTTTACAGATGCAATTCTTCCTCCTACTTGGGACAAAATACCTCTTGGCTAGACCAGTCCACAAAAAGCTCCACCAGACTTCTGCAAAGAGCTTGCATTTCAGGAAGCCTGCAGGCTGGCATGGCCCAGGCCAGTGAGTGACCAGTGCAAACAAGGCATCATATCTCCAGCCCTCGTCTTCCTTTCCCCTTTACATTGACTAGAAAGGATCACTCCAACAACCTGATAGAGTCAAACAGTGAAAGCAAAGCGTGTCTATAAATACAAACTACTGATTAGTCAGAAGGGGGATGAGCATTACCTGTGCAGACTTTTTACTTTCCTCCATCAGAAAACAGGGGCACAGATGTCAGCATGGCCATTTTGTTCTGCCTTCACTTCGATGTCAGAGGCTGTGCAACACAGGACTCCAGACCAAGGTGACTGATGGCCACTGTGCAGGTTGTTGGTGCAACCTGTTAGCATCACCTGAAGGACTCCTTTGTCCAGGCAAGCAGGAAGCAAACACTTGCTTCTTGCTACAGAAGCAGTTGTACTGGCAACTGAACCCTTGCAGATCTCAACCCTCAGGGCTTTTTTCATGTGTGAATTCAGGCAGACAAGGATTCCATTCTTAAATCCCACATTCCCAAAGCTGCCACACAACCCTTCCTCCACCTTTTTGGGGTGGGCTGGTTTCCAGCCCGACCAGCTCTGGCCCTATGGCAAGTTGGTTCAAAGACAAGCATTAATGCCAGAGCAAAGAGGCACACCAGTACATGGTCTCAGGGAAATGAGAACAACACTGAAGTAGCAAACTTCAAGCCAGACCTATTAAGTGTTCTGCAAATTGGTTACCAAGCAGTGTGGGTAGAGAAAGGTATCTATTTTGCACTCTGGCAGCACATCTCCCAAACCCTCATTCTCTACCTTGTCCTTGCCTGTTTAGGGACAATCGGTTTTCTTTACCTCTTTGCATTCATAAGATATTTTAAGGGGAGAGATTAGAATAAGAAACCTAAAATTGATATCTTGAACTGACCCTTTGGGCATCAGCCATGGACAACAATATGCTTAGGTGGGAATGGCCCATAATGCTTCTACTGCTTGTGTCCACTAGACCATGAAAGCAAGGAAGCACTGGTGACTTGCCATACAGCACAAGGTTGTTAATATTGTTTACTAGACCAAGGCAGGACTACAGAGGTGTTCACAGCATTTATCCTGAGCACTAAGAATGGGCCAGTTCCCTAAAGCAACAATCAACCCCTTTCTGTACCACATCAATAAATTATTATTCTTCCTGTCTGACTAGCAATGGCAAGCAAACAAAACAAAGCCAGAGCTGCTTTGCAGGCACCTAACACAGATTTGATTTAAAGCCCACAGAAGAAACAGGCAGGCATTACAAAATACCTTGGAAATATTGGAAAAACTGTTTTTAACATGAGAAGAGAAGGGACCTTCATTGATTTTGGTCTTTCGAACTTAATTTTCCAGAACAGTTGCCATCACTATATTCAAAAAGTAGCAATCGAAGCAGTAAAAGGTATAGTAAAATTGCTTTCTTCCAGAAAAGCATTTTTACCCAGGCTATTTAAATTCCCACATCTGCTCAGGCAGTCACCCCAAAACTAACACACATTTGTCTTACAAGTTATGACAATAACTCAGAATATCTTCAGATAGTGCTCCCCACGTAAGATATAAAGAGGCAATGGAAATAATTTATCTCCATCCTGTGGAAGTAACAGGAACCTTCGTAGTTAGACCTGGAGCCAGCAAACAAGTACTGTCATTGAGAAGTGATCTGAAAATAAAGACAGTGAATGACAGGAAACAAATATTTTTCCAGGATACAACAGCCTAAAGGGCACAGCCAGAAACTTAAGGAGCTCCTAAAAGTAACTATATACCTCTAGCTTGCCCTGAGGGGTGTTTAGATGATGACGCAACCCTCGCATCTTGTATTTCATTAGTTGAGTGTGTTGTCACTATCCTGACAACAGGAGAGATTTTCTTTTCAGGGTGACTGAAATACAATTAGGACAATATTTCAATCCAATTCATACAGTTATTAATAAAAAGAAATTTTTCCTTGTTTGCCTGTGACACTATACTGCACACACAAAAAAAAAAAACAACAAAGGTTGTCAAAACCAGAGTCAGCTAAGCAGGAATTTTCTGGCCTTTAACATACGTGATGATGTGAACTATTGTGTACCAGCTGACATGGCCATGGCTGTGTGAGCACCTGCCAGTCAGTGCATCTCTCTTTGCAAGAAGGAATCCAAGCTACAGAGGAAACAACGACTTTGCAGTTTAATAGAAATCCCTCAGGTACAGACAAGACAAAAAAAAAAAAAAAAGGCAACAAAAGCTCAGCACAAGAGAGGTTATTTAGTGATCTAACACCAGACCTTGATGTAAATCTGCCTGAATCCAGGCATGAGTCTCAGTTGTGAGCATCCCTTTTTGGTGGAACATGCATGAGACACACTCATTATTGAAGTCTTTTCTCAAACAGCAGAAGATACTATTTTCTACCCAGTTTTATTCTCTCATTTTCTTTCCTCAGGTTTAACTTCATTCGGTTTCAGTAAAATTATTTTAAAGCTGGAAAACTTGCAAAATAATGTTCATTTTCTCTGTAAAATTAATCTTAGCACAAAAAATACCTCACAAACCCCTTTTCTGCAAAACTCCAAGTATCCTGAAAAAATTTTCAAAAGCAATTAAAAAAATGCATCTTTGTCAGACTAGTTTTGCATTTCCCCAGATTTATGAGGNCAGCAATATGTGATTCTGGGCAGTGATCAGATGGATATATTTACAACAGAACTTTCCATCTGCACAATCTATCAGGCTCCAGGGATACAAAATTAGGTTTGCAAAAGTAGGTTTCCTTTTTAAAAATAGGACTTGCATGATTTCTAAAAATGGAGCAGAGAACAGTGCCAGCAGGATGTCTGCAAACAAGCTACCTCTCTATATTCCAAGTGCAAAGAGCAATGAAGCTGCAGCATTCCTGCTCATTCTCACTTTTAAAACTATGAGTTTCAAGACCACCTGGGATCACTGACTCAATTTAGGTGGTCAATCCACTTCTGAAAGACATCTGTTCTTCAGTGCTTTTGGTCTAGCTAAAAGTGGCTCAGCAAACACTACACACACACACGCTTGTGCATCACACCTGGGAGATTTAGAGAACACTGTCTGTACCAATACTGTCACAACATTAATTCCTCCTTTTTTTTCTTCAAATACTGTAAGTGATTTTAATCTCATAAACAAAACATTCATGGCTACAATGAGAACTCTCCTTCCCCCGTGTGTTGGGGAGTACCCACCCAGAATATCTATCACAGGCCGTTATGCAATACTGACAACTAGTCCTTTATAGCAGGAACAGTCCAAGCCCCATTAGCCAGGCAGACAGATGCATTTCCAGCACAGATCCCAGAGTATAGGGAAGCCATTGTTTCATTTCAGAACAGGCCAGGGAGCCTCCATCACAAGGGGGAAGCCTTTGATGTCTCTTGGATTTAGAGGACAAGTCCAAACAAAAGCAGGGGGCAGAGCAGCTTCTGCTAAGCAGGGCAAACTTTTCCTCTCTCTGATGAGGGGAGATCTTCTGTAGGAACAAAACAGACCCCTGCAGACATTACCAGTGAGAAGATGGTGCTGACTGGCAGGACAGAAAACAAGGGCTGTATAGGGACAGCCTGGCAAAACAACTAGCTTCAAGTACAAACTACAACACCTGGTCTGACTAGAGAGAAGAAACAGAGTATTAAGGGTAAATGGAAATATATGTATATAAATATACTTATATTTTGCAGATGTAAAGTACTTTTATATCAAATGAACTTGCCATAAAAGGTCTGACTGGTGATCTTCCTCACCACAATAACTCATCATAAAGTGACAAGGCGTGGCAATATGAGCATCTTGAGGACTAACAAGGTAAATCTTTAACTCTTGTTCTTCTGGCACAGAAGAACAATTGGGCTGTCCTGAAGCTTCAGTTTAACTCTGTCCCAAAAAAAAAAAAAAAAAAAAACCTTCCTTTAGAAAGGTGTTTCTTGTAGTGCTAACATCCTAGAATGAAAATTACATGGGAGAAAAAAAAAAAAAAAAAAAAATCAAGATGTGAGTCACACCATATGAAACCACAGCCAGAAGCAAAGCCAGTAAGGTCACGGGCACAAGATCCGAAATCTTTCCTCCTTTTCAACTTGCTTCCAAATTTCCAAGCTTGGTTGCAATGGTACATTTTTGCTTAAGATCTATCTTTAAGCCTAGAATGAGGTGTGGATTTCCTATCTTACAGCTAGGCAATTACAAAGGCACAGTCAACAACAACAAAAACTGAGTCTCCTGCACAGCGCGTTTCCCAATCACGCATTTGGCTGCCAGTCAAACTCAAGATCCACAGAGCACTTATGGAGGGATCAGGCCCAAAGTGTCTGCCAGAGATCAGGCTGCATCTTTTCTTACAAGGGTACACATTTTCCAGCCCCATTATGGGGTCTAGAGGAGGAGGAGGGAGTGGGAACAAGGGGAAGAAAAAAAAAACCCCACAATTTAATAATTCATTTTTTGGGACCAAACATGAATAGACAACTCAGCTCCAGGCTCAAGTCTAAGCTCCTACCCAAATTCATGTCTTCACGTAAACAACGTGCGTGGGTCTGGATTTATGAAGCAGATCCTCATAATGCAGATTAATTTTTAGAAAAAACAATCATGTATTACTGTGGAGCATAGTTGTCAAATTCTGAGAGGCAGCTAAGAGATAAATAAAGTAATCCCTACATAAGCAATGTGTAAACCACTTAGTAATCTTGGAGACAAGAACATGCTATTAAACATAAGTGGTAAACTCTGAGGGAAGCATTTAAAATGAAGTGGAAGCAAAATATACACCACAGATAAAAATTTTTTGTGCCTTCAGAAGCCAAATGCCCTATCCTAACTGAGTGACAGAAGCTATGTACATTCCCAAGCAGGCACTTCCTTTTATTTTTTTTCCCCAAGTGCAGTCATGGAGCAAGATTTTTTGTGTAATGTTTGTGCAAGGTGAATACTTTTTTATGCTGAATCATGTTCTTGTTGGAGTGCTGGATTAATGCACAAGTAGGACAGGCATCCACGTGGCTTGGGCAGATCCTCTATTTCCAGGTTAATAGAACTATTCAGAGAAATATCAAATTCATATTTTAGCAACACAAGAGAATTTATTCTGCATAATCTGCAGACAACAAGGATATTAAGTAGACAGTACTTGCTTTTGTAATAGGAAGCAGAAGCCTTGTAAAACTTAACCCGTATTGAAGTCAGAAAGTCTTAAACCAGAAATGAATCTTTCTCAAATCAAGTTTTTAATGCCTCCAAATACATCAATCCAACAAGCAGTGATGTCCTGAGACACTTCATTAATACTTATCAAAGCAAACAAGACTCCCTCTCTAACTTTTAAGTGCTTCTTAGAAAAATAAGGTATCAGAATATTTGGGATTGGGGTCAGTTAATTTTATTACAGAGCCAAATTCTACTCCAAGACCATTTGCCTTTGCACTGGCACATCATGCACATGGTTACTTTTTTACTTGGTAGGTTTGTTCTGTTCTGACAGTGCACTTGCAGGAGCAGAAGAACAGTTTCTTGGGAGGCCAAAATCAGTGGTATCAGCCCTCTGCTGCAGATCCTTTTATTCTGGCACTATCATTCACCCCCCAACAGAAGTATGCTAATAAGGGGTTCAATGAAAACTAAACAAAACTATTCTGCTAGAACTCCATGTGAAATGTTGACCCAAGAAAAATGCCTCTTTGATATACATCTGTCCACTTTGCACAGCAGATAGCAGGGGGCCTGCTGCAGGTGCTAAGGAGGGGGATTTAAGCCAGCTTCCAAAGTTCATATTGATAAATCGTAAGCGTGCCACACCAGCCATCTGCACACACCTTGTCACTTCTGCAAGTCACACAGAGGCCTTGTAAGGAGCTGAGGAAGGTTTTTACACACAGCTGAGCAAACCCTGCCCACCTCCATACATGCTGGAATTTTAGATCCCTCACGCTAGTTCAGCTTTTATGCTTGCCAAGAGCCTCACCTGCCTGCACCATGTCACATCTCAAGGCCCTTCTTTCAATCTTGAAACCCACAAGAAATTATATTGCTCTGTAGCATCATTTTCATCTTATTTCATTGCATCATTTTACATTTATATACACATTCTACTAAGACTTCCCTCTTGAGGCTGCAAATGCAAATCTACCTGAAGAACTTTAGGAAGCTATATAAACACATCTCACAGCTCACTTTGCTTATATCCCAATATCACAGTTCCTTCTTTCTACAAAGACTCAGCATCCATTTCCACAGACTGACATAAAAAAACATATCCAGATATGTACGTGCTATTCTCGTTAGCAATAAAGGAGACAATAAATGTAATAAGCTTGCACCATGATTAGATCCCTGTATAAAGCACTTTAGTGCCTATTTAACACCATTCTTATTCATCAACACACATAAAACCAACACTTTAAGTACAGTTTTAATATGTTTTGCTGAATAAGGACAAGTAATTTAAGTCACGTGCATGAGGGCACTGGTGAATAAGGCTGAAATCTCAAAGACTGACAGACGTTTTCCTTTTTTCCTGCACACCCCTAGATTAAACCCCCCATGAGACAGAAAACACTAAATGAAGTTTAACTTTTGCCAACAGAATCCACTTTCAGATTATTTTGTTTTTCTTTTGCATAAGCCTGCGACTCTCACATAATCCACAAGCAAATAGCTCTATTCTGTAGATTAGAAATTATAAAAGACCATGTAATCAGCTGACAAAAGAACTGAAAACAACCCCAGAGGAAACGCAGAGCTGCTCTACAGGCTCACAATGTGCTGCTCTGTCAGCCTCCCACTCCTTCAGCAGATACTCCTGACATTTCTTGTGTCATTACTGGACTTTATGAATGGGACTGTAGGATGTTTGCTGGAGAATAATCAGAAAGGGAAGGGTCATGGTATCATGGACAAGGGAGCTGCTTCACTCTCTACTGACCAGATCCAAGCAATTAGTTCACTGCTTTCTCCTACCATCAACTATGAATCACAGCTCGACATTGTATTAAAGGCTGAACTGTTGCTCATTTTTTAACAAGGATGTTTAAGAAATTAAGCTATTGTAACCTCAAATAAACTGCACATGGTTTGGTGACTTTATTTATTTCACATGTATCTAAATGTTTAGGTACTTACACAAAGCCCCATCAACCTTTTTGGGCCAGAAAAGTCAGCTGTAACTCTCACCAAGGACAGTTATCCCACAGAGACTACAGCTCTTCCCATTTCTGGTGCAGACAGAACTATCACAAGCACAGCCCCTGCTGCTGCATTTCCCTGCTCCAACTTCGCTTGCCCAGCCACACACACAAGATGCAAATTACACGTAAGGGAAGGGAAAACCCTGGTGGAGAGACTCTGTTTGCACGTCTGAGACAAAACAACACTGCTAGTTGTGTAAGAGCTCTCAAACAAGAAGTAACCCAGTCCAGGCGTTCCTGTTGTCAGCTGCTCTTTACAAGCCTGAGAAACAGCTTCACCTAATTTTGAAAAAGGTCTTTGGAAACAGCAGCCTTACAGGTTTCTGGGGAATAGACGATTCCAGTATAGAGAATGCTCCAGTAGATAAAAGGGGTGCAACAGGAACATGAACCACAGCATCTGCACAGGAGAGAACTCAGACTACCTTAAAGAAGGGTTTTGACAGAGCTCAGGCTCCCACAGGAGTCCCACCAAGACAGGGAGATCTGTTTGGGAAGATGCCTTCTGCTTGTGGGGCTGCTCTTTTTGCTTCATTGATTTCCCTGGGTTGAGCCTGCCAAATCATGATGCATCTGAGATGATATCAGCCTAATCAATAAATATCTTCAGACATTATTAGGATCTCAACACCATCATGACTTGGCCCTGTGGGATCACAGCCAGGGCAATTCCCCCATTCTGCTGATAAATAACACAGCTGTCAGGGCCAAGAGACTCATCACCAGCATGTAGGGGAAAGGTGTCTTCTGAGAACTTGGAAACAAGGGGGTTTTCCATGGTGATTAAGTATTGGGTATTTTGAGGAAGGAACATCAAACCACTGGTTCAGATAAGTGTGCTCTGTTGACAGCAAACCTGCCAGCCTGGCACACATGCCCAGAGGTGGCCACTGGTGGTGGCAAAAGCAGAGTCCTGGCCACCAGCAGTCATTAAAAAGCCCAGAGCACTATGCCAAGGGAAGGGCTGCTGCTGAACTGAGTTGCTCTCTATGGGATTTCTTGGTGACATACATGCAAGATGCTTACCTTGAAAATAAGGAAATAGACAAAAAATTATTCACAAGTGCTTGCTTGATTGAATACAAAGAAAACCAAGTTTTAATCTCTTTATAACCCTTTTGCATTAATTTTTGCTAAGCTTTATAGAGTCCTATGATCACTAGAGGACATTTTTCTAAGTGAATTTTAAGTTTAAATATCAGGATGTTCAATTAAAGTATGAGTAGAATATTATAAAACTCCTAATTCATGATGTCTGGTGGAGCTACATAAGCTAAAAAGGAAAGTAATACCATCTGCCATGTAATTGCTCAGCATCAGCAAATAACGGATTTTGGGTGGAGCAGAAATATATTTAGTGTGGACACACATAATCATTACAGAATGTTTTTAAAAAATAAGAGTTTCTCAAATTCAGCATTATGCCCCCAACTAAGTCAATGTATTTATTACATTGTAAAAACATATATACCCTGGATGCATTTTCAGCAATGGAATGTAGTTGCTCAATGTAACTGTGCTTTTGTGAACTAACAAATTCATGGAAACTAGTGTCATGTCTTAAGAGAAGAAAATAGCAAAAGAAAACAGATATAAGACAAAAGAAGCAATATCAAAGACAACTTAGACAATCCACAGATAAACCCATTTTGGTCTTTTTTTTTATATATAAAGAATTTAACCTGTTTATTGTCTAGTTGAATTGTTCAATCTTTGTAATTCAAGCTTTTTTTTCCAACATGTTTTGATGTCTATTTAATCAGAAAATATTTTTAATTTTGCCTATCTGGCTCATGATCTGAAGAGATGTGCCCTCAAACACTGGCATTTGTACAGCAAGTGGAGCTGAAAACCGAACTGATCCCATCACAAGCAAATTATCAGCTTTCCGACTGTGGAAGCAGAACTTCACTTAATCTGATGGCAAATAACGTGCATTTCTCCAGCAATTCCTACTTTGGCTAATCAGTCAGGCTGATGGATGTTTAGCACTTACCTTAATGCAGATTTTTGCTTTAGCTAACATTTGTAGAAACAGAATCAATTACAAGCTGGAGATTACTGGGCTGATGGGCTTTCATGCTATTGCAGTTGACCGTGCAATTGGGTTTCTAAGTGACAGACACCACAGGACAGTCTCAGCTTGGCAAAATCCTCCTTTACTTTTCCACTTATCTAACATATTCTTCATTCAGCACTTTAATTTCCCACCCTTTGGCTTTTTTCCCTGAGCCATCCGAGCAGAGTGCACACATATATGTCTGCTTTGCTCTTTCCTGATGAAGTACCACCTACATCTGGGTGCCTCCAGCACAGTGGGACATTCCCCACGGCACAGCCACCAGGACAATTACAATATTATCTTCTTGACCAGTGAATGTTCAAATGTGGAAGCACGGCGTGAGGGAAAGCTTTAAATGTGGGAGATGCGCAGAGGGCTCTTGGTCAACGCAAAACAAAGCCCAGCAACACTCCAGAATAAATGAAAAGTCTCCACAATTAATGCTTTTTACCAGCATGATCCCAAGCAAAAGAGCATTCTTGCAGTTAAACATTCTTAAAGAGGCAAATGGTTCCCATTTCAATGAGTTTTATTGCTCCCCTCAACCCACCCAATCTTTACTAAACAGTATATATTTACTAGCAATTATCATAGCCCTTTTCACTTGTTTTATCTTGTTCCTTTCCTAAAACAGTTGTAGAATTAGAAGGACTCGCTGTCTATATTAGAAACAGTGGTGCCTAAAATCAAACCTATAAACCCTGCTCCCCAGCAGATGTGGCAAAGGCCCAGCACTTTGCAGAATCAAGCCCAGCAATAAAAGTAATAAGAATTCAACTGTTTCCAAAAGGTCTCATCTATAGATTAAATGAGTATATTTAGGGGAGAAACCATATTAAAAATTTAAGGAGGTAGATGGCATATGTAAGTTGGAGGATTTTTTTTTTTTTCCAATTAGCTAACTGTCTCTAGCCCAGAGCTAGAGTCTCAAATGTTTTTACAATTCAGTCATACTCCAGTTCACATCTGTCAGCTGGAATATTTACAGCTTTGTAATTATTAAAATTGTCTGAACTCCAAAGCTACAAGCTGGATGGCTTGGATGGGGCAGTCTGCCATAAGGTACAGAAATAAGGTACTTGAATCTAGTCAGGGTCTACATTTGCTGCACTGTTCCTCCCTGTCTTTCACACCCTCCTCCCCCCCCCCAGTTACTTTAGTATAGAAGTGAATTGACGCTACATGGCTTTTACCATCTCTGATTAGGATAATTCCAGGGTCTCTCTGCCCTACTTTTAGTTTGCTGTCACAAATCTTGTAAAAACTTGTAGCTTTTTACCAGTTGGTGAGTTTTGGCTGAAGTCAACCAAAAGCATCAGAATTTGTTGAAGGATGGGCTGAGAGTATCCTCACCTGGGCCTTAACTGCTCAGAGCTGCACTAGGAAGCTGACTTATGGGTCAACACAGCACTGATTAAACCAATCCTGCATCAACAAAAAGTGATTCCCCCTCATAGCAAAGCACCTAAAAGGGGTGGGATGAATTGTCCCCAAGGGGGGAGTACCACTGGCTCCAGCAGGAGCACAGAGGAGATCCCAAGGGTATAGACAGGTGAATTTAAAAGACATGGTGAGGCCAAGATCTCACCCACTACACTGGGATGAGACTGACTGAAGACTTGCATAAAAACATCTGTAGGGATAGAAAATCCAGGGACCTTTCCCCCCCTCAACTCACACATTGGAGCTGTGCCATGTCGGGAGACATCGTTCTTCATGCAGAAGATTCTCTAAATGATATTTGCGCCAAAAAAAATGTTTACCCTCTATGTGTTTCACCCCAAGAACAACACAGATGTGGGTTCAGGGTGTTTTTTTTTAAGAGACACTTGGGTAAGTGCAAACATCTCTTTTGTAATCAGCCTGGCCTGACCCTGTTTAGCCTGAGGTCAACGACCAGTGGCATCTGACCTGCCGAAGTTAATGCAGCAGAACAATAGGAGAGGGTTGGTGAGGCCTTATCCTATTACCTTTTTGATACCAAATTAATTGTTTTTCTCCCTCTCAGTGATTCTCTGACCTTTCAGCTATATGTGTTGCTGGCACAAAGTGATGGATTAAATTTAAGCAAGTACATTTCTTGACATTGTCTCACAGCTTTAAAAGTTATTTAGGTCTTCCTTTCAGCGCTAAGAGGTTTAAGAATGTGCTTATGATTGCAACCCCATTTGATAGTTAAAGAAGACTGCAAATATTAATTAGCTTGCAGTATCAGAGACAAGAAAACCGAAGGAAAGATCACAGCATTTACTACCAAAAAAAAAATTCCACAAGTAACAAAGGGATAGAGACACCCCATAAACTCTAGATGTCTGATATTACCTTAATTGGTAGTGTTTTATTAATTGGCAAACCCAAAAACATTACTTGTAGAATAAATTTAATCAGTCAGACTGATGTTTTTCAAATGGAGAAATAATCCTTGATACTTTATTGCATAAGTAGAGTTTGCACAGAATAACTATTGATCCCTATCACAGCTTTGATTTGATTAAGTTTTTGTTTCCTAGTTATTGGGCCACTTCACCAGACAGAATAAACTGAGATGACATGGTGGGTACTAGTACCATATTAAAAGAATTGAAAGAAATCAGTTCAGGATTTCCCCCACTGTGTACCACTTAAAGCAAGGAATCCTGAAAACCTGCTTTGTGAATCTAAAGCTCAAAACATTCAAATTTTTCTGTAGGTGATTGTAAAACACCACAGCACTGGGCCCAGATGCACGTTCTTCACTTGGTTCAGCTTTCTGTGGGCAGAGCTGCCTGCCCTGCTCCTCACAGCTCACAAACACAAAAATGCAAGTGTCACATTCTCTCAGATTATAACACCCACAGGAATGAAAAATAATTTTCCTTCAGACAATATTTTTCATCTGTGCTTGCTGGCAAGGGCCAGATCAACAGCCAGATACAACCTGGATCAGTTCCCCTGAATCCATCTGAAGAGTAGAAATGGACATGATATTGGGGCTTTTTCATTTATGGGTTTCAAGTGTTTTGGAAAAGAACAGAACCTAATTCCCAACATCCTTTAACACACACACACAAAACCACAAACAAGATGTACAAAACACCACCATGCCATTAGAAAGTTTAGTTCCTAGCTCCCTTGATCCTCTGCATAGTCCAGCTATTATGCACTGTAACACCAAAAGCATATGTTTATCTATCTGCAAGATCACAGCCAAAACTTATTTATTGAAGATACTTTTTCAGATAAACACACCAGACTATTTTCTTTAACAGATGGAGTATAGAATCTCATAGGTGTTATCTCAAGATAAAGAAAACACTTCTTCCTGGTTATGTCACCAGAAGCCTAAAGAACTGCATATTTAAGTCAGTTATACCTCTGAAAAACTTATTAAACTCTTATAATGAATGCATTTGTTCTGATTTAAGCACTATTGGATCACAAGAACAAAACAGGATCAATAAAGAAAAATGTTACACCGGTGGTACCACTGGGTAATTTCATTTATTCAACACAGTTAAATATTCTCTTAATTCATACTCCAAACTTCAAATACGGATGATTAAGCATATACATTAGCGAGATGAAGAGCAAGGGATTTTACATGACAGCTCTGCCCAAAAGTGACAATAAAACCTGCCTTAGGGAGAAATTGGGAGAGAGGTAGTAAAAGGCTAATCTTGTTATAATGATTTATGGTTTAAGAAAAAAAAAAAAAAAAATATCACAGTCTAAGCTTTCTTCAGTTTTTCCAAAACATTCATACCTGCATTTAAATACTTTGGTAAGAGCAGAAACACTAAACTGTTTCCAGGATAACAATACACTTCATTAATCAGAAGCTCACAGGAATATATTCAGGAAGTACAGAATCAGAGTAATTTGATGTTCATGACTGATAATGGCAAGCAGAATTTCACAAAGATGAGTATGGTCTTCTTCACATTTGAGTGTGTTTCTAGCTCTTGAATAACTACATAGACATACTTTTGGTTCCCACTGACTTTAGTGCAACAGGGACAAGCCCCATTAAATTATCCTGAAATATTATAACTGTAAATAATTTGGAGGATGTGGAAAACAGATAAAGCCAAATCACTGCTAGAAGAAAACCATACAAAAACATATATGTGACCTTCCTAGGGCAAAGTTATTATAGCAGCTGGATCAATAACAGGCAAGTCAGAATACCATTTTCAACTGCATTATTCATTTTGGAGAGTGATAACACTGGCTTAAGCTTAAAAAAGTATTGTTGCCAAAAGCTGCCAAAAAAGGACAGTCTTAAATACCTATATAATGCAATTTTCTATGCTGCTGACTTAAAATATTAAGGTTTGTTTTACATATATAATAGGAAACTAACACAGAAAAAGAGAAAAAAAAACACAAAGAAAAAGAACTGAACCAAGAATATTAATAGAGGAACTGCAGTTAACTCCAAAAGAAAAAAATATACAAGCAAAAGATTTGCAAGAAGATGAAAAATGTTGCAGTAATTATGACAGGAGACATCACTCCCTTATCCCTTCTCATCAGTGTTTGGGAATACCCAGCACAAAATCTTTGAGCTCAGTGCAATTTCATTTCTGGTGTAAAAAACTATGCTACAAAAACCTGATGCATTTTAGCTAATTCCCCATGAGCTATTGATTTGGGTCTAGACACAGTGCAAGCAGTCAACATCTGACTAACAACTCGTGCAAGTCTCCTCTTAAAAAGACTGAAGAATATGTAACACAGCTGAAAGGCCTAATTATCCTCCATAAATAATAAGATTAATAAAACCAAATTGGACATGGGAGCCAATTTTCAGAAACTTCAAACTAGAGGAAGCAACTGCAGTCTACTTTTAGTGAAGTCTGATATGAATTGGGATGGGGGGTTGTTGTTAAAGCCCTTACAGAGCATTTCTGAAATAAAAAGAGCAAAGACTGTGTTCAAATGAAGAGTAAATGCATGCCTGTGATGCATGAATTAAAAATACCTTATGACATAAAAAAACATCCCATATGAATTCTCTATTTCTCATTTTTAAACAACAGAGAGAACAGGAAACTTACTGGTAAAATTATAGTCAAAAAATTGATATCACCACACTTTCTAGCACATGATTTCCTAGACCATCAAGCAACTTAATAAATGTAACAGCTGACAGCTATAAATATCAACAGCTTAAAGTGACAGCCATATACTATATTTCTCTTCAGAGTTTAGCTTCACATCCATCAGATTTCTAAACAACTTCTCTTTCAGATTCTGGAAGAGCAAAGCTTTGTTTTATGATTGTGGTCAACTGGCCAGCCACAAGTCAGCCCAGCAAGGCAGTTGAAGCAACCACAAATCCCTGCAGAAAGGACCATCTATTCATCTTTTTCTACAGAAAAGTGATGCAAGCTTTTGTCAGCCAGTAAAGTCACGATGGGTAAGATTACTTTCCTCATTCAAATAATGAGACTAAGGGGAAAAGAACACAGTTACAGGGAAGAGGAAAAGTTTGTGTTAGTTTACATCTTCACCTTGAGCACAGCAAGGACCTGGAGCAGAGGAGCTCACCCAGGACAGCTGGGTGAAGAAGGCTCTGGGAGATCACTCTGGGTGCCTCTGGCTGAAGGAACACAAGCATTGTGTGAGCAATTCCTTTGGGAAAGCCAGGTAAACTTTATAAAGAGAATATAATTCTGGTATAAAGCAACTAGCAAAGCAAAGAGAAAATTTGCTGATATCATCAAGAGCCATTATTGTCTTAGTGGATGCTCTTCTGTTGGATCAGCATCAGTCATCATTGCTAAAAAATCCTGAACTGGAGGACTTTTCTAGGCTGCCCCTTGCCTGCTGGGTGACACGGAACATGGCTCTGCATCCCTCTACCCCTCAGTACTTCCACCCCTAACAAAGGTGAAATACTGTAAAAGTTATTACTCAATCTGAGCAAAAGTTCAGTGAAATTACTGCCTTTTCCAGTTCCATTTTCAAACAGCCACATCTGGTTGGTTCTGTTCATCCATCACTTTGCCAGCACAGTAAATCCCCTACAAAATTCTGCTGTAGGTTTTGGTTAAACAGGCAACTTCATCGCCATCATTCACATATTCACCTGCTGACATCAGCTTGAGAAATCAACAGACTCCAGGGAGAGCCTGCACAGATGGACAACACTACACACCATTGCAAAACTCATCCTTCATCTACCCCATCCCTCTTCCTGCTAATTCACCCAGTGCCATTTTATTAGTATTGCAGCACATCAAGCATTCAGTGGCACAGCTCCTCACATGCTTCAAAATAAGTCAGTACATTGGTACTACCTTGCCTCCCTTGCCCTCAGCTTTCAATTAAATTTAGAATTGACTTTAAAAGGTACAGCCTGAATGTATGTGGTTCAAAATGACCTTGTTACACCTTTCCTTACCTTCCTGAGCAGGGCTCTTGTACTCTAGCTCAGGGTTTAAAACCTAGTAACATGAATTTGCTCTAAGCTCCTGTGGCAAACTACAAGTCTCAGGCTATTTCAAGTCTTTAAAGGTATGTCCAAAGCTAAAGTGTGCTCTGCAGAGAGATATCTGGGAGCCCAAGTCCAGCAGCTTTCAACAAGGTGTTTAAAACCTTCCTGTGAGTTAAATGTTTTCTTCTAATTTATTTCCTGAACTCTTAGCACAGTAATAACTGCATTTTGTTATAACCTCAAATTAGTCATCATTAAAGTCACCACAGAAATTAGTAAAGGTAAGTTCCCCACAAATAAAGAGCCAAAAGCCATTTGTACACAGCACATGACTCTTTTTCTTTAGTTTATTCCTTGATGCTGGAAAAGAAAGACAACTATATTTGATATAATCCTGACAAGGCGGGGGGGAGGGGAAGTATGAGTAGACCAGAAAGTGATTAAATTGATGACACACTTTGAGTGTCTGCAAACACAGCCTTAAACTACTAAAAGATTTCTGTGGCAATTGCCCTCCCTGTACCCGGCTGAAAACCAACAGATAATCCTTAAATATTCACACAGATACCACCATCGTTTATTCTGAAGTTCTGGCTCTGTGATCCCTGGTCCGTCACCAACAATCATCATCCCTCCCTCTCCTCTTCTGCAAAGTGCTTTTAGATGCAGTGGGAGGATGTACAGGGGACTCACAGGATGGTGAGGCTGCCTGATCCACAGCACGAAAGAACTTACATAGGACAGTCAGAAAGAGAAGTTGCTTTCTCCCACCTTGCTACAAAAATCCCCTTTGGAGACAGAAACCAAACCCTGCCCTCTGATCCTCAGTTTCCCCCATTTCCCACGTCTCCACTGAAGCCCAGCCATGAGCAGTGCTCCAGCCCTTGGTGCTGGGAAGGGACACGATCCAGGAGGACACTCGTGCTGGTGCTCCTGGTGCTGTGTGTCCTTGCTGAGCCCTGTACCCTCAGCTCCCTTCTGTTGCTCCAAGCAGGAACCCCAGGTGCCGTTAGAAATCTCACAGGTATTTAGGGTGGGCTTTAAAAACCTCATTCCTGCAGTTACAGGTGTTTCTAAGGTACAAGTGATAAAGTGCATGTCTCCAACCCCAGGCAAAAAGAGAAAGCTGGAAAACATTCCTTAACCCCACAAGCCAGTAGACAAAAAAGCTGAAGGTTATTAACCTATTGACATTTTCTGTCAATATAATCCTGACCCAGGATTTTTGACAGGCACCACAACCTTCTCTTACCATCCATACCTTACATAGCATTAAGAGGCTCTACCTTCTACAGAGGGACCAGACCACAACTCCTTACGTTGTTCTTATTTTTACAAAATTAACTTACTCCTCATGTTATTTTTCAGAATATTCCTTGGACTCATAAAAACGTTCACCATTTCAGTCCTAACAAGGCCACCATTACACTTCTCTACTCAGCAAGATACACTACAGTGGTTAAAAAGTTATTTACTATAAAAACAACAAACTTCATTTTATTCCACTTACAGCTATGACACAGCACTGCTATCCCAGATGAAACACACATGTTTTCTGAGTACAGAATTAACTTTTCCACCATTTGAAACTAAAGGTACTAATTTTTTTCGACCTTATTGTGAACTTTTGCATTAAACTCAATCAATTTTTTCAAGAAAAAAACACTACCAGATTTAGACATATTTGCAGGTTACACACAGAGTGCACTTACAGCAACATTAAACAAACAAACCCTCTCTTAACAAAAAGAATTTACCCATCCTTCTCCTAGAGCAGAGATTTTTTTCCTGTTCTCCAGAAAAACAACAACATAGCTTACAAATTATAAGAAAAGCCAAACAAATAGCAATAAAAACAAAAATCCTTACCTAGAGAAGAAGCAGCAACTGTCGAGCACCAACCAGATCCACACTGAGTGACTACAAGCAAGCAGGTGGTATAAATATTCTAATAAAAGCCACAGGTGGGACCTATTGCATTAGGGTGGGTTCCTGTTTGCAGCATTAGCTGATGCACTCAACAGTGAGGCTCAACAATTAACATCATAAGAACAAAATCCTACTCCTTGTGCTCAAGATGTTAGCACCCAAAATTAGAGGTTCTAACTGGACCATGCCCCCATTGAACAGGGAATTGCAGTACTCCTAAATTTGTTTTGTATATGGGCAACACTAGTGCTGTGACAAACAGAGTGCAGGTGGCTCCAGCTGTTATGTCAGAGGTTATGTCCACAGCCAGCTGATGTTGCACCTTCACTGGGAGCTGCCAACACCTGAGAAAAAGGGCAGCCCTAAAGGCTTCAGTTCAACACCCCACATTTGCGCAAAACAGATTAAGATGAAGGAATATGAAAAAGGATGGTCAAAGCACAGGTAAGTGTTTCAGCACCAACCCCACCCCACCTGAGTGAACTCCTTAAGTGCAGTGGGCTGAAGAAAGTGGTCAAGACTGCAGATGTTGGTCCATGTAGTTAATGGCCTTGAACAGAAACTGAAGAGCTGAGACTCCTCATAGAAGTTTGCTACAGAACATCTCTGTATAAAGTCAAAAAATGAAGGCCAGTAAACAAGGCTTGATAAAAATGGGGGGTGAGGCACAAACCTCCTTCTGTGCAGCAAATGGCTCTGTCTGACATCCTCTACACTTGTGTTTCACCTGAAGTAGCTGGATTGCTCAAACTTCAGTGGAACTGCATTGAGTTGATAGAGTTTAAATCAACACTGAGGATACAGCAAAAGTTTATACTAATAGCACCATGTCAAACTTCCTCAGCTGATGACTGGTAATGCAGGGTTTATTGGGTTTCTGCACCTGCAGAGGAGGACATGCAGGTGATCTAGTTGCTGGCCGTGGCCAGAAAAGATCTCCTGATAGCCACAGATATGCTGAACATTTCTGAGACTTTGTTTATAGAAAACATGTCATGGGGCTTACTTTTTTCAACAGCATCAAGTGTGTACATAAACTCCTGACAAAAAATTCAGGATTCGTTTGGGCCACATGAAATACACCTTGTCCATTCTGTGAGGATTTCAGGCTATGTTTTTATTCCCTCAATACCACCAGTCTAAAATGTTAAAGCTTGTAGAGCGCGGCATAACAAAGCAGCCTGGACCCAAGAGCTCTGCCAAGCATGACATCAGATCTTCCGAAGAGTGAGGTTAGATAAAGCACCAGATACGCGGCAAATTCTTGATTGAAATAAAACACCGAACATTTCTCTTTGGCTGGCAACAGGTGAATTCACAGGATGAGTTTCCTTATCCACAGAAGTTTCTTTTATAGCAATTTCAAGGGTTTCCCTGCTTCCCAGGAAAGCTCTGTCTTGCAATATGTTTAAAATGTTATCAGCTTGGAAAAAAATAACACTGCATTAAACTGATGGGAAAGGAGCCCATTGGCTCTAAAGTTACCATCCCTGAGTCGGGCACTCGGTGCTGTTTGGGGCCTTTGTTCAGAGTCAATCAGCCGTCAAAAATCAGCCCTCCCGCTCACTGCCTGTGCAGGGCGGGATGACCAGGAGGGTTTCCCCCAGCCTGGTTTGGGTGCTAATTACCTGTTCAACCCCCTTGTAAATACCTGTCAGAGGAGGGAGAACTTAGCTCCTGGCTGTGAGGGAATTAGGGAGCAGGGGCAGCTGGATCTCACTGGGGTCTCCTCATGCCCAAAACACCACCACAAATAAAATGTTTACATTGAGGCCAGGACTCATTTCTTCCCCACAAGAACATAGCTCCTTCCTTCCTCCTCCCTCCCTCCGCTGACGATGATTTCATGCACACAGCAGCTAATATCCAAAAGGTGTTTTACAGATTCTAAACTTGAATGTGGAGGAACTGCCATCATATAATCCCAGTCCATATTAGTATCCTTGCAAAGCATAGAAACCACAGGTTGTTTTTACCAAGGACTCACATTCACCACATTGTTTAAAATAAAGAAGTCCTAAGCTTCACCTGTCTGAATAGGATGGGGAAGATGAGTGGGACTCCCTGGACCTGCAGAGCCACTGAAAGGGAAGTTTATTTCCCAAAGTAAATGTAATGCTCCAAAGGCCTTTGTTTCTCTGTTCCTAAAAAAAAAAAAAAAAAAAGAGAGAGATCCATTGAAAAAGATTAATGAAAAAAAAGTTTTCTGATAATCAATGGAAGTTTTTACTGTCACAGCAGGGAACGCCATGGGGGAGCGAGTGCCTGTGCCTGTCAGCAGCAAACACACAGGGTGGCTTGGCTGGGCTGTACTCCTCACCCCGACATCAAAATGAGCCGCCCATGGGCTGTTTCCCGGGAAATAGGTTTATTTTTCCATCAAAACAGCGCCCGGGGCGGTGGGGGCGGATGGTGGGAGGCTCAGCCGCAGCCCCCCCGGCCCGGGAGCGCAGATGGGTTCGGTCTGTATGTGGCACTGTGGTACCAGTGACCACTGCTGCGAGGCAAGGAGGAAAAAAGGAAGGATAAGGGGGAGTCTGGGGGGGAAAAGCTTAAAATTTTGCAAGAGCAAACAATCCTCCCGCGGACAGCGGTAAATAAAATAACAGCAGTGGGGTGATTTGCAACCATGTAACGGGCTTTTGTCTGGGCCCATTTCTCGCCGCCGGGAGGGTTTCTGTGTTCCCTCTCCGCAGGGTCCCGATGTTCCCCCTCCGGCTACAAAGGCCGGGAGCTGCAGCCCCTCCCCGCCGCTCCCCCCTCTCTGCCCACGCTGCCCCCCCAGCAGCCTGGGGGGCTACGGGGGTCGGGGGCTCTGCAATTTCGGGTTCTGTAGTGCCGGCGTAGGAATTGCCAGGCTTAAAAATAGCTTTTACTCATCTTTTTAACTCTTTTTTTTCTCCCGAGTTTACATTAAGCCTGTTGGACATTTTGTTCCCTGTAGGAAAGTTAAAGGTATTTATAAGTCTAATTAGAGGCATTTATAAGAGTGATTAGGGTGAAGCATCAGCTGTTGGCAGGATTCTGTGTGTGTGTGTGTCTGCGTGTCTGTGTGTTCACACATGGATGCAACACTACAGTTCACAATTTGTTCCTGTGCCTGAAAGCTGTGAAATGCCCTTAATTCCCCCAGCAGTGATGGCAGCAGTGGGCACTGGCTGGCTCCATCCACGGACTCAGCACCACACAGGATCACAGTTCTGGGGAGTGTTGTGATTCCATATCTTTGTGCAGTGATGTGAAAGCGAGTGGCTAAGCAATAAAAAAAATAAAATTTTAAAATGAAAAAAAAAAAGGAAGAAAAAGGCTATATGTGCTGAAAGCTGCTGTTAGGCTTGTAGGGATAGACACCAACATGGCCCCACTCCTGCCTTCCCATGGGCTGCCTTGCAATCTCTCATGTCACAGGTGCAAGGTCTTCTTTTACCTTTTTCCTTTGCTGCTGGGCATTAACTCTGCATCCTCACCCTCCATGGATGGGTCTCTTGGAGGAGGGGCTCCCACAGAATCTGCTTTGGGGAACAAAATCATCTGAAAGTGAACTCAAACCCCAGTGTGAGTTGTGGAGTGGGATGAGTGGCTGCCCCAGAGCAAGGGAAGCTGGAGACCAGCCGTGCTGCAGCCACTCCATTGAACACTCCCAGTGCTCAGCTCTGGTCCCTGAGCCGTGCCCCTGCCAGGGGGGCAGCTCCCACCCTGCACACACAACTGCTTCTCTGGGTCCCATTTGCCTGGCATGGCACAGTGGAGAGAGAACTGGTGGCAAGGAGGGAGGCTGATGCAGCAGAGAGTGCTTCCAAAATATCCAGCCTGTGAACCTCGGTGCTGCCAGCCTTGAGCCACTGTTGGGCAGGACCTGCCATCAGCGTGGGGCAGCCTCACAGGTTGCTTTGGATCCAGTGAGGACTCCCTCAAACACCTCAGCTCAGTGAGAGCAGCACCCAAAGAACCACAGCTCAACCACCAAGCTCGGTGCTGGGCTCCAGTGCTGGCACAAGCAAAGCTGCATCTGACGAGATTTTGAGCCACGTATAAGTGCTCACAGGTGCAGAACCTCAGCACTGTCCATCTCTTAGGACTCCTGGAACAAGTGTTTGTTTATTTGTGTCTCCCTTAAACCAGGGACAGCCTCACAGGGAGGGCTGGCTGCCTGCAGAGATACCTCAAGCTAGAGTTGCTTAAAGCATCTTGAGGCAACTCCTACGAGTTCAGGCCTTCCTCGACCGGGGATTTCTTTTTTCTAGTCATCATATAAACAGAATTAAAAGGTCAGTGCTGCCCCCACACGCTTACAAAAGCTTTTGGTTGGAATGGCTTGAGAAAGATACGGAGATATGTAGGGAACACTTTAATAATGTATTTGTTTTGCATAGCTGTGGTCTGTTCCCCTGTCACAAAACAAATAAATAAAAAAATCTTCCTTGATTTCTGCTTTTAAAAACGTAAAAGAAAAACATGCTCAGATATATCCGCATCAATTTCAGAGCTGTGTTTAAAGCAGTTTCTGCAAAAACAGTTTGTAGTACAGTTACACTGGGGATAGTTTATAGGGATGGTTTAGCTTGACTTTTTAATTTTTTTAGGGAGACATTAATAACATAATGGTCCCCAAAATCACCTACAAAACAATCTTCTTTTCACTTAGCCCCCTGGGTCTAGTCCATATAGTCAATATAATCCACACAGTGATTTTTCTGAGGGCAAACGTTTCCTCACTTTTTCATTTTTCTTCTGTCCATGTTTGTACAGCTACAGAAAGTCCCACACAAACTGAAGGTGAAACACAAAGCAGAGGAGTTACAATGAACTCACTTTACTCCAAGTAGTAACAAGTGACCATGTGAAGCGATGTACAAAATCAAGCTATTTTTCTTTCTCTACTCTTTTCAGCAACAGGGAGGTTAAGGTATCCCTCCTGGTAGGGGGTGAGACTCAAATGTCATGCTGAAGAAAGACGTTGTGTATGTCCCTTTAAAAACTTTGAATAGAAACTGGTTTAAATTTGAATCTAAAAAGATAAAGTGAGCTGGGTTCGATCTGGAACGGGATAAAATATTTCATGCTACGTCTCTCTCAGGAAAAAAAACTTTTTTTTTTTTGATCTAAATGTTGCTTTTGAAAATTTTCAGTGGGAAAATGTTAAAACACTGCTCGTGTCTGAAGCGACTGTTCGTGTCGCTTCAGAATTACAGCAGCAAGAGCCAGACCCTGCAAACAGGGTGGGGATTCAGTTTGGAAATCCCCAAGAGTTCTGGCTCAGCTTGGCCTTGGGCACAAAAAACAGGCACCACAGCCGATACATTTGTTTCGAAAAAGCAATGTTTGCCTAAGAACACCCCAGGTGTGTGGGTAGGAAGGTTCAGGCAGGACATGGGCTGGTGCAGACCACCAGTGCCCACCCAGCCTCAGTGGCAATGATGGGTTTCACCAGCTGAGTCTTCCCAAACAGCCCCAGAGGGTGTTCTGGAGTCCCCACGGGGCTTCAGCAGGTGGCAGCCCCAGTCAGGTCATTGCTGCTCTGACCCTGCACCAGGCCAGGTCTGTGGGCTGAGCTGACAGAAAGCCATTCCCTTGTTCTTTTGGATGGAGAGAGGGATTGGGAAGGTGCTGGGAGGGCTGAGGGGACAGGGAGGTGCAAGCAGTAGAAGATTGCAGATAGTCCCCATTACTGGACTCCCATGAAAGCTCAGCCTGGACAGAAGGAAGAAGCAAAGCTTCCCCTTGGTCTCTAACACTGACCGTGTCAATGGCTGGGCCCAATTTTTGTCACTGTACCCCTCAGAGGGTCTCAGTGTACAAAGTACCAGATAGGTATCTTCTTTGCACGTGAAACACTAAGTCTCATCTTTCAGGAGGATTTATTTATTTATTTATTTATTTTCCCACGCAAGAGAGTTCAGCTTTAAAATGAAGCCTACAATTTTTTTTCTCCAGTTCTCTGTAGATATTTTTTGCAGTCCACAAAGGAAACTTTGCCACAATAAATTTCATTCAATCTTCATTTTAGTCTTTGTTAGAGTCTCGTTTGAATATATCTACTAAACAGACCTGTCTTCTTGCCCAGACTTCTTTCAGCTTTAGCTGTCCTGCGTGTGAAATCTACCAACTGTAATTCGGGTACTTCAGGGCTTCAGCAGAAAAACAAAAATAAATCCAAGGCATTGAATTCAGAGAGTACTTAGACCAGCAGTGGGGCTAAAGAACATATTCACTTGGATGGAGGAACCACAAAACTTTTGATCCTGCTTTCCTAATTAGCCTGGTTACATGAGTTCAGGTACCGAAATCATAACTGAAAATATATAAATGTCATAAAACCACACAAAAATTACTACGAAAGTATTTTAATGTTTTCTGATTAGATATTCCATTTTTAGAAATATAACAAATACAAATGGCATCATTACTTTGTAAACATCTTCCCTTAAATCCTTTGAAATATAAATGCAGATTTTAAATAGAGTTACACAAAAATAAAATGGTGTAGAAAAAGAACAAATTGTTATGATGCATTTGAGAAATGTCCTGAAATTAATTTTAAAAGGACATGACTTTATGATAAAATATATCTGGAAGAACAGCATTTTTGGTTTGTTTAACAGTCCTCAAAATTTTCTATCAAGAAAGCTGGATGGGCACTCTCTGTACCATCCCTCATTATTTTCAATTATTAGTTTGTTTGCCATTAGGTAATAGAAGTGAAACTACTTTGACTTTGTTATAAATAGCCAGTGGGAGTTCTGAGAAAGGTATATTAAATACCAGAAGGAAAATGAGCAAGAAGATGTAAAATGGAGCCTGATCCTGCTAACCCTTGCTCTTCCAAGCAATCCTCTTTCTTTTCTACTTACTGTGCAGTGTAAGAACTTCAGGATTAAGTCAGATCTTGGAACCATAATACCATTTATTTGGAGAGGCAAACATGCCTTTTGCTCAACATAAATGTTTTCATTTAAAAGGAGGTTGTCAAGTCTGAAAGCGTATTAAATTCACGTTGATAAGAAACTTTTTGCACAGTTTCTCACAGGCCGGGGGACTGTGCAGAACTGAAGGGATGGGATGGATATCAGCATTCCAACACCCAGAGCAGCCCCAGAGCTGCCCTCCCCAGCCCCTGTCACCACATGCCCCAATGAGCAAACACCCCCTGCGCTCACATGCCTGGATGCACATGACAGACACAGATTCGGCTTTGCCAGAGACCCCTCGGGTGTTCAACACCTGCAGGAACTCCAGGGCCATCTCCCACTGCCATCCAGCACCCCAAGAACCCATCTGGCCCCCATGCAGCCCCTTCACCACCACAGTCGCTTCTGCTCCGAGTCAGCAGCGGGAAAAAGCTCCTGGAATTCCAGTATCGCATCCCCGTCACGAGGCTGGTGGGGTGCTGACAGCTCAGCAGCACGTTACGCTTGCTTGGGATGGGAAAGAGCAGTTCGGGAAAAAAGCAGCAGACACCACACAGAAACAGTGCCATGCACTGAAAGTTGATGTTAAGTCATCCATCACCGACCTCCACTTGAAAACAAGCGTGCCAGCAGCGGTACAAGCACACACACGTGTGTGCACACAGATGCTCACAACTGACTGTTTCATTTTATGCAGGTTTTTTTTCCTCTTGAATTATCTCCTACAGATAGGAAAGACAGAACAGAACGTGATTTACTGTTCACAACATTTTTCAACATTACAAAAGTCGCCACCAAAAAAAAAAAAATCATAGCAACCTGTAACCCCTTTCTTACATGTATTAGCAAACAGCTAATTCTGAATTTTTGCTTGCAATACTCCGGTCTGAGTTTTGTTAACATTTTTGAAACCCGCATCAGAAGCTTAATCAGAAACAGTCAAAGCATCCTTTTAGAGCATTCTTAATTAAATAGCATCATACGTAGTCCCTGTAAAGGACTAAAAATATTCTGCTGTGATTAGGTTTTTTGTTTTTACATTTCATCCAGGTCAGGAGTGCTGCAAAATAGCTCAGCAGTTGCCATCCTTATAATAGTTTGGATTCAGCTAATGGATGAATATCACTGACTCATACATTCTTTTTCAAAGAAAAGTGGGTTGAGCTATTAAAGAACCAAAAAACAAGTAATTTTAACCCCCAAACTAGTTAGACTTCTCTTAAAAGAGCACTAAGGTATATTTTTTCTCAGTTCAATATGAATCCGTTCCTTTTCCCCAATTTCAGTTGGTTAGGTATGAAAGTCTCAGGACTTACTCAAGAGTTTTCAGTGTCTCAAGTGTAAGAAGAGAGTTGTGTTACTCATGTTTACCTCTGTCAAACAGCAGTTGGAATATAACCCTCCTGGGCAGAACACTGTGAACACATTAAAGCAGTAAGTGATTCCTGGGAAATTCATAAAATGTCCTTTTCTAATAACTCAAGGTATTTTTGTGGAGGCAGATTATTTACTATTTTTAGCTTTTCCCAGTGTCTAGCTTGTCTAATTGCTCCTTGTGTGAGTGCTCTGGCCCCGGGGCTATTTTTCAGCTCTAATTGCAAAGGAAAGGATTACATGGCTTTGCTTGTGCTGGAGATGGGGCTCAAACCCTCAGAAAAACCTCCCTCTGCTGATTTCATATTGACCCAGCACATTCACTCAATTTGCTGGTCTCATCTATAACTTCAAGCCTGCTGACAACATGACCACAGGTAGGTGGGTACCTGTTGTGTGCTGCCAGCTCTCAGAGGAGCAAATCAGTCTGACCAGTGCTGGACTTTTCCAGCTGGGGGTTCCCTCATTTACTTATACAGTACAGCAATTGCCAGAGATGTTACCTTTGCAATTTTCTTTGAAAAGTCACGGAGAGATTGCTATAAAATGTTCCTTGTTGCAATTCTAGCTGAAAATCCAGGAAACAGAATAATGAGATTAGGATCCACATTGGAAATGGGCACTGAGCAGACAATTTTTATTATAAAGCTATCCACTTGCCTGCCTACCTACCTAAGTTTGGGGAAGGAAAATCAAAGTGCCAAATTACTTTGACTTTGTTAAAAATGCCAAAATGCCACATTAAGAACTACCTCAACTGTACCACCTGAACTTTTGGAAGATATGCCCAGGTTCAGTTAACACTATTTTGTGCATGCATGCGAGGGCTCTTCAGGGTGTTTTCATCTCACCCCACTGGGTAACTTTACTAAGCAGCAGCCTGGCAGAAGCACCTCTCATTTCACAGCTTAAAACTTGGGCAACTCACAGCACAGCTCCTCCAAGAGAGCAGAGAGATGGATCTCCTCTAGGAAGGCGGAAACTCTCAAATCTGCAGTTTTGCCTTGTCTACATAAAGCGTTCTTGCAGTTTGGCCCAAGCCTCAATTTGCCATTAAAGTAGCCCTTGTCTATACAAATGTTAGGAGACATCCAAGCACCGTCACAGCCTGGTACATCACTGTGAAAAAGCAGTCACTGTCATCTCCTGCAAGGGTACAGCAGTCCTCCAGAGCAGCATCTATCTGAAAATAATTTTATTTTCCTGTGATAATACAAACATTAGCACAAAGGCCTGGTCTATAAAAGCAGTTGTGCAACATGCAATATTTTCAAATCCTGGTCTGAAATGTCCAACAGGCAGTTGGAGAGTCCAAGGCTGAGATCCAAAAGCACCGATGTATCCACAGCTATGCGAATATTAGGAACTACTGATGTCTCAACACATGTAACATCTTACATTATATTTAGCAGACTCCATTTAAATTCACATGCCTACAAGCTATAAATATTTACAAGAACTTGTGAAAAAAACAGTACAGATTAAGCCAAATAATTTTTCAGCTGTTACTGATTTGAGTTTAGTCAGGGTTTTTACCTCTTGGGAGATAGAGGTTCCTGAATATTCCAACAGGCTCTAAATCAGTAAGAACATCTGAGACACTGTCCTCCTGCATGCCCAGATACCCATGGGTTTGCTCCATGTCTCCTGCTTGCTCTGCAGCCCATGTGATGCTTTGTTTACTCACTGCACAAGCAGATACGTGCAACAGCCATTCCCCGGGAGAATGACTTGTCTCTGAGTCCACGGTTTTCTTGCGCTGGAGTCTGCAAACACTGGGCAGCTGATGTGTTCCCCTCCTCCCCGCTCAGCTACCCTCTGTGTTTTGGGTTCAGAGTGAAACTGTCCCAGACTCAGGGACCTCGGGAGAGCAGGACTTGGGAAACACGAGGAGAGACACTGAGGGCACGAGCGTATTATCAGAAAGAATTTGAGTGCTCCCAGCAGCTCAGCAGCAAATTAGAAAGTTTTGGCTCCCAAGAATGAGTTGTGTTGTTTGTTCCTGCATACTGCAGCTGCTCGTCCCTCTCCCTCCCCACCCCCCTCCTTTGGGTGGTTTATTACACACAAGCTACTAATGAATGGGAGCCGCTGTTTTACAGTACACCACACTTACAGGACTTATCTCTAGGCCTACCACAGATTTGACTGATCAACAGCAGGGCACCACCATCATAATTCTTCCTAGAAACAGGAGGATAAAAAGGGGTTTGTTGGAGGTTGGCTGTGTCTGCAGAGAATCCTGCCTGCAGGGCCTGCTGATGCCATCGCTAGCTGCTATGGTCTTTGGCCTAATAAGGTACAGAAACAAAGATTGTTCACTTGTTCAAGAATACTAAAGTACCCAAGTGACGGAAAGTGGAGGCAGCAGGGCACACATCCAAGTGGGATTAAGGCCACAAGTGCAACGTTACAGGGCTGACTGGGTGGCAGAGGGAATATCTGCCTCTGAAAAAAAAAAATCCAGTTCAAACATAATTTATAACATGTCACTCACAGTCAGAGGTGGCTGTCATTAAGAGTTAAATGTTGCATTGTGTTCAACTTATTCCGATAAGAATTCTCTAATCTGCTTATATGTTATCATAACTCACGAATAACTGGAGCGTGGGCATGGGGAGGGGGGGAGGCTGTCTGGGAAAGGATGGGACCCAGGCTGGGAGGCAGAAGTGCTGGAGCAGAGCTGGACTGCTGGGACCTCAGTGTAGAGTACTCACAGTCTCCAAGGACTCTGCAGTGAGTCTTAAAGCCTGCCAAGCCCATAATACTTGTCAAAGTCCAGACTCTACTTGGACATATGTACCTTTTTTTAGTTTTATGCACTTCTCCCAGATAGGGAGCCAGGCAGTAACACCTAGAGGATCTAAAATGGTGCATTCAGCCTCTGTTCAGCTGGTCTGTACAGTAGGGCTGTCTGTGGAGGATGAATTCCCCATAGCTGGAAGGCTTAAGAGGTGGCATTGAAGGAGAAAAAAATGGCCAGTGTCGTAGCCAAGTAAAAAGCCCTAAGTTAATACTGCTCACTGGAAATGGGACCAGGAACCCAACAGAACAGCAGTGAAGCAGCTTCTTTGGGGACAATATTAAATGCTGCTGACTGGCTTGGCAGTTTGGAAGCAGTAGGATTGTTTTCTCTGGCTTAGGGAAACCCAGCAACAGACCCCACTGAAGTTCAAGGAGCTAATTCAGGCCCAATCCTACTAAACTTTACAGGCTTACTAGGAAAACTTTTCCCTACATTTTTTCCCTACCTCATTTTAGGTAGAGAGAGAAAAACCTGTGTGGAATAAGAAGAATTAGAGTCATAGGATCCTGTCCATTCTTACCAGTCTCTCAATAGCAGCAGATAGCAATTACCCACTGTAATTCCCAGTTAGAAGTGTTTCTCTAGTGCAACTCGTTCAGAAAGCAGTAGTCTGTTTACTCACTGGCTTGGGCTACCTGGATCACATTACACCTGCTGGGGCTGCGAGTAATGCTGGAGGTTCATTTTAAACTGGGACTGTTGCTTTCATAAAGCCTTTAATGTCATAGGCTCTGGCTGTGTTCGAGATCTCACTCATCAAGCCAAGTCTTAAGGAGTTTGGGCTGAGACATCCCAGTCCCCCATTCCTCTGTCACTCAAGTCAAAGATCTCAGCTTTTCTGCGGTAGTTCAGTACCTGCTCTTCACGCCAAAACAGCCATCCCTCGACTTTACACAGTCACTGATATAACCTTCTCTTGGCTTTTCCAACTGCATTTTTTAGTTACAGACACCAGGGCCTTGTGTCGTATCTGGCCCTGACTGCTCTGCCAGGTGCCGGAGGATGAGCTACAAATGTGAGGGTACAGTGAGTCTGGAAGGAAATATTACTCACTAATAGCCCCAGGGGAGCAGTGAGCAGTCTCTGCACAGCTTTACCCTGGATGGGAACAAGATAGAGGTCACTGGAGTACCAGTGATGGAAGGGCTTCAAGAGTTTCCATGCCCCCAAACCCTGGATTGCCAGTTTGCTCTTGGTGCCTCTCCATAGCTTTCAAATTTAGTCCAGTCAAGGGAGTAGGAACTGAATGTCTTCCCTGCTTCCCTGAAAC
The DNA here is from genome assembly GCF_001604755.1 of Lepidothrix coronata. NCBI lineage: Eukaryota > Metazoa > Chordata > Aves > Passeriformes > Pipridae > Lepidothrix > Lepidothrix coronata. Next base: position 1,469,236 of record NW_016690209.1, on the reverse strand, counting down.
ATCATTTTGGTATGTCATCTGTACCTGGCCTGACAAAAGACCAAGGGTCTTCAATTTTCCATGTTATAGAAACACTGTAGCAAGTATCCAGTTTTCTGAGTACCAATCTGAAATACAAACATCTTACCTGCTACCACAGTGCTGTCTTCACACGTGCTTGAAAGCTGACAGGTTAATCACAGTGAGCTCTTGGTGTCCAGAGGTGGCTGCTTCGTGTATGCCCATGGGATGCTGCAGGACACTGGAGCAGGGATGTGGAGGCTACAGGGGCTGCACAGTGTGTGTGCAGACACCACATAATGCCAGAGTGCATTTAAGTTTGTAGTCTCTACAAATCTAAGGAGCTGATAACTTCAAACCTCTGTCCTTTCAGAGAGCAGACACTTCACTGTAGCCACCTCTCCCCGCGGTGAAACAGCGGATGGACAAGATGGGAGCTGCATCCTCCCATTCCTCCCATCCAGCCACAGCAGCATCTGGAGCACACCTACACGTGGGAGGTGGACACACAGAAATGTATCTGAGGGTGGCTGTCCCCACGGGGGGATGTGTTTGGCCCTTGTGCAGCCTTAAAGGTGTGCATGTTCAAATACATTTGTCTGGATGCAAGTTATGGTAAACAAGCAAAAAAAAAAAAGTTTAAACACAGATGTAACTGGTGTGTGAAGACATGTTTCACCCGGCTCTGACCCTCTGAGTAGAGGCGGGTAGCAGATTAACTATGCAGCTCAGAGACCGTAAAGGCTTGCAGAGGAACAATTAGGCTAGAATTTGCATTTCATGAAATTGAACCTTTTATAAAACTTACAACACATCTAATGACAAAGATTTCTTCAAATAAGTATTTCCCTCTGATCTTTGTCACGTGGGGTTTGTAGCATCTTGCCAGTGTGTGAGAACCTAAAAATGTAAGAGAATATTTCAGAGAAAAATGAAGCTCACTGGTTTATCTTTACCATCTGTGTGGACTGTAAACAGAGAGAATAAATAAATAAATACTAAAAAATACATTTGTTTTAAATAAATGTGAACAAAGGGTTTGACACATTTGCAGTATGTAATACTGCTTTTAAAACATGTTTTTAACCACCTCACACGTTCAATTAAATACAGAAAACTCTCCAGGTTATATTTGCATTCTGGAAGAGCAGCTACAAAAGAAAGTGTAAGTGCAGCAAATCATTCTGAAAACAAACTGATTTGAAGATAGTATGAGTTCTCCTTGAAAAGCTGCAGCACCACTGACTTGTAATATTACTTGAAAAAGCTGCAAGTATCTTATTTTTCCTCATAAAAAAGACCCACTTTGGGAAGGACAGACTGACAGTTTGGTCTACACTCCAAGAAACTATGAGAAAAAAATCACTTCTAGCAGTATATTTTCAGTTAGGTCTCTTCTTTTCTCCAATATTCAGGGAAATTTCTAATGCAGTTAAAAGTCTTTACTTAAAAAAAAAAAAAGGCAGCAATAAATGATGGAACAAAACTGAATCCCTTTTCCAGGCAGTGACACTGCCACTTTAATAGTTTCCCACTGTACTTGGGGTTAGCTGCCAGAGAAGCCTTGTTCAGCCTATTTGGGGCCCCCATGAAATGCTGCAAGCGTTACTGAAATGAGCACTTGTCTTTTGTTGAGCTGCATGCTAGCACCATACAGTGCTGAGCTGATAAATCCACTTTTTCTAACACAAGCATTTTTCAAACAAAACTACCATGAGACTGATGAGTAATGCCAGCTTGCCAAAAAAAAAAAAAANAAAAAAAAAAGGCACACACCCCTCGCAGCCGCTGCTGACACTGACAGCTGTTAAATTCACATATTCACAAAATGAGATGAGTTACATAACTGGAAATTACAAGAGCAACTCACCAGTGAGAGGAACTGCTAAGCAAGGCATCGCTGGGGCTCAGGAAGGAATAGATCACACATTTCAATGTGTGCTGGCCCACTAATGACCACGACAAAGCTGAGCGCTGCCTGGAGCACACAAAGGTTACCGGGCACTCCACACCGCGCATCATCAGGCTGTTTGTAGTTTGTTCAGGGTTGGGGTTTTTATTCTGCAAAGTGAGGATGCATGTGGAAAAAAAAAATATACCAGTGCTGCTATGTGTGTTACAAACACAAGAGTAGTTTAAAAGCCCAAATGTCACTTTATGCAAGGCATGACACAAAAGCCTGACTCTAAAAGGCTTATCAGCAAGTCTTCAGCAGCTAAAAGACAGCAGTGGAGAAGGTGAAGTGTTGGGTAGAGTTAGGTTTGACAAAACCTAGGTGGGTTTTAATTTGCATCAAATCTTTCAGGGATATAAAAGCACTTTGCAAAGTTATTATTATTATTCTTATTTTATGCTGAGCTCAGGAGATGGTCTGTACTCTGCTGATGCAGGGCAGGAAGGCAGTGACAGAACGTCACCCCACCACCAGATCACCTGCCTTTATTTCAGTATCTATTTCTAGATTGGCTTGAAAAACTTTGACAAAAGCATCTGATTCTGGAAGAGCCGTGGGGCAGATGATGGAGGAAAGGCATCATTAAGGGCTCCTGAGAAATGACAGGCTGTGGAGCTGGTGTAACAGTGCAGAAGGAGCAGGGAGGGAAGATGGCAATGTTTGCAGAAGCTGCCAGACCCCCACGTGTTGCTGAGATTGCCAGAAATGGGGTTCTGAAGAGGGCTGATCTGGACATAAATCAAAGCACAAAACAATGCACGTCTGTATGAATAGCAACAAAAAAAATCCTGTAATTAAACGACCAGTAACCTCAAGCTAAATTTTTTACATCCAAAATAATCTATGCTTCCATTTCGTCTGCTCATGGCTGAATTCATTCTTGTTATATAGTAAGAGGTTTTGGGTGGTTTTTTTTATAAAAAGGATTCAACCTGGTAGAAAAACAGCATATAAAAGCTTTTTTATAGGCAAATTTATCAAATAAGAACTGAACATGAAATTACTAAACAAATGCATAAAGTTCCATGTGCTTTATCATGTTACCTGTAGTAAACTAGGTTAATGCAAAATCAAGATGCACTGACAAATCATGGGGAAAAAAGAAGAAACACAGAAATGAGTGTTTTGAGAGTGATGTCACCTAAGCAGGGGTGTAGGTACAGTCTGCTGCGTAGGAGAGCAGTGAAAGCATAAACAGAATACTAGATGTGCATTAAGCCACAAACAGAAATAGCTGTGAACAATGGCAAAGTCTGGTTGCTCTTGGAACCTTAATGTGAGGAAACATCCTTATAAAAGATGAGACAATAGCAGGTCTATAAATGGCAGTCCTGTAGGCAGGGAAGGATTAAGAACTTCCTATAGATCCTAAGGTATCAACATATATTGTAACCCTTTCACAAACGCTTCTGCAAGTGCTTCTCTGACTTAGTCCACCCAGAATAGGAAAAAGCATCAGAATTAGTTTGGCTTTTCCTCTGGATACCAGCCACACACACCCAAGGCAGAGAGGAAGAAGTAAAAGGAGAAGGAAGTGCAGCATTTGTTCAGGATGTTTTGCCAGCACACCTGTAAGTCCCAGCGTTCCCTTGCTCTCCCTGCTTCCTCCAGAACACACAGGCCTTTTTCCAACCCTGATCTGGGCCATGGCAACGTGCTTCTTTCTACAGCAGTGCTTCTCCATCTCTGTGAAGTGCTGGGAAACGGGGAGTTTAGACACCAGCAAACACAAACCAGTCCAAGGCTTCAACGTCCATTTATTACTTCTATTTTCTTTGTTTTATTTTGAAGTCAATTTTTTTTGTTGCTGTTTTGTTTACTTGCAGGGGTAATAAAATGCATTAATTTAATTGGGCATGCATTTAATCTGGAAACATTAACAAAATGCCTTCTAATGCCTCATGGCCCATGGGCTGAGATCTGTTCCTGTACAGCAAATATCCTCTGAGCTTTCAGGCTAGTACATTACTCTCTGATCACAGATTCTCTTGCAAATTGTCACATATTCTTCTCATAAAAATTTTAATAGAAGACTATGAGCTATGATTACTATTTAATACAATTTCACAGACCACCCGCAGCAAACTTGCCAAGGCCTCATGGATTACCAGTGATCCATAGGATAGGGGCTGGGAACCACCACAGAGTTTGGTAATTCTGACTGTTTATCTCTAGCACTGCCTTAAGCCCATTCATATACATCACTCCACTGAAACTAAACTAGCCTGCTCTTCAGAAAGTATTCCAAGGAATCAAATGAAGCTGAGTGAGCACTTCACTGCGCTGACGTGGAAGAGGAAGAACAATTGCCCCACTGCAACTACTGCTACCACCCCTGGATGTGGATGAACAGCTGAACACTGTGAAGAGATACAAAACATGCAAGTCCAGGACCTCTTTCAAGTGATGTTTGTAGATTTGCAGATGATAATAAATTCCATAGGACCTACAAAAAGTCAGCACTGAAGAATCACAGCAAGTCCAAGCTCTTGAGGTCTCCTCATTGTCGCCTCTGCCAACAGTTCCTCATTCCAAGACAGATGCTTTGGGGCAAATTTGGGGTAATTTTCATTCAAAATTCCAGTGGAATAGTTGTATCATCTGTTTTAGAAGTGATCCTCTGTTTGTCAGGTAGAACTTGGTCACTGAATGTTGACATTACAAAGACGGTATATTTAAAAAAAATCTGTTAAAAATTCTGCAGATACTTTTTGAAATACTGAAGATTCATCTTCCAGCTATTCACAGTCTTATTTTTAAATGTTTTTTTCTTAAAAACAAGAAAATGTGCTGTTCCTTACTGAGGGCCGTAGGCTCCATCATGCCAATCTCAGTCACACAAGGCACTCCCCTGAATCAACACGCTTCCTAATGGCAATAAATTGTTTTCAACAGAGCTCTGTTAAAAACCACTGACAACACAAAACTATGATTAGCATTCAGGGTAGAATTAAATAGTGTCACCATTGATATCTGCATGTGCAGGTGTTGGTCCTAAATTGTTTTATGGCACAATTCAGCCCCTATTCTTATTCCTCTTAATCTTCAAACAACCGCACTGGAGCAGATTACGCCAACCTTATGAGAGGTAGGACCTTGGCCAACAGACATCCATGGATTTGGAGGGATCTTCTGCAGAGCAAGGTGTTAATTGCAAGTAAATGTCAGATACTCTTGCTGTTGTAAAATGTGGGACTTCTCAGCAGTACAATGATATTTAACCCATAGTGCAGATGCTCTTCCTGAACTGTGTTTCATAGACCCATCTGTGCAGCCCCTCCAACCATGGGGGAACTGCTCAAAAGGGAAGTGACTGGAAGAGGGACATCAGAGCCAGGCCCTCTCCTGCGAGGCACAAGAAGTGTTTGGGCAAGATTCTTACTGGGATAAGTTCACACAACTTTTCTAAGACTGGGAACAAATACTGAAACAATTTTCTTCCTTCAGAGCAGTTTTAAAGTCACTTAAATTTTGAGAGCACTTTCCAACTGGGAGACTGCTCCTCAGTGTAGTTCCACTTACTCATATGGTGACCAGCAACTACTCACGTGAGCAATGTGTGAGGGTTTGTAGGAGTGGGAACAAAACACAAGAGCAAATCCACTTGCTCAGAAGGGCAAGCTTCTAGATTTGATAAAAAAATCAGAGGTCTGCAAAAGCTTCTCCCTCCCCCAGATAGTTTATTGCTTAAAATCCTAGAGGAAAAAATATCACATTCTCTATAAATATGATCTTAGCATGATCAATTTTTTTTCCTACGAAATTACATAATCAAATTTGTGGCTTGTCTATTTGTATTGCAAACCTGTAAAGGAAAGCTCTGTGAAACTCTCACACTTTCATTCCACACTATATTCTGGAGGTTACTTAATTTCCTATTTTAAAAATAAAATTACTTGGATTAAGAGACTTTTGAATCTTAAAAGAATGCACGTATTAGGGAAATTACTACCAGAAATAAATAACCCACTTTATTAAGCAGTCTCCTAGTTTTTATAATATTAAGGAAAAACCCCATACTTTATAGACATCTAATTTAACACACATCAGTCAGTTTCGTTTGCAAGCTCAAAATCCAGAGGTAAATAAAATATTCATTTGTTTTGGAATATGTAAAGTATTAATTTTTCATATATTAATGCACTGAAGTACTTGATACAATATTGTTAGGGAAGGATAAAATAGTTTCCAGAGGGGTTTACTTAAGGAATGGTTACTGCAAATAAAAACTTTCAACTAACAAGGATTCTTAAAATAGTTTTTTAATATGCTTTTAATGACCTCTACTCCTCATACCTACCTCCTTGCTTCCCAAACTGTTTGTACTGTCCCCAATAACACTCAGTGGAAAGCTGTCGTTCCTGGCTAAATCCTTACTTAGGTTGGATGCTATGCCTCCGTTAGACAGGGTCACAAGGTCACAATCGATTTTGGAGGCCACCTGGAGAGTCCAGGCCGTGAACTGACTCAAAAAATTTATATCAGAGCTGGAATGGTCCACCTCCCAGGGCTCAGCCTGTGCTAACACCCCAACCGCAGGATGGAGCCTGCCAGGCCCAGCTCAGAGAGAGGCCAGAGTTGTTGACCCCGTTAGCTGACCTCTTCAAACTTCAGGAGAATTTTTCTGGCAGTTACCACGGTGACTGGGCACTCCAAGCTTATCCTTCTTACTGAAAAAAAAAAAAATTAAGAAGAAAAAAAATGTTAAAATCTACCTCGTAGGGATATCTCTCAAGAATCACATACGTAAATGTTTTAATTGTTTGCTTCTCTCCTTGGGCTGCTCTGGCTCTAACTGGTATATCTGATGTGAACACCAAGAAAGCAGTTTGGCTAAAAACATTTCAACTTCTGAAAAAATAATGCTCAGTGGATTTAACGAGTAGCATTTCTAGTATCTGCCAGTGATCGCAAATGACACACTAAGAGGTTTATTGTCAAATAATATTTATTTTTCTTTCTGCATCTTTCTCCAAATTACTGCCATTCCTTATTGAATTGAGAACAAACTGAGAAAAGGCTCAGGGAGAGGATTCTACGCTGCATTTGTCTTTTTTCCTCTTGAAAACTATCTGCCTGATGAAACATTAAGTATGCAGCAATATATTGCTTTGGGCTCTTAAGAAGAGACTGCATAACCTATTTAATGTACCATGAAATATTATTTAAGAGGAAAAAGCAAAAAAACCCCAAAAGTTGTCAGACATCATTACTGTTGTTTTTTTCAGGCACTTTGAACACTAATCATTTCACACATAAGATTTAGCAGGTAAGCACGGTCTCGTGATGCTGACAGAAAACACTTGAAACACATCAAGGGATCACAGAGCACACTAAGTAAACAAGAAAACAAAGTGCACTCTTCATTTCTAAAACAATAAGGGGAAAACTGGTGCTTCTTAATTTCATAGCAATCATGTATTATATACAAAGCTTTTATGTAAATTTTCTTCATGCTTCTATACTTGAAATAGCATCTCGCAAGAGGGAGCACTGAAGAGTACACTGCATTATAGCTGGAAAAATCCTACTTAAGGGCTCCTGATGGCAAACTGTCAATCAGTATTTCCCATTTGTTATGAACTGCTCATTTCTGGAGTACAGCTAAACAGAGATTTAATGATTGAAACTTTAATGGCATTTTGTCTCACACATGGTTCTGACGTATCTTCTGTTGTTCGAAGGGTTAAATATGAATATTCAAACTGTTGCTCAGCCACTGCTCTGCTCCTCCTGGGCTTTTCCACTGGCGGTGCTGAGATGGCAGAGGGGACCGAGCTGCTGAGTTGCCTCTCATGGGAGGAGATCACGCAGACCCTGTGGGTGAAAAAATAAAGCAAGAGATTTGGGTATGAAAAGCAAAAAAGCACATTACTGATCTTTTGTTCCAGATTTATTTTTCATTTCTGCTGGAAGGATGAGAAAAATTCAGTCCAGCATATGTATGTTAACTAACATTAAAAAAAAAAGTGAATACAGACACAGTACAGGACTCTTTCTCCTTTCAAGACTGGTTCAATTACTTTGAAATATCATATGCCTCGATGCTAAATAGATACATAGATGCACGATAATATTATTTAGCAATTTTGAATTAAACATGAAAACAATTTAAACTAAAAACACTTAAAGATTGTTTTCCTATTATTAAGGATGTGTTAGAAAAGGGCTAAGCCTCTCATTAGGAGATGAATTTTTTCATTTGTGTTTTTGTTACGGCTATACGAGATGGTTTTATGTTTTCCCTTTTTTACTCTGCATGAAATAATGTAAATCGAAACAATCAGGTGACTGATTAATAGCCTAGTGGGGAGAAAAGATCTGTTTGTTGCATTTTATTTTATTTTTTGCATTCTTTTTGAACAACACTGTAGATATAAGCATGTGCCTTTCAATTAGATACCATGATTTATGAAGTCATGCTCAGGGCTAGCCAGGTTGTTGACTCAGATCAGAGCTATGATGCCAGCTCATTCCCTGGTGACAAACACTGACTGTCCTTCCCGCAGCCAGGCACCCCTGGCAGCCTTATGAAAAGACCTTGTGGTTGGCAGAGCACTGAGCAGGAAATGAGGTCCTCTCCGGTTTGGGACAGAGATGACTGGAGTTACAGAAAGCTGTAAAGCAAAATCAGCGTCTCCTGAGTCACAGACTTTAAGCTCTAGTGGACCCCACAGTTCCCAGTGTGACCTGGCCCACCAGCACTGCATCGCCAGCACACCCCCCAGCCTCCCACTGATTTCCCAGGGGAGCACTCTGCAAACTGCAAGTCCATCATGAGATGGGACCAATTTCATGTGGGAGAGGGGGAGACAGAGCACTACACCCCAACCAGGTTCTGGTGCTCAGCACCCTCCTCAGGGGACACTTTTCTCCCTCATCTCCACTAGAGAATTTTTGGCACATTTCAAGATGCTTTTCTAACAATATCACAAGGCTTTTATCTTGGCCTATAGCTTAGGGATCTTTTGTGTGGCCTACACTCTTCTAGGAATTGCACATATAAATCACTGGAAAGCAGGAAATCCTTAAGACCTAGTGGGAAGCTGTATACTATGTTTGCTTCTTAGCATAGACAGCTGCAGACCACAGAGCATCTTACCATATAGGTACTACAGCAACCCAGACACCTGGACTCAAAATGGGGGAACTCAGCCCCCTGTTTCAAAGATCTCTGAGTCATAAGGGAGCTTCTGGAAAGGGGTTGGAAACTCTTACTGAATTCATGGGGTAGAACTCCCTGATGTTCTCTGTGTAACACTTTCAGTCCGAATTCCCTCAATGCAATTGAAACAATAATATTTAGACCATTTGGGGATGAGATTATTGCTTTAATAAATTGGGGTTTTATTGGTTCATTGTGGCAAATAAGCCCCCGATTGATTTTGCTCCTAATCAGCATGGAGAATGCATTCCGCTGTAATTAAATCCCGTGTAACTGGGCACTCTGTGTTCACTTGTCTCTTCGCTTGCAGTGGCATGAGATACAGCACATCAAACGCTATACTCTACACGATAGGCACCCTGCCAGCCCGGGGAACGATGATGCTGGCCCGCCTTTAGTGTGCTTACAAATGAGTATAGCTGGAGCACGTACGGAGCAGCGGGTATCGCTTGGGATACGCAGAAAGTTATTAGAGGAGGAAGATGGCCAGGGATAAGGTCTTTTCTCTCGAGGAAGGTTTGAACCCTCTCTCTGAAAAGGCTGCGAGAGACGGCCCCCCTCCCCTTCCCGCAGGTCCCCAGAGCCCCCGCCGCGACTCCTCCGCCGCCGCCCGCGGGGCTCCGGCCGGGGCGCCCGGGGCAGCGGGGTCCCCTCCGCCGGCGGGAGCGCGGCCGGGCTGCCAGGCGGGCAGTTTTGAAGAGTCGATCTTCATAATACAAATCCCCCGGCTTCGCCTCCCCGCCAGCGGCGCGAGCCAGCTTTTTAATTGAATCCCGGGGATTTGGCCGCGGCCGAAAGCCCCGGTTCGGGCCCCAGCGCAGTGGGTCCCCCCTCCCGAGAGCGGGACCGTCTCTCGAGGGCTGATCTCTCGCCTCTAAAACCCAGAGAAGGGCGGGCTCCGGGGGCCTGGTTGAGCCCCCCGCCCCGGGCCCCCGGGAGACAGAGCGCGGGCTCGGCGCACCCCGGGGCTGGGGGCGGCGGGGGGGCCGGGGGGCAGCTGGCAGGGCCGCGGCTGCTCCCGCCTCTCGCCCGGGCAGCGCTTTAGGGGGGGCTCAGGCCGGATCCTGCCCATTCTATACGTTAATGCTCTTTTCTCTCCGGCTGCAGGGAAGCAGGCCAGCGGATAATTACCCCTCACTGCAATCCGCAGAGCTGGCCTAATCCGAAAGCTCAAGTGCCCGTAAGTAAAACTTCAGGAAAAGTTATTGAAACTGACAAATACAGGGTGACAAATAATCAATAAAAGCCCAGTGCCACATCCTTTATTGTTTCCAGGCACTAACAGCAAGTAATGAAACCTCGGCGAGGACAGGGGAGGGAGCAGCAGGGACCGGGCGCTGGGCTGGCTCCTGGAAAGCCCCCACTGTAAGAAGCCCAGGGAAGGACCTGGCAGCAGAAGGGGGACGATCCCGTCCCCCTGGGAGAGAGGAAAATGTCAACCACCCCCCTCGACACCCCTCTCTCCCCCAGGTCCTCCCTGCTGCCCGGTGGCGGGGCCGGGGCGCTCCAGGCTGGGCGAGCCCGGGAGGCGCCTGTCCGGCCGGGAGCTGCTGCCCGGACCCGCGCGCAGGGACGTCCCGGAGCCCGGTGCCACTCGGCAGCCTCGGGCCACGCACCTATTTCACGCACCCGCACAAAACCCCAGGCCCTGTAATCTGAGTTCTGAAATATATAACACCCCTGGACACCCAACGCGCTGCTTCTCATTAGCATCTCGGCCCTGGATTTTCCACGCCGCAGTTTCTAAAGTTTCAGCGAAGGACGCTGGGCTAGATAAATCCGTGCTGTCGTTTCTCTCCCTTTCTGTCTCTCCGAATTAAGTTCTGATCTATCAGTTTAAACACTGGCCAGAAAGTTGATTCACTTTCTGTTAGGATTTCGGGTTAAACCGGGGGCTCCTCCAGTGTCTTTAAGCTTTTGAGCTGTGTAAATGAACTGCAGTGTCACATAATCGATGGGGAAAACTCAGCTGTCACAGATACGAAAGCAGCCTTCTGCCACAGCAATAACGTGATTTGGCATTTCAAAGTTTGGAAACGTGCTGTCTGCGCGTCCGGGGCTCGAGGAGGAAGAACTGAGCAGAAGAACGGGGGCGAAGCTCCGGGGCAGGCGGGGGGACAACCCCCAGCCCCGGTGGCCCACAAGCCCGGCAGCCCCAAGCCCCGGCGCCCTGCACCGCGGCACCCGCTGCCGCTCCACTGCCGCTCCCTCCCTCCCCGACACACGCTGCGAAAGTTGTTTCCCAACTTTGGCGTTTGGGGAGGGTTGACCCAGAACAAATCTCAGTGTCTCGGTGGCCTTTCCAAAGCGGCCGTGCCCCCCCGCCCCGAGCCTGCGGGACGTGCCCATCTGGAGCACGCACCGTGAGAGCAACTGTGCCGCGTACAGCCACAGCGGCCATCAGTCACTAAAAGCCACACGCTTCAGTGGGCCGAGGATAAAACGAAGTCCTGGTGACGCCTGGTTAAACCACTGACCCTCTTGCGAGGGCTGGAGAAGGGGGGGAGGCGACCCCCTCCCGACAAGCCCAGCTTTGGGGGGCGATCCCGCAGTGCCACTCACCCCGGAGCCGGCAGCGCTATCCCCAGGGGGACTCAGCACAGCCTTTTCGGGGTGTCTCACAGGGAGATGAGGGACGGGGAGGGCCCCGGGCAGAGCCCCCCACCCGGCCGTGCCCCTGGGGCGACAGCGGGGCCGGCTCGCGTGGGCACAGGGTTCCCACTGAAATGTTTATTTTTATATCAGCTTGGGTGGAAAAACCAACCCACGGGCAGGGTGTGCTCTAAGCCGCGGGGTAACCGCTGCCCTCGGCCCCTTGTCGCTCTGCACCCCCGATTTACTCTCACACAAGGAAAACAACTTACACAGCATGTTCAGATGCTTTCTGGAAGGGGAGGGCTTTAGCTTCAAATTAGGAAGCTCTCTCAGATGAACGATAAATTCCCCTTTGGTCTATGGTGTTTGATCATATCTTTGTGGTTTTGTCCTCACCACAAAGGGCCCCGTAGGCTGAACCAAGAAACAGGATTTCAGATAGTTTGATTTTACATAAGGAAACTGTTGCATTTGTAATATCATAAGACTCTAAAGGGAAAAATAAAACCTCTGTAGCTGAGACAAGGAGTGTGCCTAAGTGCCACTACATTTCAATCCCGATCTGGATATAATTTAAGTCTCCTTTGGCTTACAGTAATATACTCTCCAACCTTGAGGCTATCCAAAGGGGGGATTTAATGAGGACGAGTTTATACACTTATATAATTTAGAGGTTTTGCTGTAGCTGTAAAATGACAATTGGTACATGTGTAGTGCAAAAGAGCTGAAATCTCATCCAGGAACCAAGTTGGCTATTTCTGAAGGAGCTGTCATTTCCAGCAGGGGGGCACAATGAGAAGGCCAGGAGCGATGGAGCTCTGATCTCCACCAAGGAGAGATAACCACCTGATTAAAATGGGGCTCTTGTTCCCTCGTTACTCGATCGTCGTGTGAACTTACCTTATTTACAATTATAGGCAATGAGTGAGTCGCCCAGATTGCGATATACCTATAGCTTTGGGTTAACCCCTCCCTCTGTTATCAAGACCATCTCTTGGACAGATTTCTGGACCACTCATAACATGGGAGCACATATACGCTCTTAAGGAGGGAGGGGATATGTTCAGAGCCCTGTACTGCGAGCGCAGCATGTATACCCTCCCACACGCCCCCCACCTGGGAACCGAGTGGGAGGCTGGGCCCAGCAGAACCAGCCTGTCGACATCAGGATATTTACAGCGCTCAGACACGTGTGTGCACCACCAGAAAGCAAACGGACCCGGTATTAGGTGAAGTACTATTTTGTACTCCACATCTGGTATTTGCTCATTTTCCAGGTGAACTCAGGCACGGCGGCTGTTGGAGGACACCCCCCACCCCCACCCCCCTCGGGTCACTCTGGAGTCCAGATGTGGACCCATGGCATCAGACAACGATGTACATCTATGCTGAGATTCAACTTTATTCTCCATTTTAATATTAAATGGCGCAGTGTTTGCCAGATTATTATCCCACTATTGCTTGTGCATTTGTCTCTTATGTCTAGTGCCTGTCATTACACAAAGCGTTTTGAAGAGCTAATTTCAAAAGACAGAAAGTCTACACTTACTATAAAAGTCATTAAATTAGCATGACAAGCATAAAGTTCCTAGGTTATAATTTGGTTATAGATCTGAAATCTTCCCTGCTTTTTCTCTCTCTTGAAGGATGAAGGCTGAAGCGAGACACTGACTCGAAGTTAGGACAATTGAGATGTTGATTGCTTAGTGGAGAAACAGGGAAGAGATGCGGGGTTCATCACCACCTTTCTGGCAGTGCAGTGGGTGACAAGAAGGAGTTCTGGTTTTCCCTCACGTCTCCCAGCAGCCAGAGAAAGGTGTGATCAGGTGGGCTTCTACTGCAACAGGTGGGAACAAAAAAAAATACATTTCGATGCATTTCTCGTCGATTAAAATGTTGCTGGAATAGCAGGACTCGCCTTTTATATCCCGTTAAATGCTAAAATGGGAAGATGTGTTATAAAAGCAGCCATTGGCTGTTTCCCCTAAAGCTGCAACATCCCATTCATTTTAATCGCTTCTTCATTTCGGAAGAAAGCCGGGGAGAGGAGGGGGAGAGCTGCTTCCCTCAGCTCCGTGTGCATCTGCAGTGACGGGGGACTGCAGGAAGCCCCGGTGGTGCCAGGACCGGCAGCGTGGGAGCGCCCGCTCTGCCCGGTCGGGCATCCTCTCCCTGACACGTTGCATTTCGATAACGAGAAAATTAGAGAAGGGACGAGGCATTCAAACACTGTGCTCGCAGAAGAGGCTGCCCTGGTAGTTATTTAGTCTAAAAATCTGCTGTCAACTTTTTTTTTTTTTCATCAGGATCAGCGAGGTGCGTTTTTGTGGGCTGGTTCGTTTGCTTTTTACCAGGCACGCTGCGAATTGTGGAAGCTTTCCATTTACCTTTTCTTCTTTAAGCGTTTTAATTATCATCACTGACCTGTTGGGCATACCTACAGTATCAATGTCCCTTTTACATCGCTGCCTTCCCTTTCTCTGCATGTTTCTGCTATTTAACACTTGCTACCTTTGCCATTAGAGTCCTAGAGTGACCCCCATGGGTATCTTTGAAAGAAAGACCCTCTGCATTCCAGCACTGCCTCCTTACCCAAGTAATAGCAAAGGGACCATTCAGACACATGGACCACACTGAAGCATTAATTAGGCTGATGAAATCCATAGAAATGTATGGATTCAGCATAATCGAGTTTCTTCTGCTGACTATAGTTAAGGAATACGTGAGCAGCTGGGAGAATAGAAAGTACTGTTAGGGTGAAGTCATGCATGTAATTGAGTATATTTAACATAACCATTTTAATGATCGGTGATTAAAAGTGCATCTACTTAAATTGTATACCTCTGCAATTTGTCCATATCAACTTTAGAGTACACACAAAGAAAAGGTCGTCATATAAATTTATAAACAAGATCCCTTCCTGGCTACACATGACTCGAGCTGGAATGATAACTCGGCAGCAGCGAAGGGGGGAAAGGCCTTTCGCGAGAAAATAGCTACGCCAGTGCGATATTAATTAATCACTAGTTTGGCCCCCTTTCTCTCTTGTGCAGTCACAGTATTAGAAGTGCATAATAAGTGAGTTTTCTTTTCATCCGTAATTATTTATAACAATTAGATCACTCGGGAAAAAAAATCCCTGGGTTTCTTTTCCATATTAAAGGAGTATCTTTTCTCTCGCCTGACTATACTGTGTGTGTTTGTATATATATACACATACACATACATATACATGTACAGGTACATATACATATACATACATATACACGTATATTTAAATACTATGCTTGGCGCTTTTTTTTTTTTTTCCCCCGCAGAAACGTTGCAGGAGACCTCGCAAAGAAACGATAAATTTTTAAACTTTTGTCGCTAAACTTGTACGTGGAGAGGTTAAGGGCTAGAAATACGGACAGTGTCTGGGCGAGAGGTAGTTCCTGGGCACGGCCGTGTCTCCTCGCAGGAGACCCCGCAGAATGGGAAATTAGCAGTCGAAATCTGCTAGTGGGGACTAGATCCCACAAAGCCCACGCGTTGGGAAGGCTGAGTGTCTCTCTCTCCCCTATTCAATCTGCCCAGGCTGGTTGCAGCGAATAAATAGAGTCATTGTGGAGCCCATACACAAACCGACCCAACTCCCTCCCCCATCCCTTCTCGCCCTCCCCCCGTCCCTTTATGCTTAAACGCACACGAATCTGCAACCGCTTTGCATTAAGAGGAGCCCAAACTTTTCTTCCCTTTACTGTACGACGCCTGTGGGAAAGGTTTATTCACACGTATGGAATATGTACTTATGTCTGAGAGACGGGGGTTCACGCTGGGTAAGGGCAAACAGGAGCCTGCCAGGGGCAGGACCCATCCTGCCCTCTCCCCGCCGAAGATAACGGTTCAAAGTAGCCAGATGCATTAAACAGCCACAAAAGGGACGAAGTGGGGGGGGGGGCGAAACATTCACTTAAGTTTCTGGTGGAAAACTTAAATCGCGCTGTCGCCCCCTCTCCCAGCATCGCTGCAAGGTGAAATCCATTTGGCCGCATCCCTCCCAAGCGGCCCGCAGCCTGGCGGGGCGGGCGGCAGCCCCGCGCCCGGGGAACTTACTCCGTGCAAGAGAATTTGCAGCCTTGAAAGCATATTTTTCTTCCAGCTATGGTGGCACTTAAATGATAATGTAGGCAATGAAACTAGGGAGATTTATATCTTTTGGAAAGTAGGACGAGCCAGATGGTAATAGCGTCATTAACAAACAAACTTAGGATCTGCAAGTGAAGCTTGAAATTGGGAAAGAGATCTAGAGAACAAAAGGAGCTGCTGTTGGGGGGGGGGAAAGAGTCCCTCTTCTGCCGGCCAAATCTAAGAGCACGGTCTGGAGGGGCTGCTCCTGCCCAGTGCTAGATAATAAACGATGGCTTTTTCCTCCCCTGTTGTGACTGAGAAAGGACAGAAAAAACTTTTGCAATAGGCAAATGTGGCATTTATTTATGTGTAACCCTTTGTAGTCTCAAGTGTCCCAAATGGGCCTTTAATTCAAATCCCTAGTTTAATACAGAGGATCGCTTCTCCCGAGTTTATTTTAGAGAAACAAAGCGCCGCTTGTGGAAGTTGAAGGGCCAAAAGTTCAGTAATTATTTTTTTGAATTAATAGTAACGAATAAATATTAAAGGTTAAACGTTATTTGCGGAGAGAGTGGAAGAATCTGCGGCATTTATTGTGTCCTCTCGTTTTTGGTTTTGGTTGGTTTTGTTGGGTTTTTTTAAGCCCCCCAAAACCGCTCACTGTTTGCTAGAAGGCATCAACACAGCAGCGGGTGAAGGTCCCAGGGCAGGGTCAGGATGCGAGATATTCGGCGGGGAAGCAGGAGGGACCCCCGACCGGGCTTCTCCCCTGCATCACTCTTCGGGTTGGCTCTCTAAACCCACCCCTGAGGGGTTCTCAATAGCCAGGGAAAAGGCCTTCCGCACAGATTTACCCAGCAGACAGTCCATAAACACCGGAGACCCACCAGTTCCAGGACTTCGGCAGGATGGATGGGCTGTTTGACTCCTAAATTTTAACCACTATGATCCCAAATGTTACAGAAATGTTTGGAGGTCTTTAGAAGATCCCTTCTGGAGTAAGGTTGATGGCTATTAGATGATTAATGATTTAAAAGATGCCTGTTAACAGCCCCAAGTTGAGAGACATGGACCCACGCTCTAAAGTAAAAATCTAACGTGTTTTTTTTTAAATGTGCTGGAGATCTTTAAAAGCCCCGAGGACTTACCCTTAAGGCATTATTCAAAGAAAAAAAAAACTGAGACTGGCGGTTCGTCACAGGCAATTGTAAAGGGTTTCAAAGGACCGATCAAACGAGTTGGAGAGTAATCTACATTAAAGTCCGGATGGCAGTGTTACAACATGCACCTGCAGGGTATTTGCTATCCGTGCCCCTTACAGAGCTACAAATCACCATTAAAGAAAGCTGCTTAAGCTTCCTCCGCGCTTCTAGAAAGACTTACTCGGGCTCCTTCACTTTGATATTTATACATCTTGTTATTGATAAGTGTGGGGCTGTTCAGCGCTCCCTTCCCCCTCCCGGACTGTCCCTGGGCACTTTTGCACCACCATTCCCTGCCCCCACGCCGCGCACGGCTCCAGGCGAGTGTCCAGGGAGCCCGGCCCCACGAACGACACCCATGGGCGTAGGGTTCCACCTCCCCTCTCTCGGAAATCTGCAATGTGCCGGGTCCGCGAGAAGTTTTGCCTTATTTTATTTATCTAGTTCCCCTCGGGCTCTGTCACCGGGGCGACCGGGGCAGCCCGGGCAGCATCGGCACGCGGGATGTCCCGGCGGATTTTCTCACAGTTGCGGGAGGCGCAGACATGGAAATGAGCTCATTGCGGGGGAGTGGCGGCCGCCCGGGCCGCCCCCGGCCCGGCCCGGCCCGCTGGGCCTCGGGGCGCCGGGAGATCGCCCGCTTTTTGAAGGCATTTGGAGGAAGTCCCGCGGTTTCACCCATCGCTGAGCAGAGCCCCAGAGCGGGCACGGTTAACCCTTGGCTCGCCGCGGGGCTGCGGCTGCCGCTCGGGAGAGCCCCGGCGACTCCCGCTCCCTATTGCGCCCCCTCTTTGCCCCGCACTCCCACGGGAAGCATCCCGTGTGCGCGGTGCTCCCCCCCTCCGTCAGGTGATGTCAGTGGGGAAAAGTAAAGTTGTAAAACAAACAAACAAGCCGGGAAAGGTACAGAAAAAAAAAAAAAAATTTTCCACCCACTCGAGGAGGAAAAGCTCAAAGGTCAACAGGGATTCATCAACCGCTTCCCACGGCTGCAGGCAGGGCGAATCACTCAATCTGGATTTCTCTTTCCTGTACTTTTAGTGATCAAATCTGTGTTTTCAATACTTCCCTCGAGTGGGTTTTTGCAAACGAACGAAAACCCCACCCGTCGCAGGTGTGAGGCCGGTGCCCCCGGGGCTTAGTGCCCGCCGACGGCCCGGCTGAGCGGGCGGGGGCCGGGCAGCCCCGAGGCACAGCCCCGGGGATCCGCATCGCTGAGACGTGGTGGCTCCTGCACCGGGCAGCTGCGGGAGCACCCCGGGAGAGAGTAGAAAGGGGCTTCGCCGAACTGGCGGCGTAAGAGGATGTAGTTGGTTTGCCAAAAATTAAATAAATAAATAATTTTTTAAAAATAAACACAACACAGTGAAGGAAGGGAAAATATCCCGAATTCGGTGTATCCACCTCATCTCTTGGCAGCCCTGGCAGAGATGGGCTGCTCACAGGGCTGGTACCCATAGTCCTGCCCGTTCCCCTTCCCCCACCCCCCTTCGATGACGGGCCCTTCTGGCGCAGCAAAGCGCGCATTGCTGGGGCTGGGGGGAGCTGCGACGGGGCGGGAGCCCCGCAGCGCTGCCAGTGCCCAGCGCAGAACTTTGCCAAATCAACTCCACTCCGCGGAATTGTCCTCAGAGGGGCCAGCGGTGAGGAGGGGAGCGAGTCCCGACCCCCCGACCTGCCCATCCCAGGCAGGGCTCCTCCAGCGCAAGGGAAAAACCCGCGCAGCGCACAAAGCTCGAGGCGCTCCGCGGGGCAGCGCGCAGCTGGGGCAGCGCGCCAGGAGAGCGGATGCGCGCTGGGGTGCGCGACCTCCCCTGCCAGAAGTCGCTCAACTTCTCTCTTGGAGCCCTGTCCTCGCAGCCGTGCCCCCCTCGGGGAAGGCTTCCTGCTGATGTCACGGTGGAGCGGGAGGGTTTGGGTCGATGGGGCCGGACTAGGGGGGAAGGGGCAGGAGCCCCCCAGGGCAGCGGGCGGCACAGAGTGGGGCGTCGCCGGGGGGCCCGTCCCGCCGCCCCCTCGGGGCTGGCGAGCTCTGACACGTCTCCTGCCACATAACGGCGTGCAAAACTCGCAGTCGCCTCCAACTGTTGCAAAACAAACCGCCAGCACGTTTACAGGGTTGGCAAGAAGGTGGCGAACAGCAGCGCCGAGAGCTCAAAGCCCCCCGGCTGCCCCCGCCGGCCCGACGCCCCCCCGGGCCCGCAGCTGATGGGGCGAGCGAGGGGCGAGCGCGCCTTGGGCCAAGCGCTAATTTGGTGTGTACGCTTAAGGCGGCCATCTGAGGGCTGTATAGCAACGAGGGGAAAGGGGTGTATTCGCGACTGGAAGATTTAGGTTGTTGCTAGGATGTGAGAACAAAAAATCTTCAATAAGTCGGGGAGGGGGGAGGACGGGGCAGAGGGGGAGGAAGGGGGGTTACAAGGTTTGTCACAGGGAAAAGTGCAGACATCTGCTGGAACTTCCATATCTAAGCTGTTCATTTACAGGAGCCAACTTCTGAAATCTCCACAATTAGATCTGCATTGTTCTTTCTCAACAACACTGCCTAGAAAGAAAAGGTCTTCTCTGTCGGGGCCAATCCAACGAAGCGTTTGACGTTATTAAATAATAAAGCGATTGTGATTTACATTGTTGTTCAGAAAAAGGGCCAATTATCCACTGTTATGTTGCCATAAAGATCATATTAACTCGAATTAGTAATCAAACAATATGCTAGCGTTAAAAGTATAGAGAGGACAACGCGACTGGTCTTGTTGCATCCTCACTTTTCCTTGTAAAACCAGAAGCATAAATACACTTGAAAGAAGCGCAGAAACTTCATCCTTAACGGGAAAAAAAGTGAAAGAGGTACCAGCGTTTGTGATTAATGGTCCCTTGTGTTGACTGTTTTCAATTAATTCAAAGCCATTCAAATCTTATATTGATTTTTCTGTTTACGAATTAAGTCTCCTTTCGAATATCACGGGAAATGTTCCACGGTGCTCCACGGACGGGGACGATTTTTTTTTTTTTTAATTGGTGTAAAGTCCGAATTAGAATTTGGATTTTTGGGGTGCTTTTTTTGTTGTTTTTGTTTTAATTTTAGTTTTGGTTTGGGATTTTTTCAGAGTAATATTTTTAAAGGGCTTTTGAGTTCGATCCAAAGACGAACCTCACCATCACCAAAACGCAAACCCAGCCGCATCCCTGCACTCTAGCAAATTTCCTCTGCCATAATCAAATAATTATTTTTAGTAAAGCAGTTATTAGGTTTATAACTCATTTGCCACTTAAATTTGTGCAACCAACCAAGGCGATCTAAATAGGTTTGAGTTGCCCCTTGGGTCCGGGATGTAAGCGGTAAGAAGGAGGATTAATTATGGGTGTGTGCAGCAGGAGGACACAAAGGCTGTCCGGTGGCGCGGGGAGCAGCGGCGGGTCGCAGCCCCTTGCCCGGGCGGGGCCGGGCACCCCCCGGCAAAGCCCCAACTCCGCTGCGTTTATTATTAAGCTGCCGCGGAGCGAAGGCTGGGGCTGGGGGAGCTCCAACTTGTTGGCAGTAAACAAGGCGCTGTCAGGTGATGATGCTCCGGCGCTTTCGAAACATCCCGAACAAAGTGTAAACGAGACGTATTTTTCATATAGGAGCATCGATATGATCTCTTCTCTCCCATGTAGACAAGGTCCATTCTTTTGTGCGCGGGATGACAAGATCTGACCTCTGGAAACGTACTCCAAGCACCCACCGACATCAGCCTGTTAGTTCTAATGTCATTTATTGCCGACACGTTTTGTTATCAGCTGCTGGGTGGGGGTGGGTGGGACTGGGGGTTACTCGGAGCCCAGGTTAGCTGTCAGCTTCTCCCGTTTAGCAGTACCCAGGCAAGAATGGCTTTGCCAAACTGTTCCAGGAGCTGATGCTATTTGTTACCACGATTAGGGGGGAAAAAAGAACATTCACACTAACATGGGTTTCTATAAGCAAACGCCGAGCAATTTTCCTCAGCGCAATGCATCAGCAAGTATATCCAAAAGGGCTTAATCTACTTCTTGCAGGTTAGGTGCAAGAGGAATCAGCGAGGGCTGCTCCGGGATGCCATGAAAATCCCAGCTCATTGGCTTGGCCGCGATAGGACGAGGCACATCAAATGCGAGGCGGAGAGGGACAGACTCAATCATCCCCCTTGGCTGAGGAGTGAGCCCTGGCTCTGGAAATAATTTCGAATAAAACTTGTGTAACCAACTGTAACCATCTAGCTTCCTCTGAGCAGATCGTTGAGAGGGGGAAAAAAGTTAAAAAAAAAAAAAAGTGACAGAAATAAGACAAGAAAAACAATCTGGACCGAATTAACAGGAGCATAAAGTTTTTATCCGTGTATAAGGATAATATATTAAGCCAAAAAGGAGACAGGTTATCTCAAAACAGGATTAATATGTGTTCGTATGCAGGATTAGACCATCTCATCCATTTAAAAACAGTGCCTCTCCTCCTCCCCACAACACTTTATTATATATAAAAAAAAAAAAAAAAAAAAAAAAAAAAAAAAACTTTCCCCCCTGGAAGCACTTGGAAAATG